>NC_138188.1:86444759-86764759 GCF_964194105.1 Spermophilus citellus
AGGCTTGAGTTCTGGGACTTTCATGAGGGAGGCTCAGGAATCAGAGCAGGGTGAGTCCTAATTTGGGTTGGGTTGGTATGAGGGAATGGGTGACCCTTTCTCAGAAATGCCCTTGGGCAGGAAAGCAAAACTTTTTCCTTAAAATGGCAGCTTTCACTTAAGATGGCCATCCAGATGTTAAGCAAGGACCTTGTATTAGGCAGCAAGCCCTTGATTGAAGGGAGATCTAGAGAGTGCTTCTGTGTGTCCCACCCAAAGAAAAAGTGAGTCAGCAAAAAAAATTAATCTAGAAATATAAGTTTTTAAGGGATAGGAGAAGAGCAAGAAGAATCAGCTGAAGGAGAGTGAGCAGATGAGGTCAAAGATTTTCAACAGTGGGCTGGGGATGTGGCTCAAGTGATAGTGCGCTCGCCTGGCATGCGTGCGGCCCGGGTTCGATCCTCAGCACCACATACAAACAAAGATGTTGTGCCCGCCGAAAACTAAAAAATAAAGATTAAAAAATTCTCTCTCTCTCTATCTCTCACTCTCTCTTTAAAAAAAATAAAATAAAAAAAAAGATTTTCAACAGTGCTAAAAACTATATAAAGTTTAAGTGAGACAGTAACAGGAATGTGTAAATATGAATGCCTTTGGAATGAATGACTCAAGTGTTACTTTTTGTGTTTCATTCTAACAGTATTCTCTTAACCTGTGAAAAGAGTCTAGCATTTTTAGACTCTTAGCACTGAAGGATATGGACAGTAGGTCCCAAGGAGGGAATTGTTCCTCTACCTGTCCTCCTGCCCGGCCCTAAATTAACCCTGCCACCAAAACTCCTCCCATGACCTGGCCATGCCCACCAAAATGGTCTGCCAAAAGTAACTAACTCCTCCCAAAAACTGGCTCTGGTAAAATCTTTTTTTTTTTATTGATTGATTGATTGATTTTATTTTTTTAAATACACGACAGTGGAAATGCATTACAATTCTTATTACACATATAGAACACAATGTTTCATATCTTTGTATATAAAGTATGTTCATGCCAATTCATGTCTTTATACATGTACTTTTTTTTGCATTAGAATTCTTTTTTTTTTAAAAGAGAGAGTGAGGGGGGGGGAGAGAGAGAGAGAGAGAGAGAGAGAGAGAGAGAGAGAGAGAGAGAATTTTTAATATTTATTTTTTAGTTCTCGGCGGACACAACATCTTTGTTGGTATGTGGTGCTGAGGATCAAACCCAGGCCGCACGCGTGCCAGGCGAGCGCGCTACCGCTTGAGCCACATCCCCAGCCCTACAATTCTTATTACACATATATACCATTTTTCATACAATTTTTCATAATGGTAAAAACTTATAAAACCCAGACCCTCGTGGTGGCCTGCTGCCATCCATTCCAAACCCCAGATGTGCCCCACCTGCATTGGCCTGTTGAGGTTTGCCTCCATTTTCTTTTTATTTTTGTATTCTCTTTCATTTGCTTTCAAACACCATAGTTTCCTGCAGTTCACAATCCCAAGACCCTAAGGCATTGACTTTAGGGAATATTTTGAAAGGAATGCCTAGTAACTATATTAGAAAATAACTAGGTTAAACAAATAATACAGTGCTTCTTGATAGAAGGGCACAATAGTACCTATGAAACATTCTTTAATAAAATCTAAATCTACTCAAGCTTTCATATCTATAAATCTTAGGAAATACAAGGGATGAAGGAACATGTGAATCAACTATAGAGATGTAGTTGGCAATATTTAGTGTGTGAAAAACAGGATAAGAATTTTTTCAACAACATATAAACTGAAAAGAGATTAGAACCTATAAATAGGACCAGCACATAAATAATCTGCAGGGGAGAATAAAAGTGAGCTGGAAAAAATATGAATGTATTTAGTTTCTTCTGCTATGTATCTCTGAACTTTTATAGTATTTTTTTTCACTTGCAATATAATGTTAGGCTCTTAGACCAGGATATATACTAGGCCAGTGCAGCCTTCCCTGGTGCCCAGGAACCCAACATGTGTGCTTACACTCAAATGGCCCACTAGCTCTCAGTCCTGGCTCCAACAGGCAGTGCCTTAGTGGGGACCAGAAATCCTAGCCAGCCATATTCCGTTGCCTTCCTGGCCAAACGTACAGCAGACAGGCAACCTCTTCTCCCTACACCCAATTTGTTTTGTACCTGGATCTTGGATGAATCATCAAATCAAGTTGTTTGCCCACTTGGGGGACAAGGGATGTACTCATGGCAGCAGGGAGCATCATGGAACTGCTGCATGTGAGCAGAGGCACCAAACCCAAGGTACTATTCTTTATTATCTCATTGTACTTCACTTACAAAACAAAATCAAAGATAAAGTTAAGACTTTCAAGGTAGCAGCTGCAGAGTATTATACTCAGGTATGGACCTCTCCTTAGTTTGGTGCCTCATGCAACTATAGTGCTTGTGCTAATTGAAGCTGGTTCTGCCTGAAAAGAAATTTATGAGCCTTGTCACTAACTAATTGCAATGTATGGATTTTATTTAATCCCTGATTTGAACAAACAAGCTAGACAGATTATGGGGGTAATTAGAATACTACTTGGATTCTTTTTTAAGGGGTACTAGGGATCGAACTCAGAGATACTCGACCACTGAGCCACATCCCCAGCCCTATTATTTGCATTTTATTTAGAGAAAAGATCTCACTGAGTTGTTTATTTCCTTGCTTTTTGCTGAGGCTCCTTTTGAATTTGTGATCCTCCTGTCTCAGCCTCCCTAGCCACTGGGATTAGAGGCCTGTACTGCTGCACCCGGCCTGCTTGGATTTTTTTTATATGAAGATTTACTACCAAGGCTGATGGTGTGGCTCAGTAGTGGAGCATTTGCCTAGCATGTGTGAGGCACTGGGTTTGGTTCTCAGCACCACATATAAATAAATAAAATAGGGGCTGGGATTGTGGGTCAGTGGTAGAACGCTTGCCTAGCACGTGCGAGGCCCTGGGTTCCATCCTCAGCACCCCATAAAAATAAATAAAATAAAGGTACTGTGTCCAATTACAACTAAAAAAATAAATATTTAAAAAAATAAATAAGTAAAATAAAGATCAATTGACAACTAAAAATTCTTTTTTAAAAAAGATTTACTATTATTTTTTAGATGTTAAAATCATACTGTGTTATGTACTTTTTAAAAACTCTTATTTTTAGAGATATATACTAAATATTTAAAGATTATATAATGTGATAGCTGGCATTTGCCTTAAAATAATCTGAGGGAGGTGTTAGTAGAAAAGGGAATATCTGAAAAAATCGTTGTCCAGGCATGGGTAATGGTTAAAGTTGGTTGTTGGGTATCAAGTCTCATCAAAATAGTCTCTATATTCTTATATACTCTTTTAAACACTTTCCATGATAATTTTCAATTATGATATGCCTTGGGATTGAAAAACTTGAAGTCCCACAATTCAGTCCTGAAAAATGGAATAAGCAACATTTGTATTATTTTTAATTTAAAAAAGCATATTAGGGCTGGGGTTGTGGCTCAGCAGTAGAGCGCTCGCCTAGCACATGCGAGGCTCTGGGTTCTATCCTCAGCACCACATAAAGTAAAATAAAGACATTTTGTCCACCTATAACTAAAAAATAAATAAATAAATATTTTTTAAAAAAAAAGCATTTTAGGGGCTGTGATTGTAGCTCTGTGGCTGAGCGCCTGCCTAGCACATGTGAGGCACTGGGTTAGATCTTCAGCACCACATAAAAATAAAAAAAATAAAATAAATGCATATTGTCCATCTACAACTACAATAAATAAATAAATCATTTTAAGGGACTGAGAATATAGCTCAGTGACAGAGTGCTTAGGATTGTTAGGCCCTTAGCTCATCGCCAGCCCCACACACATAAAGAATTTTTTTGTTTATTTATGTATTTGCAGTGCTGGGGTTTGAACCCAGGACCTTGTACATGCTAGGCAAGCACTCTACCATTGAGCTACAGTTACTCTCCCCAAATAGTTTAAAAGAACAACTTCATACAAGAATGTTTATAACATATTTATCCATAATAATAACATATCCATAATATAACATTTTTATCCATAATACAGAAATATAGAAAATAGTCTAGGTGTCCATTACAGATAAATATGTAAACAAATATAATATACATTTATTTAATATACTCAGTAATGAATTATTGATTTATATATCAACACTGATGAGTATCAAACATTATGTTCATCAAAAGCCTTACATAAAAAAGTAAATACTGTGTACCTCTGTGTGTGTGTGTGTGTGTGTGTGTGTGTGTGTGTGTATATATCAAGTTCTACATTGTACAAAACTAACCTTTAGTGGGAGAAAAATCAGAGTAGTGCTTGACTCTGACTGGGCAAGGAAAAGAGTAACTGGGAAGGAGGGAACTTACTATGTTAATGGTAATGTATATTTTCATGAATTAATTACAGCTTGTCAAAAATCAGAATATTCAATATTTAAACACTTCATTGTATATGAACTTTATTGCAACAGAAGAAACTAGTAGAGAGGCATTTAGCACTAGTGTAATACATGCTGAAGTGTTTAAAGATAGGCATATTTACATTAAAAACATGGTGGATAAATGGATAGATATGTGACAAATATAATAAAATGTTGACAATAGGCTGAATGGTAGGTGTAGTGTTCACTGTGAAATTCTTCCCAATTTTCCATTTGAAATTTTTCATATTTTGGGAAACTAAATAAAGGGAGCCCTCTTGTGGCAAAGTGTAGTATTACTGATTGTTTGAAAAAAACAAACCCAAGCAGGGCCTGATGGTGCCTGCCTGTAATCCCAGTTGCTCAAGGGGATCAGGGGTTCAAAGCCAGCCTTGGCAATTTAGCAAGCCCCTGTATCTAAATAAAATATTTAAAAGGACTGGAGATATTGCTCAGTGGTTAAGTAACCCTGGGTTCAATCCCTGGTACCAAAACCAAACCAAAACAAAAACTAACAAAGCATGTTTTTTTATGTGATTTGATACATAATAATTGCTTATTATTTTTCACATACTCTATGAATTTGCAGGGATGGGTACTGGGGATTTATCCTAGGGGTATCTTACCACTGAGCTACATCCCCAGTCCCTTTTTTTTTTTCAATTTAGTTGCTATGGCTGGATTTATAATCTTCTTGCCTCAGTTTCCCTGAGTTGCTGATATTTGAGGCATGTGCCGCCATGTCTTGCTTACTCTATTGATTTTCTTATGTGCTCAAGTTGTCTATTTAACTGGAAAACTTTCTTCCTCCTCACTGAACGTCTTACTTAGATTTTACTTAGATTTTGCTAGAATAAAGGTTGGCAAGCTTTTCCAGTAAAGGAACAGAGAGCAAATATATTAGCTTTCATGGGCTAAAAGGCAGAATTGAAGATATAGCACAGGTACTTATAATACAAGAAAGAAAAATAATTTCCACAACACTTTCATTACAACTAAAAAATAAATATTGGTAAAATTAAACTTCTGTGAGGATAGACATCTTGCTTTTTATTTTGTAGCAATGTATTTTTTGTGTGTGTGATTAAAAAGTATTATCAAATTATCAGAATTAACAAACTTCCAAGAATTAATTCCCATGTCACTCAGAGTTCCATAAAATGATTGAGAGTCTTCATTTAGAAAAATTTCAATCTTGGCCTTGAGCTTTTTTAAAAAAAAATTATGATAAAACATCATCGCCGTGTAACAGGTTAAATCAGGATATTCTACTGCTATTTTGATAAAAATTCATGGGCTGACAAGTTATGTTCATGAGGGTGAATGAAATTTATTGTTGATATTGCTCATTCAATAATACATAGTAGATTCAAATTCTTTCCAGTGTATCAATTAAAAATATAGAACTTAAATGCCCTCATTTTCATTAGGCATGAAAATCAGTGAAACCAAGCCTTTTAAAAATATTCTTGGGCTGGGGTTGTGGTTCAGTGGTAGAGCACTTGCCTAGCACAACTGAGGCACTGCATTCGATCCTCAGCATCACATAAAAATAAATAAATAAATAAATAAATAAATATAGTGGAAAAAATATATATTCTTGCCTATTTTATGCAGCTATTTGTGAACTGGCCTCCATAAGTCTGTTTCTTCAGTTCATTAAAACACTGACTCAGAGAAATGAATTACAGTAGATGGGGTAGAGAGAGAAGATGGGAGGGGAGGGGAGGGGGGATAGTAGGGGATAGGAAAGGTAGCAGAATACAACAATTACTAATAGGGCATTATGTAAAATTGTGGCTGTGTAACCGACGTGATTCTGCAATCTGCATTTGGGGTAAAATTGGGGGTTCATAACCCACTTCAATCTAATGTATGAAATATGTCAAGAGCTTTGTTATGTTGTGAACAACCAATAAAAAAAATAAATTAAAAAAAATAAATAAAACACTGACTCATTGAATAAACAGAAATAAATGAGCTTTGACAGTAATTCAAGACCACTCTCAGCAACTTAATGAGAACCTGTCTCAAAATAAAAATAAAAAGGACTAGAGATGTACTTAGTGGTAAAACACCCCTGGGTTCAATCCTCAGTAGCCAAAAAAGTTTATAAAATAAAAATGCTACAGGAAGCTAAAGTTAATTTATTGGAGAACTTTTTTCTTTCTCTTTTCTTCTTTTTTTTTCAGGGGATTGAACCTAGGGGCACTTTACCACTGAGCTACATCCCCAGCCTTTCTATTTTTTATTTTTATTTTGAGATAGGTCTTGCTAAGTTGCCCAAACTGGCCTCAAATTTATGATCCTCCTGCCTCAAACTCTCAAGTTGATGGATTTAAAGACTTGCACCACAATGCCTAACCAAGAAAAAAAAATTAAATTTATTGTAACCTAAATTTAGTGTTTATAAGTCTATAATGATATACAATAATATCCTAAGACTTCATATTTGTTCACCACTCACTCACCCAGAGCAACTTCTAGTCTTACTAGTTCCATTCATGGTATGTGCCCTAAACAGATATATACCTTTTTGTTTCCTTTTTTTTTTAATGTACCATTTTTACTGTATATTTCTATGTTTAGATACACAAATGCCATTGTGTTACAATTGCCTAAAGTATTCATGCTGTACTAGTTTATAGCCTAAAAGGAAAAGGCTATGCCATAAAACCTAGATGTGTAGTAGGTTGTACAATATGGGTTTATATAAATACACTCTATAATGTTTGTTAGCAACAGAATCACCTAACAATACATTTCTTGGAACATATCCTTGTTGTTAAGTAATGTGATTGTATGTATGATTGATTTTAGAGAATTGGCTCACATGATTTTGGAGGCTGACAAATATAAATTTTTCAGGGTAGGTTGATAGGCTAAAGATCTGGAAAAGAACTAATGCTGTATGTGGTTCAAATTCTAAAGCTGTTTGCTGCAGAATTTCCTCCTGCTCAGGGGAGGGCAATCTTTTCTTCTATTCAGACTGTAAGGGTCCGGCGAAACGTCGGAGGAAGAGACCCCAAGAGACTGTTTTATGCAACAGCAGAAGGGAGGGTTTATTTGGAGACCAGCATGCTAGGGCCCACAGCTCTCTATAGCAAAGAGAGATAGAGCCCTGAGAACAGCTTAAGCAGAGCTTATATACTTTCCCTGGAGAGGGCAGGGAGAGAAGTTACATTTTGTAGTTTGGCAGTTGGGGACAGCTCATTTTGGGAACAAGATTAGCAGACAGTCCACAGTTAGGGACAGCACATTCTGAGAACAAGATTAGCAAACAGTTCGTAAGATTTCAACAGTGTTTTGTTAAGCATATAGAGAAACGGAGTGACAAGTACCTATTTTATTAACCTTTCAAGACCTTCAGCTGATTAAATGAGGCCTACCCTTATTATGGAGACAGTCTGCTTTACTCCAAAGTCCATGAATTGACATGTTAATCTGATCCAAAAATACTCCCACAGAGACATCCCAAATAATATTTAACAACATATCTGGGCACTGTGGCCCTGCCAAGTTGATATATAGATGAACCATCACACTTACTTTACTTTTCTTTTCTTTTTTTTCTTTTTTTTTTTGGTACTGGGAATTGAACCCAGGGGTACTTTACCACATAACTATATCTCCAGTGTGATTTTATATATATTAATTTTGAGACAGGCTCTTGCTCAGTTGCTAAAGGTCTCACTAAGTTACTCAGGCTAACCTGGAACTTGTGATCCTTCTGCCTCAGAATCTTAGGAGAGGGATACAGCCATGTATCACTGTGCCAGGCATAACTTCTCATAAGTTTTATTTACAGCTGGAAGATTTTGAGACTTTTTAAAAGATTAGAATTTGCTGGGCTTGGTGGCACATACCTGTAACAAGTTCACAGCCAGCTTCAGCAACTAATTGAGGTGTTAAGCAACTCAGTGAGACCCTGTCTCTAAATAAAATACAAAAATAAGGCTGGGGATGTGGCTCAGTGGCCAAGTGCCCATGAGTTCCAAACCTGGTACCCCTACACTGCCCCCCCCCCCCGCAAAAAAAAAGATTAGAACTTTTGCACCTGTAATCCAGCGGTTAGGGAGGCTAAGGGGAGAATCACAAATTCCAGGAAACCCTCAGCAATTCAGTGAGGCCCTAAGCAATTCAGTGAAACATTGTCTCAAAATAAAAACTAAAAAAGTGCAGTTGTAAAGTGCCTCTGAATTAAATCCCTGGTACCCAAAAACAAAAGAAAAAAAACACATAATTTAAAAAAAAAAATTCACTTAATTTTCCTTTCTTTTTTCTTCCTGTTTTTTTGAGACCACATTCCCTGTCATCCCGCTGTTTTTTTTTTTTTTTTTTTTTTTTTTGAGACAGAGTCTAACTTGCTTAATTGCTGAAGCTGGCTTTAAAGTTGTGATCCTCCTGCGTCAACCTCCTGGGCCACTGGGATTAGAGGCTTGTACTACCTCGCTGGCTCTAAAACATTCACTTAGTTTTTAATTGGATCACTTGTATTATTTTACTATATTTTACAAAAAATGTCAAAGGGATGAAATTAAAACATCACAGATTCCTTTATTACTTTAGAACAACAACACGAAAACTTCCTTATCTAAGTAGATAAAGACACCAGACAAGGGCTGGGGTTGTAGCTCAGTGGTAGAGCACTTGCTTAGCATATGTGAGGCACTGGATTCGATCCTCAGCACCACATAAAAATAAATAAATAAAATAAAGGTATTGTGTCCATCTACAACTAAAAAAAAAGACACCTGACAAACAACACAGTGGCTTTGTTCTTAAAATCCACTTAAATTTCACCTATTATTTTTCTCATATCTTACTAATATATTGGGGAATAATATTTTAGAATCTCATCTTGAGATGGCTAATTCTTCTATAATCATTATTTTGGGCCCTAGGCATGCATTCTGTTTAGGATTAAGAGTGTTTTGTCCACCCTCCTGAAATTTCATTGTTTGGGGAAGAATGGGTTACCTGCTCACATCTAGAGGAGTGGTGGAGGCCATCATTCACTGGTCCCTAACCTGTTTTGTTTTCCTCTCCTTGACAGAGCTTCCTATTTGTCCATCAATCTCTGGCCAGAAACTCAGCTGGAACCTCCTCATAATATAATGGAATAGCCATAGCCAGTCCCTGGGTTAAAATAGTACTGTAGAATTTTATTGTTGAAATTCTTTTACTTTGGTTCTAAATTTCCTTTTGATTTAGAGACTATGTCTTCAAGATCATAATTTCAAAGAGCTACGACTCTTCTTTTAGACCAGTGTACAGACAACACACATGAAACTATCAGTGCATAACCCTTTCTACTCTTTGGGGTTAACGATCATGTGTGTAACTCCTGTTAAAATAATAAAAGCATAATTCTGATTTTAGAACAATTGACTCTTGTTTTTTATTGTTTTTCTGATTGTATGAACAATAAATGATTTCTTAAACATCCAAGAACACAAAATAATGTGTAAAATACAAGGTGAAATTACCCCCTTAGAGCTGCATTTTCTTATACGGTAGGCTTCTAGCCACATGTAAGCTAATGAGCATTTAAAATGTGGCTTGTCCTCACTGAGACATGCTGTAAATGTAAAATATACTTTGAATTTTAAAGACATAATTAAAAACAAGAATGTAGCTAAGCACAGTGGCATAGGCTTGTAATTGCAGTGACTTAGGAGGATGAGACAGAAGGATTGCAAGTTTGAAGCCAACCTTGGCAATTTAATGAGACCCTTTCTCAAAGTAAACAAAGCAAAACAAATTGCTGGGATTTAGCTCAGTGGTACAGCATCCCTGGGTTCAATCCCCAGTATTTACATAGAACCAAGAAAAAACAAAATAAAAACCCAAAACAAGAATGTAAAAACATTAACATTAATTTTTAAACATGCATATGTTGAAAGGAGAATATTTTTTGGTATATTGAGTTAAATAAAACAATATGTTTCTTTTTACTTTTTAAAAATATGACTTAGAAAACTGAAAATTTCATAAAATCTATACTTTTTTTTACTGCAAAGTGCCACCTCTTAGCAATAATAATTTTAAAAAATCACTGCCGTTTATTGAGGTTTACCATACGCTAGAGATACTGTTTGGGGTCTCTAGGATTTTTAATTGAATTATCATGGTGGTGATAATAGTTTGGAAATTATCATTGCCATTTTTCAGAAGGCAAAGCACAATTTAAATTACAAGTCCAAGATTAGGAGAAACATCACATATATTTCTATACGTAAATAAGTTACACGTAAAAATATATGAAATTAGGAGAAACATTACTAACATATAAAGTAGTTATCACAAAGCCTAGCATATAGCAGGAGATAAATAATGATAATAGATAATAAAGAAAGTTAATGCTCATTTGGGGCTTCTAGATAACTTTAAAGTGGGTATTTCATTGTAGCA
Organism: Spermophilus citellus; assembly: GCF_964194105.1. Classification (NCBI taxonomy): domain Eukaryota; kingdom Metazoa; phylum Chordata; class Mammalia; order Rodentia; family Sciuridae; genus Spermophilus; species Spermophilus citellus. The sequence continues at coordinate 86,455,620 of NC_138188.1, forward strand.
GTCTCCTTCCTTGTTATGGTTCATAAATAAGGTTGCAAGACCTTAAAGGTCTACCAATGAATAATAACCAAGAAAGGGCATATTTAATTTAATGTACCTAAATCTTTGAATAAATATTTGTGTGTGTGTGTGTGTGTGTGTGTGTGTATGTATGTGTGAGATATTGGGGATTCAATCCAGTGGTACTTTACCACTGAGCTACACTCACACTTTGAGACAGGGTCTTATTAAATTGCCAAAGCTGGACTTGAACTTTCAATCCTATGGTCTTACCCTTCTGAGTAACTGGAATTATAGCCATGGGCCACTGTGCCAGGCTGTAAAAAAATATCGGCATATTTTTAAAATCTTTACAGTATTACAATTCATTATATTAATAACAGTTTTAAAACTTGAAAACTTAAAAACTATTATGTTTATTTCTCTAACAGATAATTAGAAAACCACCTTCGTTTTGTCAAGGTAAATTGTACTAATGTTGTTCCAGTTTTTTATCTACTTAGTACTTTGCGATGTCTAAACTATATAATACTCTCCAGAAATCCACTATTACAACAATCTCCTTCCTGCTTCGGATCTACATTTCAGTTTATCCTTGTTATATGAGCAGTGTAACTTTTCTAAAACACAAGCTCCATTGTGTCAATCCCTTACTTAAAAACACCAAAAGAAAACTAGTGGATTGAAAGGTGGGAAGCAGAGTGAGGCCAGTAGTTTATAGGTGACCTTTGAAAGTTGACTTTCAAGTGGGAGCTTTTGAGAACGGGATTAATTCAATAAAAGGCATTGTTTTACTTGGTTCATGCCAGTATGGTTGGCAGATGAATTAGAGCCAGCAAAGATGAGTCAGGGCAATTGTCTGTTGGGGATCAAGTATACTGGACTGATAGAAACAAAAATGTTTCTTGTAGACCCTGGGCCTGCCAAAGAAATACTACCTTGCTGAGAGGCTCACAGTTTTAATTAGTAGAAAGCTCCAAATTTTTCAGAATTTGTAGGGTTAAATATATAGAAAATGAGTCAATTTAGTTAAAAGGGTAGCCATTTGATTTTGGACATAAAATCTGTATCTGAAGCACAAAAGAATTTCTGTGCTATGACTGAAGGGTTGCTGAGTCATTTCTGCATGTGAGACCTTGCCCAGGAACATCTGGACTTTTTAAGAGCCATGACTATGCTTCTGCCATTAGGATCCTAGGGCAGGTAAACCAGTTAAAACTTTATTTTGGTTTTTGTTGGGGTTACCAGTACCCCGGGAGAGCAGATTCCTGTTTGGAGCTATGAACTGGCCAGGAAAATAAAGAGTCTGAAAATAATCAAAAAGGAACAGAAGACAATAGACAGAAATAGTTATAAAGGCAGGGCATTGGTGGGTCTTCCAGCCCTGATAGGAACTGGAACTGAACAAGGGAAAAAGGCCCAAATCCTTTTTTTTAAGGGGAACTATGTCAGATGGGTTTTAGTGTGGTAGGCTTCTTGAGGAAAACAAGTTGGGGCTTGGCAGGTTCCACCATCTCCAGGCAGCTGCGTTTGAACCTAGGGCTGTGAGCTAAGTCAGGGTACCAGCATGATCTGGGCTTTCTTGGATGGGGGAATTTCACCCAGGAGTTCCCAGAAAAATAGCCTCCCTACCTTATCATACTCAAACAAACCCATAATTTATACACAGTTTCCAACAAGTTCTTGCTGTAAATTTGCAGAAATCTGTGATTCTGAAGTACTCTCTAAACTTCCAGAATTCCCTCCCAAGTCATTACTGTCAACATTTTGTTCCTCCCTGAGCTAGATAGATAGTCTTTTCAATCATCCTGGCTCATTTCAGGTGTGAAAGAAATGTGACCCTTGTCAGAATAAAAAGGGAATCACTTTTGTCAACCCTAACAACAACCATAAATAAAGCTGGAGAATTATGAAGGAAGGATTTCTTCCTCATGATTCTATTATAATAATTATCATAAGAGATTCTGGCAGAGCCACAAGCTTGCACAAAAGCCACCATAACCATACACAAAAACCAACAAACCAAAAAAAAAAAAAAAAAAAAAAACAAAACCAAAAAAACCCCACTTTTACAAGAACATCTGCCCAGTAACTGTTCACCTTGGACTGACTCCACTTTTTAAAATTTACCTTTGTGACTCAGATTGTTTAAAAATATCTGATGTAATCTTCATTTTTGTATTTAAAAACATTCCCTTGGCTTAGGGATGCATGTTGCTCAGTGATAGAGCACTTTGCCTAGCATGTGAAGCCTTGGGTTTGATCCCCAGATCCACAAAACCAAAAAAACAAAAGCAAAAAATAAAACAACAAAAACAATTCCCTTCCCTCAACTTACTAGAATATGTTAGTAAATCAGGCCCATTTTGCCTGCCATGCAGTAGGCCACTCACTGAAATGCCTAGTTTTGCAAAAGAGAACATGTTTTGTCACAATGTGGCCAAGTGTGTACAGCCAGGAGAGCAAGTCTCAAGTCTACTTCCAGGAAGACATGGTTTGAGATATGTATGAGCAGGTACAGGGAAAAGTGACTGGAGGTTAACTATGAGAAGGTGGAGGGTTAGGTCTAGGAGGTTTAATCAGTAACTAAGAGTGGGTGGTTTATTCAGGTTTCCCCTCTGTTTCAAATATTCCCATAGTTTACTATGGTAATCACATTCCCATCAGAGGGTTGTTCTATTCCCAAATAAATTCATTGGAGAATCTCTCTTTGGTTGTTTTTTATTTTAGTTGACACAGAGAACAGGCAACATTCATATTTGCTGTTCTTACACATATAATAAGACTGTGTTCTCTAGGAAATGGGTCTCTTGATTAAAGGAAAAAGAATACTCCTTCTCATTGCCTCTTCAGATCCAGGTTCAGACTAATCCCGTGGGAAATAGAAAAAAGCTAAGGCAAATGAAGCCAGAGGTAGTAGAACCTGGGAAGGAGGGAGTCCTTACAGAATCAAATGCCTTAAAATCTAGAAGCTTGAGTTACTCGATTTTCCCAAATTATCAGAGATTGGAGAACCATTTCAGAAAGAGGGGAGTTCAGTATAAAATGGGAGAGTTGGTAAAAGAAAGCAGAAGTTCCCTTTGTATATTTGGTATACAAATTTGGTATCAGATTATTTTTTCAGTTCCTGTGAGCACAACTTCTTTAGCACCCTTCACCTGCATGCAGCCTGTGCTAATGTCTTTTCACTTTCTACTTCTGAACTGTTTTAAAGTCTGTTTTAAAGTAGTAAAGTAGCTCCATTTTGCTTCCCCAATCAAGTCATTCCTGAAGATTATAATTTACCTTTATTTCTCCATTTTTCTGAAATATTAAGTTCATACTTAAAATTACACCATTTAGTATGTAATAGGTATATAAAAAATGTAAGCCTACTCTCCTTCAATTAGATAATGTAATTCCTGAGTTTGGAAACTATATGTTAAACTTCTTTTGAATTATCTGGAAAAAAAATTATGAGCTCACGCTTATTAAATATACTCCCAGGTCAGAAGTTCTGCCAACTATGCAAGAACAACTGCTTAAAAGCAATGTATAACAGTTTCTCTTTCGGAATGCTTTAAACACTTTTAACTAAAATTTCATATAAACGTATCCATCCGTTTTGACTCAACAAGATCGCCAAGTTATTCCTATGGCTGAGTTGATTGAAATCTTTACACTTATTCAGAATTGTCACAAGAAGGGGCAGCCTTCACTGAGACTTCTAGCAATCAGCTCCCAAATTCGGTCCTCAGTAAGGAGCATCCTTATAATCATCCTACGATAAAAGCTTCAAATTTCGCAAACACCTGGGCAGGGTGTGAAACCATCATCTAACAATGCCATTTGCTTACCCGTCAAATAAGGCAGTTGAATAGGGTCTCTGAGCTCACTACCGCTCAGATCTTAGCTCGGGTTCACATCATTAGGCAGCCAATTGAGCCGTCTGGGTGCCGTGCATCCTGGGAGTTGTAGTTTCCGGCTCTTTCCTGCAGACCACAAGCTCCACTGAGCGACTGGAGGACGGTTGCCTGGTGTTATTAGCAAGCGGCAAGTATGGCCGTAGCACGCGCTGATGCGACTTTGCCTCCCGGAGAAGGTAAGGCGATCCCTACCCCAGAATCCCAAAGTTTACTCCAGCCAGCCGAATTAAACAGATGCCTGGTAGAGAGGAGAAGCCTGGGTTTAGAGATGCAGTTCTGGACCAGTTCTTTTGATGCGGAGCTGTGGGCGACGCGCAGGCGCGCTGCCTTCTGGGAGTTGTAGTCCCGGTGCGCTGTCCCGCTCCGCAGCGGCGCGGCGAGGGCTGTACTGGGGACTTCAGTTCCCAGGAGCCTTCGCGACGCCAGTCGGCCGCGTCCCGCGCTCCCAAGCCTGGCTGGGCGGTGGGCTTCGGGTTGCTGTGACCTTTCTTAAACGTTTACTTTGAATTCGGGAATGCCTAAAGGGAATTGGCAGGATCTATCTGTTTTGCTTCACGTGTCCGTGTTCTCCCTCGGTTCTAAGAACGTTCAGGAAACATTTCCTCAGACTCTTCTCCGTAGACTGACTTAGAACCCTTGGAAATGGCCACTGGCCGTGATAAAAATCTAGGGGTGATCCAGAGCCCACAGTTCTCTACCCCTCGTTCTGCATCCTGGGTCGGGTTTGATCGTTGCTGAGCAGAGCGCAAGGTGTAAGTGCTTTTGTGACCCGGAGATACCCCTGTGGAGTGCCGGACCTGGGCTTCTTTGTTTTGGTTACGGCTCTGAGGCTGGTAGCCACCTTGTGGATTCTTGGCTGGACCGAGATCGAGGCTCGTCTCCACTACTCAGACCCGGGACTGGTTGTCTGGGAGCCGTAAATTCTTGGGGCAGGAGTCGGTAGACGGTTCTAAGAGGTCTATCGCTCTCTTGGAATAGTGTGAGGAGATTGCAGTTTCCTGGGACAGCATACAGCTTTCAACAACATTCCCAGAGGGGCTCAAGACCCCTCACATGCTAAAAGCCTTTAGGTAATAGGAGATGTTGAGATCCGCCGGGAGTGCAATCACGCCTGGTTATTTCCCGCAGTAGTCCTCATCTAGGTAGAAATTTGAAATTGGCAGTTTCTCTGGCCCCGCCCCTTCTGATGGTTGCTTTTCTTAAGAAATCTCCACCTCCATAGCCCACCAAGGCAATTTAACTGACGATAATAGCAGTTAACGGTTATAGAGCGATTTTTTATGAGCCCATTTTCTGAATGCTTTGCTCACCTCATGTGTGTGTGTGTGTGTGTGTGTGTGTGTGTGTGTAACAGCATTTATAAGGCAGGTGTTATAGGATAAATTCCCATTTTACAGAAATAGAAAAAGTGAGCTCAAGAGACATCGGAAACTTGCTTAGGATACCAAAGTGGTTTACTGGTGGAGCCAGGATCTGAATGTCTGTTATGTTACCCTAAAGAGCTTTCCTCAGCATCAGACTAATGTAATAAGTGTATTATTCTATTTTATAGAATTAACTGAACTATGCTTTGATTTTCAAATAGTTTGGGCACTTACAGATAGGCCTATAGTTAGGTTGTAAGCAGGTTGATATTTATCAAACGTTTATTTCCATAAAAAAATGCCACTGTTACTTACGTACAAAATATGGAAGTAATAGCTCATACTTAAATGTGAACAATTTCAAAGGATTATAGAAACTTGAATATCACAAATCTAGTTGTAATTTGATATTTCTGAGGAAAAATTAGTTATTGAATCTGTGGTAATTTAGAACTCAAGATTGCTTTAGCTTTACATTTTTTTAAAAAATTTTATTGATTCTTCTTACTTATATATGACAGTAGAATCCATTTTGATAAAATTATACAAGCATAGGATATATCTTATTCTAATTAGGACTTCATTTTTGTGGATGGGGCACAATAGTGGGAGCTTTAAAATTTTGATGTTTATTATGCTGTAGTATTTTTCTAACTTGTATAGAGGTTTTATTAGTATAATTCCATCCCTCTGCTCAGCTGTCATTTTTTGTGTGTGTGTGTTTTCTAACAAATTTTCTTCTCTTTTCAAGGATCAGTGGTCAATTGGTCAGGGCAGGGACTACAGAAGTTAGGTTCAAATTTACCCTGTGAAGCTGATATTCATACTTTGATTCTGGATAAAAATCAGATTATTAAATTGGAAAATCTAGAGAAATGCAAACGATTAATACAGGTGGGTGTTGCTATCCGTGAAATAGCACTAATTTATTATTAAACAAAATAAAGCAATAAAATAACCTGACAAAAAGTAACTCTGCAGGCCTGGAAAGCGGTAAATGTTGCCTTAAATTTTTACATGACAGTTTCTCTTGAATATGAACACATATGTGCTACATTTAGAATAGACTAGAGAAAGAAGCATTATTAAAGAGAGAAAACATTTTATGTTGGTAAAATACTGTGTTAGATAAACTTTTTAGGGGCTGGGATGGTGGCTCAGTAGAAGAGCGCTTGCCTAGCATGTGTGAGGCACTGGGTTTGATTCTCAGCACCACATATGCATAAATAAAAATAAAGTTCTATCAATGACTAAAAAAATATTTAAAAAAAAAGATAAACTTTTTACCTAATAATGAGAGTAAAGAGTTTATTCAACCATTCATCATCCAAGAAATGTTTATTGGGTCTCTGTCATGTGTCTCTCTATGTTCTAGGTTTTGACTCAGGGCTTACATTCTCAAATTGTTGCTTTGTTAAAAATATCTTTAGAGGCTGGGGCTGTAGCTCAGTGGTAGAGCCGTGCCTTGCATGTGTGAGGCAGTGGGTTTGATCCTCAGCACCACATAAAAATAAAGATATTGAGTCCATTTACAACTAAAAAAATATTTTAAAAAAAGGTCTTTAGTGATTGAAGGAGGTCTAATCACTCAGTTGTACCTGTGTTTTCTGTTGCTTAGGAACAACAACAAAAAACTAATACTGCAAATAATAGATTTAGATGATATATGTGAAAGGTACAAATTGGGTTTGTGTGTTTTAAACCACTGTAATGTGAAAATAATATACATATGTATACACATATAGACACATATAAACACACACACACACACACACACACATATTTGTTTGTTCCTGGGAATAATGATAATAATGTTTCCTTTCTACAGTTGTCAGTGGCTAATAATCGGCTTGTTCGGATGATGGGTGTGGCCAAACTGACCCAATTGCGAGTATTAAATTTGCCTCATAATAGTATTGGCTATGTGGAAGGGCTAAAGGAACTAGTACATTTGGAATGGCTGAATTTGGCAGGAAATAATCTCAAGGTAAACTGTGTATTTTATTTTAGTAATTAGGTTTTTTACTTTTTTTTTCATTATAGATCTATTTTCTATAAAAAAGAAAAATTGAAGCAGTATAGAAATAAGTAGTTTAAAAAAATGAAATTACTCCCATTCTCCAGGGATAGTGTTTGTCAACATAAAGTTTAAAAAAAATCTCATTTTTAAACACACAAAGCAGTATTCTTGTAAATGGGAACAAGAATCCATATTATATTTAGGAAAAAAGTCAATCAAACAAATAGATTGGTAAGGAGAGGAGAGAGTTTATGTCCTGCTGAATTAAGCGTTAAGTAATATTTAATGGTACAATGGAGAATATACTGTTTTAAAAGTCATGATATCTGGATTCTAATCCTACTTCCACTACTTAGAAACTGTATAATTTTGGTTAAGTTAATAAGTGTTTCTTTGTCGTACTTTTCAGTGGACTAGATTAAATGATAGTAATAGCTGCCTTTTGTTGAACAATTTATGCTAGTTATTCTCCTAGTGCTTTATCTGCTTTAGGTCATTCAATCTCACCACAGCCTACAAGGTAGGTATAGTTATGATGCCAATTGTATAGATGAGGAAATTGAAGCATAGAGAAGTTAAATAACTTGCCTAAAGTCATACATCCAGGAAGTTGTAGAGCCAGGATTTAAATCCAGGCTGTTTGGCTACATTCTAAACTTGTAAACTCTGTATTAATTTTCATGTTATTACGGTTTTTTCAGACTAAATATCTAGGATGGTATGAACTGCTTGCTAGTCCTCTATTCATAGAGGAATTGTGAGAGTGGAAATTTGTAGCATGATAGTTTATTAAATTTTGTTAGCACTCTTCCCCTTTCTCTTGTTCAACTTTGCTGCCCTGCTTCTAATAATAATAAGATATGGTAGGTAACTCTTTCAGCTTCAGGAACTATGGAATAATTTTAATTTTTGATTTTGAGTGCAATAAGTAATGTGATAATTTTCTTGTGATAGGCCATGGAACAAATTAATAGCTGCACAGCTCTACAGCACCTTGATTTATCGGACAATAATATACCCCAGATAGGTGATTTATCCAAATTAATATCCTTGAAGGTAAGCATGTTTTCTGTCATTTCTGAAATTGTATCCCAAATAACAAGAAAATATTATCTGATTACCCTCAAATTAGCTTCCCATATATGAAGAACAGATTGTTTTTATTATGATAAGAATTCTATTAGAGGGCTGGGGATGTGGCTCAAGCGGTAGCGCGCTCGCCTGGTATGCATGCGGCCCGGGTTCGATCCTCAGCACCACATACCAACAAAGATGTTGTGTCCGCCGAGAACTAAAAAATAAATATTAAAAATTCTCTCTCTCTCTCTCTCTCTCTCTCTCTCTCTCTCTCTCCCCTCTCTCATTCTCTCTTAAAAAGAAAAAATAAGAATTCTATTAGAGTACCAAAATAAAGTATGGAGTTTTTTATAGTTCTTTTCTTTTTTATCCTATCTTCTCTCTTTCTTTTTATTGTGACAGTCTCAGTGTGTTGCCCAGGCTAGCCTCCAAATTCTGGGCTCAAGCAATCTTTTAACTTCAGTTTTTCAAATGCTGGGGCTATAATAATACCCCACTATGCCTGGCTTTGTTGTTAGTTTCTATGACTGATTTGTTTTATGTGAAAGTGATCATTGTAGCTAAGATTCTTATTTACCATTGTGTGCACATGATAGAATTTCCTTCATGCTCAACCAACAAACATGCTAGTGGTTTTAGTAAAAACACATTAGTAAGGTTGAAAGTAACAAAACCTGAACTTGAGTCTTTTTTGTTTGTTTGTTTGTTTGATATGGGGGTCTTATGTTTTGTTGTGCAGCTCCTGAGCTCAAGTGATTCTCCTGCTTTAGCCTCTTAAGTAGCTGGTGCTAATAGGTGCTTGCAACTTACAGGTGTGCACAATCATGCCTGGCTGAGTTTAGTTTTTTTTTAACACTTAGTGTTGCTATTTTTTTAGTAATAGTTGCTACTTAATTAACAATTAATTTCTCTTTACTTTAAAAGATGAACACTTTTTATTAATTTTTTATTAATTTTATTTTTTTTTAAAGAGAGAGAGAGAGAATTTTAATATTTATTTTTTAGTTTTCGGCGGACACAACATCTTTGTATGTGGTGCTGAGGATCGAACCCCGGCTGCACGCATGCCAGGCGAGCGCACTACCGCTTGAGCCACATCCCCAGCCCCAACACTTTTTAAATAAATATATTTAGTTGTAGAGTGACACAATACCTTTATTTTATTTATTTATTTTTATGTGGTGCTGAGGATCAAACCCAGGGCCTCACATGTGCCAGGCAAATGCTCTACCACTGAGCTATAAACCCAGCCCATAGAATATAGTACTTTTTAATGAAGGGTAATGTATCATGCAATCAACAGATGAAATCACAGCTTTGAAAAACATATGTAGGCCTTTTCTGTATTTTTGATTCATTGGATAGTAGTACTTAGATCAGAATAAACTCATTAAACCTTAGAAGCAATATCTTATCTCTGTGTTTCTTCAAAAATCACTTTTTTTGGGGGGGATGGGGGGGTGGTATACCAGGAATTGAATTCAGGGGCAGTTGACCACTAAACCACATCCCCAGCCTTATTTTATATTTTTTTAGAGACAAGGTCTCACTGAATTGCTTAGCACCTTGCTTTTGCTGAGGCTGGCTTTGAACTTGTGATCCTCCTGCCTCAGCTTCTGGAGCTGCTGGGAGAAATCACTTTTAGCAACAACTATACTAAACACGTTGATGTAGACAGATACTACTCTAATATATACTAAGAGAATTCAAATGAACTAAAGATAATTGAACATTTTAATTTGTTATTGTTTTTTTATGGAATGGAAACTTGATTACCAGATCAGAATCCTGAATATTCAGAGTCTTGTTTTTATTCTTGTTTGTTGTTGACTTAATGTGAATCAGCCTCGTATGCAAAATGCACATTCTGCCTTCCTCTAGCTTTTTTTTTTTTTTTTTTTTTTTTGGTGTGTGTGTGTGGTACTGGCGATTAAACCCAGGGCCTAGGACATGGTAGACAAGCACTGTAGTGCTGAGCTAGTCTGCAACTTTTTATATTTTATTTTACTTTATTTTTTGAGGCAGGACCTTTCTAAGTTGCCTAGACTGGTTTTGAATTTAATGATATTGCCTCAGCCTCCTGAGTTGCTGGGATCATAAGCATGCACCACTGCACCTGGCTTCCTCTAGCTTTTAGTTACCAAAAGAGTGTAGTTGTAACCTATGGGCTATTTTATTTTATTTTATTTTTTTTGCTGTGTTAAGAATTAAATCCCAGGCCTTGTGCATGCCAAGCAAGTGCTTTATCACTGAGATACTCCCTAATCCCTGGTTGATTTTTTTTTTTTTTGGTCTGTTTGTTTGTCTTGTTTTTTATTTTATTTTTTGATATTTGTGGATGGTCAGCATGCCTTTATTTGTTTAGTTTTTTATGTGGTGCTAAGGATTGAACCCAATGCGTCATACATGCTAGGCAAACACTCTGTCACTGAGCTACAGCCGCAGCCCTGTATGATTGTTTTAATAACTTTTTGTTCACTTTTTTCATCCTCTATTTTGGTGTTTTGAAGGAAATGAATGAGAGTATTCAAAATTGCTCTCTGTATTTAATAAGGTAAATCTCATAGTATGCTTGGACAAGTCTTTAACTTGGACAAGTCTTTAACCTTCCCTGAGCTTAAGATGCTGTCATGAAAAGACAAAGTTGGATCAGAATATATCCTAGGTCCCTTTGAAGTATTAATAATCTTTGATTTATGTGCAATGACAAGTATAACAAAATAGATTCCTTTATTCTTGCAAATGCCATTTTAATGTTGTCTGACAATTTATTTGTACTTTATTCATTGGTAATTCATACTGTTTTTACGTTTAAGACCCTGCTTTTACATGGAAATATCATCACCTCGCTTAGAATGGCACCTGCTTATCTACCCAGAAGTCTTGCTATACTGTCTTTGGCAGAAAATGAAATCCGGGACTTAAATGAGGTAAAATTTGAAGATATTCTGTGGGATCCAGGATATTGGAAGGTCCAGGAGATGCATTGGAGAGGTTAGTGAGCTCACTTTTAAACTGTGAGCATCTTGGAAGAAAATCCATCAAGAGGAAACACTTGGCTCTAGATAATTGTTATTTCCCCCCCACCCCACTTTTTCTGCATGTAAGTCCCACATTAAGGTTTAATTTCATTTGTTATACTGCAGCTATCACATTGGGAAGTGATTGGTGATAGAGAGACATCTACATTTCAAGGGTTACTAAGGCACCCTATGTTTTCAAAATAGGAGTATCTCTCCTAGGAAATAGTGCTGATACTTTTTAAGGGAATCTGTGCAGCAAGGACAAATGGTCATATTGTTGCAATTTTGGAAGTCTGTTGCTAATGAAAGAGTATTACTTATTGCTTTTCAGAACAAGAGGTAAATTGTTAAATTCTAAAATGCTGCCAAAGATTTGTAATCAGCGGAAACCCCGTGCTTGACACTGAATAGTCCATTTTGTTCAACAAATATATCCTTTGTTCCAGATCTCTTTTTTGGCATCTTTAACTGAACTGGAGCAGTTGTCGATCATGAACAATCCTTGTGTGATGGCAACACCGTCCATTCCCGGGTTTGACTATCGGCCATATATTGTCAGCTGGTGCTTAAATCTGAGAGTCCTAGATGGATATGTGATTTCTCAGAAGGAAAGGTGAACATGACCTCTTTAATATCACATAAATCATGGAAGACCGAAAAGATTTCTAATGTATTACAGATTAATAAATTGGATATTTCTGAAAATGTTGGTTTAGAAATTAAGAGCATTACTGCAATCACATAGCAGGCTATATGCTGATTATTTAGGATTGTCTCTCCCTTCTGCATAAGAGCAAGAAGACAATGTGAGCCCCAGAAGTTGTGGGTAGTGAGTCTAACTTAGTGCCCAACCTTATAATAATTTAATTTTGAAAAGTTCTTTTGTTAATAAGTTGTTTGGAACTTGAAACAGTTTTGCATAGATAAGAGGTTATAGATATTGTGGAGCATCTTTGATCAATCCCACAAAAGCTTATAACCTATCATGTAATTAAGTGAAATATTAATGATAATATCTTAGAACTTAGGGCTAGTGATGTAGCTTAGTGGTAGAGTGCTTATTTACCATGCACAGGGCCCTGGGTTTGTCCCTAGCAACACATACTCACACCCCACCCCCACCACCACCAACAACAACAACAACAAACAACAAAACAAAACAAATAACAATAAAATTATAACCCAATTACCTTTTATAATTCATGCAGAGAGTTCCAATTTGGAACTAGTAGCAGACATACCAATTGGTCTTTCCCTTCTCATACCTGAGAACTGGCAGAACTGAAACTTTCCCCTCTCTGGCTCATTGATCCTCTCTGTGGCTTGGACTGGGCCCCTGACAAGTGGAATCTTCTGGATACTGGTACAAGATCAGTAGAATCAGCAATTTAGAAGAGTTAAGGAACTAGGATGTGGACAAGAGTCAGGGAATTAGAGGGGATGAGATGAAAGTTACTCTTTTTACCATGCCTCATTTCACTCTTTGCTCTTAGTACATACACACATGCATTCATGAACATAGCACTTACATTCTCCCTCACTTTTTAAAATCCTCTGTACTACAGATAGGTTACTCGAGGGGTTTCCTCATAGAGGATGAGTGGCATATTGTAATGAAATTTCCTTCTTGAAATTTCATGTAGTTGCTGGATAGAGTAGGGAACAGTGAGGAATGGCATCCAGGAACTAAATAGTGGTGATGCTGGTACAGATTAAAAGATATATGTTAGGTCTAGTTTGCTTACAAAATGGGTGGCTTTTCCTTTTTCCTGAAATTAGTGTTGCTCTGAGAAGAAACCTTATTTTGTTTCAAACTGATTGGTTCTAAAATTAGAATGTAGGCTTACTTGAATTATCTTCTGTGGCTCTTCCTTTAGGAGAAAGAAGATATAATTATTGCATTTTTCTATAGTGGCAGCGTTTTCATATCTGAGAAGCATTTTTATATATGGTAAGGTGGACAGAGATAATGACCTTCCATAGTAGCCCAATTTCAACATGGCCAACCTGGTTTCCTTTATGTACCTTCATTTACTCCCCATTTTTCTGAATTATTTTGAAGGAAATCTCAGTTTACATATCATTTCATCTGTGAATATTTCAGTATTTTTCTCTAAAAGAGCTTTTAAAGTGGTAATCACAAAACTAATATTACATCTCAAATAATTAAGGATAATTTTGTAATTACAGATATTCAGTCAAAGCTTACATTTCTAATAGTTTTTCTATTTTTTTAAATTTATTTATTTATTTATTTTAAATATTTATTTTTTAGTTCTCGGTGGACACAACATCTTTGTTGGTATGTGGTGCTGAGGATCGAACCCGGGCCGCACGCATGCCAGGCGAGCGCGCTACCGCTTGAGCCACATCCCCAGCCCCTAGTTTTTCTATTTTTTAAAATGGATTTTTTTAAAATAAGATTCAAATAAGGCCATGTTTTGCAATTGGTTTATATTGCTCTTAAATTTCTTTTTTTAGTGTCTTAAAATATCAATTTTATTTGTTTGTTTTTTAAAACACTTTTTTAGTTTTCGATGGGCCTTTATTTATTTACATGCAGTGCTGAGAATTGAACCCAGTGCCTCACCCTTGCTAGGCAAGTACTCTACCACTGAGGCCCAGCCCCAGCTCAATTTATTATTATTACATGCTCCATAGATTGATTGTGCTGATTGGGTGGTTTTCACTTGGGATCATATGTCCCTGCAGTCACATCACATGGGACTAGAGTCATCTGAAGGCTTGACTTGACTGGATGTCCAAGATGACTCCCTTAATCCCTTAAATCTATCTTTGTTTTGTTTTTTTTTTTTTTCTTGGTTGTTGAAGAAATTGAATTATTTGGCCTAAAAAGTTTTCCCACTGTCTGCTCATTTTGCTGGGTATGGTTATTTCCTATGTCTTTAACATGTTCTTCTCTCTTCTGTACTACCTGAAAATTGGTAACTGGATATGAAGATTTGATCAGGTTTAGGTTTTTTGTTTTTTGTTTTTTGTTTTTTATTCTAAGGTAAGACTACTACTTTGTGTCCTCTATTGGATGACATCCAGTGTCTGGTTGTCTCTCATGATTCTGATCAAAGCCTAAAACAATTAATTGATTAACAGTTGTAAAATGGTAAAATTCTAATTCTATCATTCAGTTTTTTATTATGAAAAATCTAGGTTACCCATTGGTATAGTTTGTATAAGAAATGATATTTAATTCTTGCCTTTATTTACCATTTTTAGAAAATGAGTTGGTGGTTTACTGGCATTCTCTGTGACTAGTTTTTTATTTTAAAAATTGTCATTATGAACTAATGGATTTAAATGTTGTTAATGTACAGAAGTACTTCAGTTTGATAAGATGAATGGAGAAAATACCGATTGCTTCTTTGCAAATAATTTAAAAATATTTGGAGTCATTAATTCAACCTATGGAAAATCCTCTAAGTAAGAATAAAGCTTTAAAACATTATTAGAGTAAGAGAAATGAGTCAGAGCATAGATTTTTTTAAAACTTGAATGGATTTATGAAAAATAGCCAATGGCTTTATAAAGGTTAATTAAGAAGGAATGTCATTGTTGCTTAACAATGTATTTTGAACACCCCAGTGTCATCCTCTCTCCTTTATTTCTTTCAATTCCAGTTTAAAAGCTGAGTGGCTATATAGTCAAGGCAAGGGGAGAGCATATCGGCCTGGCCAGCATATCCAGCTTGTTCAGTATCTAGCTACAGTCTGCCCTCTCACTTCTACACTGGGTCTTCAAACTGCAGAGGATGCCAAACTAGAGAAGATTCTGAGTAAGCAGAGGTAAACCCATTTATTTGTGGCAGTTGATGAATTCACAAGTGAAAATACCTCTAAGTCTTTTGTATGGTTAAGCCAGTGTTTTTGGTCTATATCTCCAGGCACTTATGCCCCTTGTCACTGCAGTAGTTCTGAATCACACAAGTGTAGCTTGCTCTGTGGCATCTGTATTACCAATAATTTCCCCTTAATGAGGGAGGAGCCAAGCAATATGAGCTGGGGGAATGGAATTTTTAAAACTATGTACTTGTCAGGGGCTGGGGGTTATAGTTCAGTGTAGTAGACTTCTTGCCTATCTTATTCAGTCTCTAGCACCTCAAAAAAATGTATTTGACTTTTTAATGTAGGTGTGTCATAGGTTTTTAAAGACTAATATTAAGAAGTATAAAAAAAAGAAGTGTAACTAGAAGCATTTAGTGGTTACTTTATCAGAGATCCTGTATTTAAATATTTCTGTATATGTATACATGTGTATATGAGGCTGTCTATGGAATTTAAAAATGTTTTAACCTTTTTTTTTTGTAGTGTTTCCAAATAAGACTATAATTTGCCAGTGATTAATGGTTCCTGCTTTGTAAACTTATAAACTTCTACTTTTTTGACATTGTTACCTAGGAAGAATAAGAGCTTTCTCTTTTGTTTTATGCTGGATAACATCAGATGTTTTGATTTTTAGGTTTCACCAGAGACAGTTGATGAATCAAAGCCAAAATGAAGAGATGTCTCCTCTTGCTCCTATTGAAACAAGGGTACCCCTTGTACCTGAGCATTCAAGCCCTGTTCAAGATTACCAGATAGTCCAGGAAAGTGGTAAGAAATTAATTTATTTCTATTCACTTTTCTTCAGGTCATTTGATTTATTTGGTATCATAATATAGAATAAGTACATATTTTATAATTTCTTGTTTAACTTCACTGATCATTTGGATCTGCTATTTTATAAATGTATATATGTGTGTGTGTGTGTGTGTGTGTGTGTGTGTGTGTGTGTGTGTGTCTGTATGTACATTATAATTATTGCCTCTAATTTTAAAAAACATTTCAAGGACTATTAACCTTTTGTATGGACTTTGAGGCATTGAGTATTATGATTATTACAAAAATTCATATTCTTAATAATGTTTGATTTGATGTTTTAGGTATATTGGAGAAAATCACTGAAGGCATTTTATTGTATTTTATTATATTTCAAGGAATAGATTTCTTTAAAAGCATACAACTAACAAAACAATTTAATGATTTAAATGATACTCTGTTGATTCTTCTAGAACCTGTCATCCAAGTGAATTCTTGGGTTGGGATAAGCAGTAATGATGATCAATTATATGCTGTTAAGAATAGCTTTCCAGCCTCTACACACACTACAAGATATTCTCGAAATGACCTTCACCTGGAAGACATACAGACAGATGAAGACAAGTTAAACTGTAGTCTTCTCTCTTCAGAGTCTACTTTTATGCCAGTTGCATCAGGACTATCTCCAGTATCACCTACAGTTGAGCTGAGTCTGCAGGGCATTAACCTGGGTCTTGAAGATGATGGTGTTGCAAATGAATCTGTGAAGGAGCTGGAAAACCAAGATTTGGATAAGGAAGAAGAAAAGGCTTTATGGGTTTCAAATGAGGATTCTGTTCAGATGCTGAAAAGTAAGATCAGTTCAGAGATAAATGAAAAAGCTGTGTTATTACCTTGTCCTGCGCCAGCAATAATCAGTGCTATCTTGAAGGATGATAACCAAAATCTTACGTGTGTGTCATCTGGACAAAATGTTTCCCATACAGAGATAGATAGTGAGGAAACTATGTCTCAAACAACTTCAGAGAAATTTCCCTGCAGGATTTTAACCCAAAGATCTGTTGCTTTGGGACAAGATAAATGTACACTTCAGAAATTGAATGAAGCAGCCACAAAGCTTCAGGCCTATTGGCGGGGCTTTTATGCCAGGAACTACAATCCTCAAGCAAAAGAGGTGCGTTATGAAATCCGACTGCGCAGAATGCAGGAGCATATTGTCTGCTTGACTGATGAAGTAAGGAGGTGGGTCAAAAATCTTGTTGGGTGCTGTTTTGTCTGTTTGAAATATTGGTTTCTTTTTTTTTTTAAAGAGAGAGTGAGAGAGGGGAGAGAGAGAGTGAGAGAGGGGGGAGAGAGAGAGAGAGAGAGAATTTTTAATATTTATTTTTTAGTTCTCGGCGGACACAACATCTTTGTTGGTATGTGGTGCTGAGGATCGAACCCGGGCCGCATGCATGCCAGGCAAGCGCGCTACCGCTTGAGCCACATCCCCAGCCCAGAAATATTGGTTTCTTAAGTCATTTGAACACTGTGCTGTTCTGGTCATGACACTTTTCATGCCATGTAGCCACTGTTAGCTTACTTGGTTGTCTTGTAGAATATACAGAAAGCATTTTGAGAGTACAGATTGTCAAATGCATCCTATCCCCTTCAGAGCAATTGCTGCATGGATGCAGTATCACAAAATGTTGAATCAATGTGAGCTATAAAGGCATCTATAATTCTAAACATAAAAAGGTCCAGATGATATAGCAAATTTGGATAAGTAAAAGAGAGAAGATGAGGAAGTGTAGATGACATAGATGTAGAGAAAATAGCAGAGACTTAAAAGGGACTAAAATTTTGCAGTTACAATAGGAATTCTTTCTTTTTTTAAAAATTTATTTATTTATTTTTTTTTAGTCATACATGACAGTAGAATGCATTTTGATAAATAATACATAATGGAATGTACATACATCAATCATATTGTGTATTTCTTTTTTTAATATGCATATATGTTTTAGATGTAGGTAGACACAATACCTTTATTTTTTTTATTTATTTTTTTTTAAAGAGAGAGTGAGAGAGGAGAGAGAGAGAGAGAGAGAGAGAGAGAATTTTTTAATATTCATTTTTCAGTATTTGGCGGACACAACATCTTTGTTGGTATGCGGTGCTGAGGATCGAACCCGGGCCGCACGCATGCCAGGCGAGCGCGCTACCGCTTGAGCCACATCCCCAGCCCCTTTATTTTATTTTTATGTGGTGCTGAGGATCAAACTCAGTGCCTCATGTGTGCAAGGTGAGCACTCTACCATTGAACTACAGTCCCAGCCCTGGAATTATTTCTTTTTTCTTTTTTTTTTTTTTTTAAAGAGAGAGTGAGAGAGGAGAGAGAGAGAGAGAGAATTTTTTTTTTTTTTAAAGAGAGAGTGAGAGAGAGAGAGAGAGAGAGAGAGAATTTTTAATATTTATTTTTTAGTTCTCGGCAGACACAACATCTTTGTTGGTATGTGGTGTTGAGGATCGAACCCGGGCCGCATGCATGCCAGGCGAGCGCGCTACCGCTTGAGCCACATCCCCAGCCCCCCTGGAATTATTTCTTAATTCCATGGCTCATATGATTTACTGACTACCAACCCAAGAAGATTAGGATTTAATTAGCATTGCAGCTAGCAATATTTATTCAAATTATCAGATGGAAAAGGAGAAAGCAGCAAAGGAAACTGAGAAGGGACAGACAACCTGTATGGTAGGAAAACTAGGAGAATAAGTGTCCAATTCCACAGGAGGAAGGTGTTTTAGGAAGGATGAAAAGGGCCTTAGGAAGGAGAGAGAACTAGACAGTAGATTTAGCAGTTGGAGCTTGTTGGTAATTGTATTGGTGACCCTTAAGACTATTCTCAGGTGTTATGATTTGCTAATGTACTTACAGAACTCTGGAATATTCTTTTGTTCATGCTTATGGTTTATTTCAGCAAAAGCATACAGATTAAAACATCAAAGAAAAATGGCACATAGGGCAGAGTGAAGGAGAGGCCAGGTACAAGCTTCCTGTTGTGTTCTCTTGGTTGCGTTGTACAGACAGGGCTTAATTCTCACAGCTATGATGTATGACAACACATACAAACTCTTGTCAAACAAGTATGCTCATTTTGAGTCCTGATGTTCAGTGTTTTTTTTTTTTTTAATATTTTTTTGTAGTTGTAGATGGATACAATACCTTTATTTTATATATTTATCTCTATGAAGTGCTGAGGATCAAACCCAGGGCCTCACACATGCTAGGTAAGCGCTTTACCACTGAGCTACAACCCCAGCCCCCAGGGTTTTTATCTGGGGGTCAGTAACAGGGATCGAGTGTTCATGTGTCTGACCTTAACTACTCAGTCATCAGATTCCTTAGACATCAGACTGATGCACTGTGGCCTAAGTTCCCAGGTGAACAAAACAGGTGTTCACTAGGAATCACATTGTTGGCATAAACTATCTGTTATGACTCAAGACTCCATGAATACAAAGATACTCTTCAGACAGGATATTCCAGTGGCTTAGATTGGAGGTTATCAACCAGGAGCCAATCAGGGGCAGGTTCTGTCTTTGGAACATGCAGGCTTGAATGTGTCAGTCCTGCTGAGTTAAGCCTTTGCTGCACAGTGACTTTCCTACGAGCACCTTTAGTGGTGTAGGAGGATGAAAGCCAGTTTGAAATTGGTTGGATAGTGAATGGGAGGTAAGAAGTTTAAAGAATGAGTATAGCCAACTCTTAGGAAGTGTTTCTTTGAGAGTCGGTGGTGGCTAGAGGAGAATCTGGAGTTAAAGAAGATTCTCTTTTTTTAAAGATGGGAAATACAGAGTGTATTTAGGTGTTGATGAGAATGATTCAGTGAGGGAAAAGCTGATGGTGTGGAAGAAAAAAGGGAGAAGCACAGGATTGAAGTTCTTGGAGTACAATAAGAAGGGATCCTGTGCAAAAGTAGAGGAAGTGGCATGAGGTAGAAGTAGGAGAATGTAAGGTGGTGTGTTTGATGGTGGGAGGATGGGAAAATCCTGTCTGATGTGTGGTCTTTTTTAGTAATATATTAGTTGTGGTCAATATTTGAAAATGAGAAGAGAAGTGAGGGTTGAAATATGAGGTTTGAGATAGTCATCTTAATAGTGAATATATGAGAACTGGATGTTGTGATGCACCCAGCGACTGTGGAGGCTGAGGTAGGAAGATCATGAGTTCAAAACCAGCCTTAGCAAAAGCAAGGTGCTAAGCAACTCAGTGAGACCCTGTCTCTAAATAAGGCTGGGGATGTGGCTCAGTGGTCTAGTGCCCCTGAGTTCAATCCCTGATACCCAAAATAAATAAATAAATAAACAAACAAATAAATAAAAATAAAGGAGGGTAAAGAACCATTTGAAAACAGCAGTGATAAGCAATTTTCTGACATTGATGTACAGAAGGCAAAAATAGCTTCCACTTGAGAAAGTGATAACGTTCTCAAAAGTGGGTCTTCTTTGGCCAAGGAAAAATCCAAAGAGAAATTGAGTGGAAAGGGAGTTTGTGATCATAATTCAGAAGTACCTGATACAGCAGAATGTCTTGAGGGAGCTGGAGAAAGTAGAGAATTGGGCCTGAAGTTCAGAAAAGGGCTAGAGGCATAGCTCAGTGGTAGAGAGTGCTTGTCTCACATGCATAAGACCCTGGATTTGATCCTCAGCTCTGGGGAAAAAAAAAAAAAGTTTGGGTCAAAATGGTAGTGACAGTTGAATAACTGCGGGAATCTTGGTTTGGTATGGAAATGGCAGCAGTGAGGGTTGTGACAAAATTATGGAGATGGCAGCAGTGAGACCAGAGCTAAGACTTCTTAATAAATAAGAGGAGTGATAGATCTCAGAGGTCTGTTGATAGGAAGGAATATGTCAGGGACTAGGGCAAACAGGAAAGTGAAGTTTGATGGGATTAATCCTGCTAGTCTTAGACGAGGGTATTTCAAGGTGTGATCATAAGTGTTTAAGTGTGAGCCTTAACTTTTTGGATGTTTTGAATAACCAGTCCTTTCTGCACCTCCACCCCCTTAATGTATTTGGCTAGGAAATTGAAGGCAGATAAAGAGCCATTTGATATTTTATTTTTTAATTTTTTATAATAGACAATAGTTTATAGAAGAATATCTGAATTTCAGTCACATCTTATTTAGTTTTTACTTTGAGTCATAGTTTAAAACTAAGGTGTCAGTTTAGATATTCTAAAAGTAGGAGAGAATTATTAGATTTATTAATGTCTTTATACTGCATGTGTTTATACTGTAGTTATATTAGGTAGTACAGGTCAAAGCAGCCTTCCTTGATCAAAAATGTATTTTGAATTATTGTAGATTAAGAAAAGAAAGAGATGAAGAACATGTTAAAAAAATTGTGCAAGAAGAGGCTGTCAAATTCCTTTGGAACCAGGTAAACCCCCTTTTATTGTTAAGAAAGAATACTAGATTCATTGAAACAACTATAGAGTAATCATGTATATTAAGTACCCTTTTTTTTTTCTTTTTTATTTTTCTCTGTTTATTTGTTTATTTTTGTGGTGCTGGGGATCAAACCCAGGGCTTTTTACACATGCTACCACTCTGCTGTATCCCCACGCCTAACCACTTTTTCTCAGTTAAGGGTGTATGTAGTTTTGTTCCTTTTGTTTGTTTTTGTACAGGGATTGAAGCCAGAGATGCTTAATTTAAATTAAATGCTGGGGTTGTGACTCAGCATTTAATTTCCTGCTGAGTCACAACCCCAGGCCTTTTTATTTTTGGAGACAGGGTCTCAATAAGTTGCTTAGTACTATAGTGACACAGCCACATCAATGTTTATAGCTCAATTCATAATAGCTAAGCTATGAACCAACCTAGGTATTCTTCAACAGATAATGGATAAAGAAAATGTGATATATATACACAATGGAATAATACTCAATCATAAAGAAAAATGAAATTATGGCATTTGCCAGTAAATGAATGGAACTGGAGGCTATTATGCTAAGTGAAATAAGCCAGTCCCACAAAACCAAAGGCCAAATGTTCTCTGGGTATAAGATGCTAACATACAATAAGGGTGGGAGAGGGAAGAATAGAAGTTCATTGGATCAGACAAAGGAGAAGAAAGGGAAGGGAGGAGGGATGAGAATAGGAAAGACAGTAGAATGAATTAGACATAATTTTCCTATGTTCATATATGAATACACGACCAGTATAACTCCACATCATGTTCCACCACAAGAATGGGAAGTTATACTCCATGTATATATAATATGTCAAAATATATTGTATTATCATGTATACCTAAAAAGAACAAAAATTTAAAAAAGTCACTTAGCGCCTCACTAAGTTATTGAGACTGACCTCAAACTTGTAACTTGGGAGGCTAAGGCAGGAGGATCACAAGTTCAAGATCAACCAACTTAATAAGGCCCTAAGGACTTAGCAAGAACCTGTTTCAAAATAAAATATAAAAAAAAAAAGGTTTGGGGATGTGACTCAATGGTTAAGTGCCCCTGGGTTCAATACCTGATGCCAACAAAAAAAAAAAAAAAAAATAAAGGTCCTATTATCAAGAATTTGGGATTTTTTCGGCATTTTAGGAAGTTACATATACTGTATTTTTAGATAATAATTGAAAACATGACTATATTGATATCTAAAATGAGAATTATGTTAAAGGATCTACTTAAACAAATAGAATCTAACCTGTCTTACTGAATAATTCTTGATGTATATTTTGTACATTATTGAACCCTTTTTCAGCTAGACAGGTACTGTTGTGCTTCTAGTTTTTCTGGTAGAAGCAAGAAAACTGCTTGGCCCATTCACACTGTCCTGGTGAGGGCCTCTTGTTACCAAGGACATGTTCTACTTGTGCTAGCTTCGTTAAGGCTAGGGCTGCTATAGAATGGATAAGTGGGGTTGGGTAGTTTTTAAAATTCCAGTTCTGCTATTTACTAACCTTCATGACTGCTGGAAATAAAAGCTCAGAGAACTGTTTTAAAACTAGCGTGATTTAAATTTTCTTTTTAGTTGTAGATGGAGACAATACCTTTATTTTATTTACTTATATGTGGTGCTAAGGATTGAACCCAGGGCCTAACACATGCTAAGCAATCATTCTACCACGGAGCCACAACCCAAGCCCCCAAACTAGCATGATTTTTATCTTATATAAAACTGTACTCTCTGGTTTATAGGTAAGGTCTCTACAAGCTTGGCAAAAGACAGTGGATCAGCATTTAATTTCCTGGCATACTGATGTTCCTCCTATATCAAGCATTCTGGTACCATCTAAACCTCCATTATTCACCCAAAGTCATGAGCCTTCTTCTGATTCAAATTCTGATTGGTTCATTGCACATGATGAAGTTCGTCAAGAGAAATCTTTACCAGAATTTCCAGACTCTGGTTTTCATTCCTCCCTAACAGAACAAGTTCACCATTTGCAGGATTCTTTGGATTTTGAGAAAAGTTCCACAGAAGGCAGTGAAAGCTCCACAGTGGGGAATTCCACTGATACAGTCAAATATGGCAAAGAGCCAGATGTAGGGGATGTTAGTGAAGATCGTGGTGACTGGAGTAAGGAAAGCTCAAATGATGAGCAGGATAATAATCTGCTTGAACAATATTTAACTTCAGTTCAACAGCTAGAAGATGCTGCTGAGAGGACAAATTTTGATGAAGGGTCAGGAGATAGTAAGCTCCACATAGCTTGTTCTTTGGAAAAGTTAGATGCTTTGTCTGACAGCGCTTCCATAGGTGAGACTCATGGTGTATCTCCTACTTTGCAAAATGAAGTCAGCCAGATGCCAGAGAATTATAAATTAAATGCAGAAGTCCAAGGACAGCAGCCAGAATGTGATTCCACATTTAAGGTATTGCATGTTGACGTTATTATGTAGCATGTCTGGCTTCTAGGGAAGCAGAAATCCAACATTTTCTTAATGTTCTCAGTTACCTTTTTTATTTTTTTTCTTTTTTTGAAGGAGAGCAACCTCTATCCATTTTGTTACTATTTATATAAAATTTGTATTCTTGTCTCACTTTTCAGATTCTAGGTACTAAGCTGAGTCTTAATTTGATTTGCTAGCTTTATATATCTATAATGTACCAAACAATATTTATATTGAAAGCTATATGCACTTTATTTCTCAACAATTGAATTAACAGTGTTTCATTTATGTAATTGTTTCCTTTCAAAAATAAATTAGAATTTTCTAAAGAAAATTGAAAAATTTACCTTAATGATAAATAGAATTTTGGTTCTTTTGTTCTGGGGAAATTAATTATGTATTAAACAATATTTTATAATCAATTTATATCAATATAAATGATAACTGTGAGGGTTGTGAACTATTGAAATTTATCAGTCTACTTAGAATAAGAACATGTTTCCTAAGACCTTTTCTTTTTGAGTCAAAAAAAGCCTTCTAATAAGCAAATTTAGAAAAAGAAAGTAAGATTATAGGATACTTATTTTTGTTTTGTTTTAGAGTGAACCCAGGGCTCCAAGCATGCTAAGCATGAGCTCTATCACTGAGCTATTTCCTATCCTCAAGATTATAGGATTCTTTGACTAAATTGTCTCATGAAAAATTGTAGTTTATGTCATGCATGAGTTTTAACATATAAAGTAAAGTGTTCCATCCGGGATTAAAATCAAGCATACTTAAGAGAGGTAACCTAAAAATATTTCTTTTTGATATGAAGAAAGGAGATACTAAGCTCCATTTACTTGTTAATGATGTCACTGCAAACATTTATCTTTTCATCAAGTGCTTTTTTACCCTGCTGATTGAGAATTAATGTGCCATTACATTGCCAGAAATTAATGTATGTTCATCTCTGTTCCTGCTTATAGTTTTTTATGTATTTCAGCAGAGGGTCCAAGGCCATTCATTTCACTTTTGACCTCTGCCCTATAGTGAAGAATATTTAAAATAAGATTAGTGGTAGAATGTGAATGATTTTTTTTAAAGATTTATTTTCTGTCTACTCTTTGAAAAAAAGTGCCACATTTGAAAGATAATGGTGGTTAAGAAAAAATAAACCTCACCTCACTTTAGTTGTTTAAAAGAATATATGTATGTAACTTCAGGAAGACTTAAGACTGTGTTTTAATGTTGTAGGTAGGTACATCTGTAAATCAAGGATAATTTTTTGGAAGCTTAGTATTTTACTCTTTTAGCACATTCTAATATTATTGGATAACACATATCTAATTTCCCTTAAACTATGGACATATACCTATTTAAAACTATGATAACACTTGAGTGTTCTCTAAGTTTAGGTGCTAAATATGTATTCATAATTCTCTTTAGAGCCATTAGATCCTCTTCTTTGAAATTATATGAAATAAAAACTTCTGATCCTTCAAGAATAAAGTTGAACTGGGTGTAGTGGCTGGCGCATGCCTATAATCCCAGCAGCTCAGGAGGCTGAGACAGGAGACTCTCAAGTTCAAAGCCAGCCTCAGCAACAGCGAGTTGATAAGAAACTTAGTGAGACTCTGTTTCTAAATAAAATACAAAATAGCACTTTGCATGTAGGTCAGTGTTTGATTGTCCCTGAGTTCAGTCCCTGGTACCAAAAAAAAAAAAAGTATTAATAAAATTGAAGATCACATGGTATAGTTTGTTGATAGTTAGAAACATTTGTGTAGTATAGTCAGATGTATTTTTCTCAGTTTATAAATAAACTCAGGTTGAGAAAGCTTGGATTTCATTTTCTGAAATCTAGAATTCCTTGAAAAGGAATTGTTTTCTGTTTCTTATATGCAAAACAGCAATCTTATCTTCAAAAGGATTTTTTTCCCTATGAAGCATGTGTAACATTGACTGCATGTTAAATAAAAATTGAATTTTTACTTTTTGAATAATGCTTATTATCTTTTATGGATGACGAATTTTAATTTCTTCTTAAACATATCATATTTTTCTATTTGTAAAGTGCCTCCTTTGCTGCACATACTTAACTAGAAAAACCAATTTGCACTGCACTTTTACCAAAATACTGCTTCACGGTATGTTGATTTTTCAGAAAGCTTCTGAAATGTCATGCTTCAATATTACTTAAGTAGGTTTCTGCTAACATCTTTTTTTCTCTTTTCTTTTGTTAAGTAAGGGCAAATACAGCTAAATTTATTTTATCATCAGCATGTCACCAGGATTTTCTTTTTTGCCTTTGGTTTGTTTTTCTAGCCCATAAATATTATTCAGAAATTCATTATAATAAATTTGGCAAATTATAATAATTTTTAATATTCTTCTTTGTGTTTTACTTTTTCTAGCATTTAGAAGTATAAGAAAATTAAATAGCCAACTCTCTTAACTAGACAGAGTATGTTGAATGTAGATAGAATGAAAATAATGTAAATTAGAATGTAGGAAAACTGAGGCATAGACTTAATACATTTTGATGGGTTTATAATGTAATTTGAATATCTAAGATATTTGGTTTTAACTCTTATGATGTATTCATTATCTTGACTGAAGAGGGAATAGGTCTGGTAAAATTTGTGAAGTTGAGCTTTCAGCATGGTCATTTGCCACTTTTCTAAACCAGAGAGGTTTTGTTCAGTTGTACTAATTTAATTCACATTAGTTCTCTTGATTTTTGGAAGAGCCTTAGTAAAGTATATTTATATAATACATAAGATTTTCTCATAAAAGGCTGAATTTCATCTTATTTTAGCTTCAGTTTTACAGAACAACAGTTTTATAATTTTAATTCTCCTGGTGGTTCAGAAAGCTTTAATCATGACAGTTGATGATGTTCAATTAGTTTGCTTTTATAAGTTTAATTATAGAAGACATCAAAATATGCATATTTTAGGAAAGTGTTTAGCTACACAATTGTTTGTATAAATGTAAATAACTATTTTTTAATAATGTGAGTGCCATTCTTGAGTGTGTTTTTTCTTTGTTTTGGGTTGTTTAAAATATATAAATACCATCATAATGTATTTTTCTGTTATCTACTAAAAGAGATCTATCTAGTTCGTTCTTTTTTTTTTTTTTTTTTTTTGATACTGAGGATTGTGAATCTTGTGAATGTTATCCCTAGTCCTTTTCATATTTTATTTTGAGACAGGATCTTGCTAAGTTGCCCAGGCTGACTTCAAACTTGTGATTGATCCTCCTGCCACAGTCACTGAGATTGCAGACATGCAGTGTTGTGCCAGCCAAGTTCTACTTTTTGTAAAGATTTTCAGAAGATACAGGCTTTATATGTTATACTATTTCCTGTGGTATGTTTCTTTGTGCAAAGTTTTCAAATTAGATTTATGACATGAATAATATAAATGAGTCTGATCAATTTCCCATTCATAAAAAGAGAATTCATTGTTTAATGTATATTTTATTTTGCCACACCCCTTATTAAAAGGAATTTATTATACTCTAATGTTTTAAATTTTAAATATGTGTGAACACTAATTCTGAAGTGAAACAGAAAGGGTCTGTAAGGAACATTCTAAACTTTTTTTGTTTTGAGAAGGGTCTTGCTATATTCCTAGTTGTCCTTTAACTCCTGGGCTTAAGTGATCATCCTGCTTCAGCCTCTGGAGTAGCTGGGAATACAGGCATCTAAATATTTTATTTTTCTTAAATTTTTTTAAATTGTAGATGGACACAATACCTTTATTTTTATTTATTTATTTTTATGTGGTGCTGAGGATTGAACCTAGGGCCTTCAAATGTTGTGGGGCAGGTCACTTAGAAAACACATCAAGTCCCAGTTTTGTCCAAATTGAAGAATCTTTATTTAGCTGGCCAGCTGGTGACTGCTCTTTGTAGGACCCATAACTGTCTTTGCAAGGAACAGCCCCAAGCCTGAGCATTTTAGGATATTTAAAGTTAAAAATCACATCCGGGTTGACGTAGCTGCAGGCAAGCAGGTACAGAAGCTGAATTGGGCAGTTAGTGAGACAATGCAGTGGGTACATTGGTACTTCCCATGGGACTTTCCAGTTTGGGACAGCAGTAAGCAAGCAGAAGGGAAGGGGGTCAAAATGACCCTAGTTGAGTACAAGTTAGAGAATGGTTACTAACGTCTAGACAATCTCTGACAAGGTACGTTACCAAAGAAACATGGAAAGCAAAGAGAACAATTTCACATAGTATAAGAATTGCTATTTTGTGTTTCCAAGTGTGAAATGCTAGGTAACTATTAATGGGTACAGAGGTGGGGTTTTCCCATGGGAGAAGCATTTCTTTCATGATATGGAGTCTCAGGGTAAAATGGAGTCTGTTTGGTCATTGCCATATAGCCTGGCCCATAACATTCCCCACTGGTTTTATGGAACTAATCAAACCATTGATTAATCATCATTGGTATACCGTTGATTATAGTGAGTACAGAGGACCATCTGTTTTACAGAATTTACTTTTTATATATATCTTATTAAACAGTTGAAAATGCAGGGTCCAATTAAAAACCCTAAGAGGACAAACAGAAATGGACTGGCTACAGCTGATATAAGAGTAGTTAGCCAAGGGGACCAGGAGAACAAATTTTGATACCAGTTTCCTCATGTTTTCTTGCTTCTTCCCTTTCCTTTAATGGCTTTCTGATTAGAGATAGACTGTCTCTTACCATTATCGAGTGATTACTATAGAAGCAACATGTTTCCCCTAATGCCATACATAGGCTTCCCTGTTTTAAGAGCAAGAAATCTAAACCTCTTCTGTTTTGTAATACCACTTCTGCCAGGGAATCAAGAGAGGTCTCAAGTCTGTTCACTGATTAATAGTTCCCTCAGATCCAAATCTATTTGTTTGCTCAGGGCTTTGAAATTTTCATTTCTAGTTAAAAGGGCTGCTGTACCCAGGGTCTGAAGATCCCGCAAACTTTGGGCCCATTAGTAGGGGAACTAGTACAGGGGTTGTACTTCTAGGATGGTATATGAGCCCCAGATGTTTTTGTCTAACTTCTTGTCTAGCTACCATTATAGTAGCACACTTGGTGAATAGTGTGAACAGTCACACAAATTTGTCCCATCTTAATGTGCCAAAAAGCTGTAGGACAAGCAGGGAGTTACTCTTGATAGGCAGGCAAACCAAATACCTTCTGGAGCCACACAGAAATTAGAAGACTCCTGGAGTGTATTTAATAATACCTGGGTGGAAAGACAGGAATGTCAGTAGGGGAGTTATGTATTTGGAATGGAAGCATAAGCCTTGTTCTTATAAGTTTCCTAATGTTTGACTCCACCTTTTGTAGTCCAAAACCATATTAATCATAAATGGCTGTTGTTATGATTTGAAACCATAAACAAATGTCATGAGATCTAAAATCATAGGCTGAGCAAGAGAAAAACATGATTTAACATTTTCTGGATTTAAGCTGGCCATCATTTTGTGATTTAAATCAATTATTTATCTATTCTGACTGTAATTTTCCCCTCTAATGTTAGGGACCTCGTACTACTGTAAGGAAAAAGGACGATGACTGCTCTTGGTGCTTTGAGCTGAGAGGGGCAATGTGCAGTGGGGCAAGCAGTTTGGAGTCCCTTTTTAGAAATTGGGTGGGTCAAGGAGTCCATGGTAAAAATCTGGTTCAGGAAGAACCGGTTGTAAATTCACCTGGGGATGGGCATACAAAATAGCAGTTGTAGCATCTGGAACCTGTCAGTGAATATCCTGAAGATGATAGAAATCAATAATTGTTTACCAGGAGGTGGAAGACCTGAGAAATTGTCCCCATAACAAGGTCTAACAAAGCCTAATAAGGCCCCTTTTTAGGGAACATAAATCTTTAACATTGTCAGAGTTAAAAGGAATGTAGACACAACATTTAGTTAAGTTAGTTAATGTCATCTGATTTTTGTAAAATATCTTTTTTATTGGCATGACCTCTGTGTTCAGTAGAGATCCCTTTGTTACTTAGGGCTAGATAATTATACTAGCAGACATTGATTAAGTCTACCTGTGTAGGAGGTTAGGAAGATCTGTAGGCCTTAAACTGACTAAAAACTTCTGGCTCTGGCAGTTTCTATTGATAGTTATCAGGCATCCTTGCCTAAGAAATCTCTCTTCTGTTGCCTCTTACTTATTCTTGGGGGTGCTAACACAAGTGTACATCTTAAGTTAGATTAAAATATTGTTTGTTTTTAATTGCCCAGGAATGGCTGTGCTTTGGTTTTAACTGTTTTTGCTAGGTGTTTAGGATCAAGCTGGTCAAACTGACCTTTCTCCTATCTATTGGTAAGAGTCAGCTGAGTTCCCTTGGAGGGCAATCTTGGGGAAATCATGAGTAGCATTCTAGTGCCATCTGCGTTAGGATGGGTCAAGGTCTTGCTGACCATGTGGCTTCCCTTGGAAGCATCAGGCATGTCTCCCCTTTTCAATAACCCTCCTCTTTTGCAGCATGCACACTCATTGGCTTTCTGTTCTATAGTGGTCTCATTAGTCTCCCTTATCGGGAGGTTATGTGGCCCAGAGTTGCAAAACTCTTCTCCTTTTTCCTGGGTTCAGGCTGACTCAGAGGGCAAGAGCCAAATACCGGTTTTCTTGGCCCCTTTATTTTAACCTGAATCTTTAAGCCTTAGTCTTAAACATCCAGCAAGTCATTCTTATCAGTCTTAAACTAAGAGTACTGGCCTTTAACTTTAATGTTTATAACTTTACAGTTAATTTTTTTTTAGTTGTACATAACACAATAAATAAATAAATTTATTTATTTATTTATTTATTTATTTATTTATTTATTTATTTATGTGATGCTGAGAATCAAACCCAGTGCCTCACATATGCAAGCAAGTACTCTCCTGCTGAGCCACAACCCTATTCCCTTTACAATTAATTTAATCCCTTTGAATTACTGTATACAGCTGGTGGCTTAATATCTCAAATTAATTTAGGTTGTGTGTTCTTGAAGTTACCTCTGCAAAACATTAACAGACATCAATTATAAGGAAAATACGAAGTGAAATAAACAATAGTAAAAACCTATTTAGCTTGTATATAATCTTGAACCTTGGCTGAGTTATACATTATATCCCCTATTTGAGATCACAGTGATCTTTACAGTAAAGTCAATCTTTGAATACAACTTTAAATCAACTGAAGTCTGGCCTACTTTGAAGTCATTCTGACTTGCCATAGGGTGGGAGGTAGAGCCTTATCTCAGCTAAGGCTGGGCTCTTCACAAATCTTAGGTAAAGTATTCTAGTTCTGAAGCTGAAATTTGTCTCTCTTTTTAGATATCATTTTATAAAGTTCGCATATATTGTTTCCTGGGTCTGTATGAAAGTTTGCTAACTCAAAGTGACATTACATCTAAAACATGAATCAAGGAAAGGCTGAGAGCTCTTAACTTGTGTGGAAAAGTGGCAAAATGTTTTACAGTATTAACCTTTAAACAGATCAGTTTTTCTTTATCTTTTTTTTTTTTTTTTTTTTTTTTTGGTGGTGCTGAGGATTGAACCCAGGGCCTTAGTGCATGTGAGGCGAGCATTCTACCAACTGACCTATGTCTCAGCCCCTCTCATTGTCTTTTAAAATACCTTTCAATTTTTGTATCACAATGTAAAAAGTAACATAAATTTTGGTTACAAAACATCAAATGATATAAATAAATCCCCAATAAAATCTGTTATCTTTATAAGTTTAAAATTATCATTACAGACAACTTTAATTTGGAGAACACCAGCTTGGTAAAATGCTCCTTTAAACCTTTTACCTTATATACCTTGTTTACCTGAAAGATATGAACACATTTAATATGTAAAGAAGAGTAATGTACCACAATTACATTGATGTTTTTATAGTAACCAAGTTTAGCTTTTAAAGAAAAATCTAGACTCTGTAATGTAAAACAATATTCTAAAATAACAGTTGCTGTTTAACTACAGATGTACAAACCTTAATTTCTCCAAGATTAGTTGCTCTAGAGAATAAAACCTCAGATACAATGTAATTAATATATTAAAAAGTTTTTTTTTTTTGAGAGAGAGAGAGAGTGAATTTTTCAATATTTATTTTTTTAGTTCTTGACGGACACACATCTTTATTTTTTTATGTGGTGCTGAGGATCGAACCCAGCGCCCCGTGCATGCCAGGCGAACGCGCTATTGCTTGAGCCACATCCCTGGCCCCTGTTAAGAAGTTTTTGCCATTTTAACATATAGGTCAAACTTTGGTTTTTATCAGCATATTAATATTTGTTCTTAGGGAACAACCTTGAATAGTTTCAACTATTTGTGTTACATATATAACTAACTTAATTATATATAAACCTTTTAATATTTATTCTTTATTATAGACCTTTATATTACTTAATTAGACCCTCTTATTGTTTACTTAGATGTATTATAATTATACTTTACCACATAAAGACTTTCTTAAACATTTTTTTCTAAATATATTTTATATTTAGAACCTTTCAATAATTTTAATCCATTAATCCCTCTTTGTTTATACCTTGAAATAACCCTTATAAATTTCTGAATTTTGATAAATTACTCCATTTTAATAAGATGAAATACTTCGTTATTTACAGTACGGTAATTGAAATGCAGTTGAAACCTCTTGACCCCTTATGTATAGAATTATACCTATTGGCACTTTTAACTTTTAGTAACCTTGTTTTTGTGATGACACAAAGTAATTTTAAATTCCTTTTTAAAAATTTTTTATTTAACAATTTATGAAAACACCAATAATGTTTAAGTATTTTACCTTATGGAGTTTAAGGAGTTAAGAGTGGGCTGGGGATGTGGCTCAAGCGGTAGCGCGCTCGCCTGGCATGCGTGCGGCCCGGGTTCGATCCTCAGCACCACATACCAACAAAGATGTTGTGTCCGCCGAGAACTAAAAAGTAAATATTAAAAAAAAAAAAAAGAAAAAAAAAAGGAGTTAAGAGTACTTGATATTATATTTAACAGTTAACATTTAAACTTTGTAAACCAATCAGATGTCTGTAACAAACACATCCATGATTAATTCCATACATGTTAGATCTAATTTACTTATTAAAAAAAGTTAACAAAACCAATATTTCAGACAAATGCATTGAACAATATTAGACATTTTTTTCTGTTGAAGAGAAATCCTAGAGACAATGGATATTAGACACTTTATAGACATTAACATTTTATTAACAACTGTTTGATCTTTTAGAAACAAAACTGTGCATGAGTAACTTTGAAGACATTTTTACTTTTATTTATTTACCTAGTTTAAGTTCAACCTTTTATTTTTTATTTTTTTTTAATTTAATTTTTTTTATTGGTTGTTCACAACATTACAAAGCTCTTGACAAATCATATTTCATACATTGGAATCAAGTGGGTTATGAACTCCCATTTTTACCCCAAATACAGATTGCAGAATCACATCGGTTACACATCACATTTTTACATATTGCCATATTAGTGACTGTTGTATTCTGCTACCTTTCCTATCCTCTACTATCCCCCCTCCCCTCCCCTCCCATCTTCTCTCTCTACCCCATCTACTGTAATTCATTTCCCTCCATGTTTGTTATCCCAATCCTCTCATAACCTCTTATATATAATTTTGTATAACAATGAGGGTCTCCCTCCATTTCCATGTGATTTCCCTTTTTTTTCTCCATTTCCCTCCCGCCTCATGTCTCTGTTTAATGTTAAACTTTTCTTCCTGCTCTTCCTCCCTGTTCTGTTCTTAGTTGCTCTCATTATATCAAAGAAGACATTTAGTATTTGTTTTTTAGGGATTGGCTAGCTTCACTAAGCATAATCTGCTCTAGTGCCATCCATTTCCCTGCAAATTCCGTGATTTTGTCATTTTTTAGTGCTGCGTAATACTCCATGGTGTATAAATGCCACATTTTTTTATCCATTCATCTATTGAAGGGCATCTGGGTTGATTCCACAGTCTAGCAATTGTGAATTGTGCTGCTATGAACATCGATGTGGCAGTATCCCTGTAGTGTGCTCTTTTAAGGTTTTCAGGAAATAGTCCGAGAAGGGCAATAGCTGGGTCAAATGGTGGTTCCATTCCCAGCTTTCCCAGGAATCTCCATACTGCTTTCCAAATTGGCCGCACCCGTTTGCAGTCCCACCAGCAGTGTACAAGAGTACCCTTTTCCCCACATCCTCGCCATCACTTGTTGTTGTTTGACTTCGTCATGGCTGCCAATCTTACTGGGGTGAGGTGGTATCTTAGGGTGGTTTTGATTTGCATTTCCTTGACTGCTAGAGATGGTGAGCATTTTTTCATGTACTTGTTGATTGATTGTATGTCCTCCTCTGTGAAGTGTTTGTTCATGTCCTTGGCCCATTTGTTGATTGGGTTGTTTGTTTTCTTATTGTCTAATTTTTTGAGTTCTTTGTATACTCTGGATATTAGGGCTCTATCTGAAGTGTGAGGAGTAAAAATTTGTTCCCAGGATGTAGGCTCCCTATTTACCTCTCTTATTGTTTCTCTTGCTGAGAAAAAACTTTTCAGTTTAAGGAAGTCCCATTTGTTGATTCTTGTTATTAACTCTTGTGCTATGGGTGTCCTATTAAGGAATTTTGAGCCCGACCCCACAATCTGTAGATCGGAGCCAACTTTTTCTTCTATCAGACGGAGAGTCTCTGATTTGATATCTAGCTCCTTTATCCACTTTGAGTTGACTTTTGTGCATGGCGAGAGGAGGGGATTCAGTTTCATTTTGTTGCATATGGATTTCCAGTTTTCCCAACACCATTTGTTGAAGATGCTATCCTTTCTCCATTGCATGTTTTTAGCTCCTTTATCAAATATAAGATAGTTGTAGCTTTGTGGTTTAGTCTCTGTGTCCTCTATTCTGTACCATTGGTCCACCCGCCTGTTCTGGTACCAGTACCATGCTGTTTTTATTACTATTGCTCTGTAATATAGTTTGAAATCTGGTATCGCTATACCACCTGATTCACACTTCCTGCTTAGAATTGTTTTTGCTATTCTGGGTCTTTTATTTTTCCATATGAATTTCATGATTGCTTTATCTATTTCTACAAGAAATGCCATTGGGATTTTGATTGGCATTGCATTGAACCTATAGAGAACTTTTGGTAATATCGCCATTTTGATGATGTTAGTTCTGCCTATCCATGAACAAGGTATATTTTTCCATCTTCTAAGATCCTCTTCTATTTCTTTCTTTAGGGTTCTGTAGTTTTCATTGTATAGGTCTTTCACCTCTTTTGTTAGGTTGATTCCCAAGTATTTTATTTTTTTTGAGGATATTGTGAATGGAGTGTTTTTCCTCATTTCCGTTTCAGAAGTTTTGTCGCTGATACACAGAAATGCCTTTGACTTATGTGTGTTGATTTTATATCCTGCCACTTTGCTGAATTCATTTATTCTAGTAGTTTTTTTGTAGACCCTTTTGGGTCTGTTAAGTATATTATCATGTCATCCGCAAATAGCGATAATTTAATTTATTCTTTTCCTATTTTTATGCCTTTAATTTCTTTTGTCTGTCTAATTGCTCTGGCTAGTACTTCGAGAACTAAATTGAATAGAAGTGGTGATAGAGGGCATCCCTGTCTTGTTCCAGATTTTAGAGGGAATGCCTTCAGTTTTTCTCCGTTTAGGATGATGCTAGCCTGAGGTTTAGCATATATAGCTTTTACAATGTTGAGGTAAGTTCCTGTTATCCCTAGTTTTTCTAATGTTTTGAACATAAAGGGATGCTGTACTTTGTCAAATGCTTTTTCTGCGTCTATCGAGATGATCATATGGTTCTTATCTTTAAGTCTATTGATGTGGTGAATAACATTTATTGATTTCTGTATATTGAACCATCCTTGCATCCCAGGGATGAATCCTACTTGATCATGGTGCACAATTTTTTTGATGTGCCTTTGTATCCGATTCGCCAGAATTTTAATGAGGATTTTTGCATCTAGGTTCATTAGAGATATTGGTCTGTAGTTTTCTTTCTTTGAGGTGTCTTTGTCTGGTTTCGGAATCAGGGTGATGTTGGCCTCATAGAATGAATTTGGAAGAGCTCCCTCTTTTTCTATTTCCTGAAATAACTTGAAAAGTATTGGTATTAATTCTTCTTTAAAGGTTTTGTAGAACTCCGCTGTATACCCATCCGGTCCTGGGCTTTTCTTGGTTGGAAGTCTTTTGATTGCTTCTTCTATTTCATCTATTGATATTGGTCTGTTTAAGTTGTGAGTTTCCTCCTGACTCAGTCTGGGCAAATCATATGACTTAAGGAATTTATCGATGTCTTCACTATCTTCTATTTTATTGGAATATAGGTTATCAAAATAATTTCTAATTGTTTTCTGTATTTCTGAAGCGTCTGTTGTAATATAGCCTTTTTCATCCCGTATGTTAGTAATTTGAGTTCTCTCTCTTCTTCTCTTCGTTAGTATGGCTAGGGGTCTGTCGATCTTATTTATTTTTTCAAAGAACCAACTTTTTGTTTTGTTAATTTTTTCAATAGTTTCTTTTGTTTCAATTTCATTGATTTCTGCTCTGATTTTAATTAATTCTTGCCTTCTGCTACATTTGCTATTGTTTTGCTCTTCCTTTTCTAGGGCTTTGAGATGAAGTGTGAGCTCATTTATTTGTTGGTTTTTCCTTTTTTTGAGGAATGACCTCCAGGCGATGAATTTCCCTCTCAAAACTGCTTTCATTGTGTCCCATAGATTCCGATATGTTGTGTCTGTATTTTCATTTATCTCTAAGAGTTTTTTGATTTCCTCCTTTATGTCTTCTGTAACCCATTGATCATTCAGTAACGTATTGTTCATTGTCCATGTGATGTAGGATTTTTCCTTCCTTCTTTTATCATTGATTTCCAGTTTCATTCCATTATGATCTGATAAAGTGCATGGTATTATCTCAACACCTTTATATTTACTGAGGGTTGCCCTATGGCATAATATATGATCTATTTTTGAGAAGGTTCCATGTGCTGCTGAGAAAAAAGTATATCCACTTGATGATGGTTGATATATTCTATATATGTCAGTTAAGTCTAGGTTATTGATTGTGATATTGAGGTCAATAGTTTCTTTATTCAACTTTTGTTTGGAGGATCTGTCCAATGGTGAGAGAGGTGTGTTGAAGTCACCCATGATTATTGTGTTGTGGTCTATTCGATTCTTGAACTTGAGGAGAGTTTGTTTTATGAACGTCGCAGCGCCATTATTTGGTGCATAAATATTGATAATTGTTATGTCTTGTTGGTCAATGGTTCCTTTTAACAGTATATAATGTCCTTCCTTATCCCTTTTGATTAACTTAGTCTTGAAGTCGATTTTATTCTATATGAGAATGGCCACCCCTGCTTGCATACGAGGAGCGTGTGCGTGGTATATTTTTCCCCAACCTTTTACCTTGAGCCTGTGTATGTCTTTTCCAATCAGATGTGTCTCCTGGAGGCAGCATATTGTTGGATTTGTTTTTTTAATCCATGTTACCAGCCTATGTCGCTTTATTGGAGAGTTTAAGCCATTAACGTTTAGAGTTACTATTGATATATGGTTTGTACTTCCTGCCATGTTTGATTATTTATCTCTTTTTTTTTTCCCCTAATTTAGATTGTTTCTCCAAGATTAGCTTTCCCCCCGTCCTCTGTCTTTACCGAGGCACTTCCCGCTGATGGTTTTGGTTATCGTTTTCCATTTCTTCCTCGTGTAGAGTTTTGCTCAAGACGCTTTGCAGTGCTGGTTTTCTGGCTACAAATTCTTTTAGCTTTTGTTTGTCATGAAAGATTTTTATTTCGTTGTCATATCTGAAGCTTAATTTTGCTGGATACAGAATTCTTGGTTGGCATCCATTGTCTTTCAGTGTTTGAAATACGTTGTTCCAGGATCTTCTCGCTTTCAGCGTCTGTGATGAAAAATCCGTTGTCAACCTTATTGGTTTACCCCTAAATGTAATCTGCCTCTTTTCTCTTGTAGCTTTTAATATTTTCTCTTTGTTCTGTATATTGGATAGCTTCATAACAATGTGTCTTGGCGTTGGTCTACTGTGATTTTGTGTGCTCGGTGTCCTGTATGCATC
The DNA here is from genome assembly GCF_964194105.1 of Spermophilus citellus. Lineage (NCBI taxonomy): Eukaryota > Metazoa > Chordata > Mammalia > Rodentia > Sciuridae > Spermophilus > Spermophilus citellus. The sequence goes on from NC_138188.1 coordinate 86,493,580, forward strand.
TACAATTTGTATATCTGTTTCCTTTTTTATTTCTGGGAAGTTTTCTGTAATTATTTCCTTCAGCAAGTTACTCATTCCCTTGGCATGAATCTCTGTGCCTTCCTCTATCCCGGTGACTCGTAAGTTTGATTTTTTTAAATTATCCCAAATCTCTTGGATGTTTTTCTCGTGATTTTTTTTACCAGTCTATCTGAGTTGGCTAGACTCTTTTCAAGATGATATATTTTGTCTTCATTATCTGACGTTCTGGCTTCTACTTGCTCCACTCTGTTAGTGATACTCTCGATTGAGTTTTTAATTTAGTTTATCGTTTCCTTCATTTCTAGAATCATTGTTTGATTTTTTTTTATAATCTCTATCTCCTGATAAAGAGGCTTAACTTCTTCTTTTATCTGTTTATGTAATTCCTTTTCAATGTGCTCTTTAAGGTTCCTTTCCATCTGTCTAAGGTGTTCCTTGAGTTCTTTATATGGCCATTTTTCTGATGACTCCAGGTCCTCCTGAATATTTAGGCTGTCTTTCATTGTTTGTACTCCTTTTCTTCCTTGCTTTTTTATGCTCATGATACTTCTTGTTCTGTTTGACTGCTGAGTTACTGTTTACTCTTATAAATTTATTTGATGCTTGGGAGGAGAGGTATTAGAAGGGAAGGGAAGAAGTGACTAAATAGAGTGAGTGTAGGCAGGTGGAATTCAAGAGAGGGGGAATAAGAAAATTGAAAAGAAATGAAAAGGCAAAAGAAAAGAAAGTGAAAAGAAAGAAAGAAAAAACGAAAAAATAAAAATTTTAAAACAAACAAAAAAAATTATAATGATAATAGAAAAATGGAAATTGAAGTTTAAAAAATAATAATAATAATAGAATAAAAAGAATTAAAAAAAATTGAAACCATTAATAAGAAAGTCAAAGAACAACAACAACATCAACTACAAAAAGTGAGAATAAAACAAAAAGAAAAAAAAAGAAAAAAATATACTAATAATAATCATTAAAAAAAATAGTAATAATAATAAATGCAGTCATAGAGCTCGATTAACTTCTCTTCCAGTAGGTGGAGCTATGCCCACTGGGCCAGGCTTCTCCTCGTGATAGGTGGGAACCAATCACTGTGCCTCAGCTCTTCTTCCCAGACTGTGCGGGTCTCCAATCCTGAGTGCCTTGGTCCTTCTCTTGTGGTTCCTCAATCGAGGCCCCACTCACTTGTGACGCTTACCACATTACTGGCTACACGCTGGGTCTGTTGCTCCTGGGAGCCCTGTTTTCACGGATGCCTGGGCACACCCTTTCTTTTTGCCTCCCTCGGACCCTAAGTTTGTAGGGCTTGGGGCTGAGGACCCCCAGCGAATTTGTTTGCCCTTAGGTAGCAACTCTCCTGGTAGCTGGTACAAGGGACCTCTGTTGTCAGCCCTGGTGGGAGCGATAGTCGGGGGTTCTGCGCCGCTAGTCCCACGTCACTCCTGATTCCCTGGGTCTGTCTATGGTGCTCAGTTGGCTTTTACCTCTGTGAGATCAGGTGGGCCGACTAGTTATTTCAGCAGGATCGTTAGTGCTGAGTCACGAGAAGCAGGCGATCCGGGGCTTAAATGCAACAAATTCGTGCTCAGTGTGTGTTTTCTGAGGGGCCCAAAGTGTACGCCCTAGCTCCACGTCAGCTCAGCATTGCCTAGTAATCCTGAGGAAATAGGCTTTAGATAATTTACAGCTCCCTATGCCCGCGCAGTTGAAGAGGTCAGAGACTTGATTTCTCCGTGCCTGCCGTCATGTTAGACCTACCTCCTCAATGATATTCATGTTACCCTTACAGTTTCCTGGCATAAGCAAGATCTTGGGGTTATACAAACTGCTGATTCTGTTTCCAGTCCAGTTTTCTAGAACTGAAACCCTGCTGCCGTCGCCTCCACCTCTGGTCTGCGCTCTTGGGCGCCGCGCTTGTCTGCGACCTTAGCAGCGCCGCCGCGGAGGGCCCAAGCGGCTGCCGCCGCGCCTGTCCCCTCGCAGAGGGATGCCGAATGACCCCAGAGCAGGCTATGCCCCAAGGTGCAGCAGGGAACAGGCGACCGAGGCACTTGAGGCCGTGGTCCAGCCTTCGGAGGACAGGGCTCGGCACGCAGCTCAGTTCCAGTCTCTAGATGCGGCAGCTGGACCGTGTAGACAGGGCCATCAAGACAGCATGCAGAAAGCAAATGGCGGCTCCCGCGGAGTGGATTTTCGGCCCCGAAACTACAGCCCCGCCAACAATTCCAATCCACTAACTCTCCCTGTATAGACAATATTCAAAAAAAAAAAAAAAAAGGGCGGGGTGTACTGAGCTTTCTTTGCCTCAGGTACTTACAATCCACTGATGATTACCCATTCAGCTTCTCTGCCGGGAGCGAAGTGCTAAGTTCAACCTTTTAAATCATATGAATGAAAGGTATTTGGATGCACTTTTTAAGTTTTAATTTATGAGCTCATGTGTCAATTTTTGGTACCAGATATATGTAGACATGGCAGTACATGTAGACGGACAGTACACCTGTGCACCTACACAAGACAGACAAACAAAAGCTTTGTAGGTTATTTTTTAAAAACCAGTTAGATTGAGAGTTAACCATTGTAAATTGGCCTTAGAACAAAGCAGAGTGTAATCAGAAAAAACATTAACCTACGCCTATCAGATCAAAATCATGAATTTAACAAATATAGAATTTTAAAAGCCTTCCTGGCCTTTCTCTTGAGGTGGTCCTACTTATCAAAGCTAAAAAGAGTTAAGGGAACATAGACAAATGATGGGGACTTATTCTTCCCTGTAGGAACTTCCCAAAGAAACAGCTCGATTGTCTCCTTGGGAGAGTCCCCCCAGGTTGGGGTCCCATTCTAAACTGGTTTTTCTGGTTTCTTGGATAGTAGCCACCAAATTTTAGCCTGACACTGAAAAATCTTTAGACCATTTTTAATAGTTGGGAGTTATTCATGCTTGCAAATACTGAGAGACAAAAGCCAAATTTCCTAGACAAGATTATGCTTTTTGTTATAAAATTTAGAAGTAATAATTTTATAAAATACTTTAGTCCTAATCTGCCTTCTATAGGAACTGAATTGGCCTCCTGGCCCAGTTCCTAAATGAAGGCAATCTCTAGAATGCCTTTTTATACCTTTAGCTTTTACTTTTGACCTTTTTTTTTTTTAATCCTTTTGTCAGCCATTTACATTTTAATGCAAGCTTTGGTGAGCACAGTAAAAACCTTTTAAACCATTTTTTAACATTAGAAAAAAAAAACCGACATAGAAATTAACACGAAACAAAAAAGGGACAAACAATAACAAACAACAAATAAGAAAAAAACACAAGACAGACAATAAAACACACAACAGGTAAGGTGCCAAGGACAAATTTAACTGACAGAAGACCAGATTCAGACCAGAGGATTGAGTAAACCAGACTTGGCCCAGACAGAAGACCAAGGAAAACCACACTCAGAACAAAGGACTTAGTAAAAACCAGACTTGGACCAGACAGATGACCAAGGAAAACCAGACTCAGACCAGAGAACCAAGGAAAAACCAGACCAGAGGACTGGACCAGAGGACTTGGTAGCCCTGGACTCCAGGAAATAATGCTGTGTCTAGCTTTTTCTGAGCCTCTCTAGATCAGACTTACTTTGCTCAGGGAAACACAGATGACTCTTAGTACTTTTTGGTGGGTGGGGGTTGGTGAAGGGATGGCCCCAGGCCTGAGAAACTGGCCTGAGGAACATCTCTCAGAGGCCTTCTCCTGGGCGATCTCTCCACCACTTCACCTCCCTTGTTGGTCTCCAGGATGCGAGAAGAGTAGATCTTGCTGGGGCCTTCAAATGTTGTGGGGCAGGCCACTTAGAAAACACGTCAAGTTCCAGTTTTGTCCAAATTGAAGAATCTTTATTTAGCTGGCCAGCTTGTGACTGCTCCTTGTAAGACCCATAACTGTCTGCAAGGAGCAGCCCCAAGCCTGAGCATTTTAGGATATTTAAAGTTAAAAATCACATCTGGGTTGATGTAGCTGCAGGCAAGCAGGTACAGAAGCTGAATTGGGCAGTTAGTGAGACAATGCAGTGGGTACATTGGTACTTCCCATGGGACTTTCCAGTTTGGGATAGCAGTAAGCAAGCAGAAGGGAAGGGGGTCAAAATGACCCTAGTTGAGTACAAGTTAGAGAATGGTTACTAACGTCTAGACAATCTCTGACAAGGTACATTGCCCAAGAAAAATGAAAAGCAAAGAGAACAATTTCACATTGTATAAGAATTGCTATTTTGTGTTTCCAAGTGTGAAATGCTAGGTAACTATTAATGGGTACAGAGGTGGGGCTTTCCCATGAGAGAAGCATTTCTTACATGATATAGAATCTCAGGGTAAAATGGAGTCTGTTTGGTCATTGTCCATATAGCCTGGCCCATTACAGCACATGCTAGGCAAGTGCTCTACCGCTGAGGCACAACCCCAGCGCTAAACATTTTTAATGATTCTGCTTTCACTGATGAAGCCCATTGTGCCATATTAAAATTGAAAGTCAAGTAAATAAAGCACTCCTCACAGCCTTGGAGAGAAATGGATAGTTGTCTTTTTAAAATGTGGTGCTTCTTATCTATGTATGAATAGAAATCACACTAAATTTTAATTCCTTTGTTGATTTTAATGGATAGCAGAATCACTCTGCAGTGGCTTTGTTTGCTTTCTTACAGATTTGATTATTCTGAAACTTTTTTTTTCTTTAGCGGTGCTGGGGATCAAACCTAGGACCTTGCACATGGTAGGCAAGTAGTATACCACTAATTTACATTTCCTCCCCCATGTTTTGTAATACTTTTAATGTTGACAATAAGAGTTTTAAAATAATTTTATTTTCAACTATTTTTAGATTTCTCTTTAATTTTATTTTAGAAATAGAAGATTTAAAGTGGTTATAACCTGTTTTAGGAAGGCTTGATATTTTGTATTATACTTGATTTAACATGTATTTAATTTTCTCATTTTAAATAAAAGGTTTATACATTTGAGTGCTTCAACTTTATTTCTGTGATTAGTAGTAGTAATGGTTATTATTCATTTTGCTTGCAATCAATAGGTAAAGTTCAGAACAGACTGCAATAGAATTGTTCTGAGGAAGGTCCGGAGTGTTGTCATAAGTGAATTTACAGAAGAGTCCTAGCCTCATGAAAATGGATATAAGTGAAAGGAATGCTAATTTAGTCTTATTCAGCACAGATTTTATTACCTCTAGGATGTTCACTGGAATTCTGTGGGTAGAGGAGAGCATATATTATCTTCCAAGAGCACATTGTCAGGGGCTGGTGAGTACATTGGGCATTGAAAGTGTTAGTAGTAAGTTTAGTAGAAGCCTTCTCATTTGATAAAAATAGGAACAATAGTTGGTTGGTGAATTAAAAAATCAGTGTGGGGAATCATAAAAAATAACTTCATATATCATAAATTTTAAATATCTTTATTGAGATTAAATTTGCTTAGAGTAAACTGCATATGTTTAAAGTGAGGAATTTGATAAATATTAACACATAAATGTGCTGATAAAACCATAACAACAATCAAGATGATGAATATGTTCATAGCCACCAAAAGATTCCTCATTTTTTTTAATGACACCTTTTTCTGTCTAGTTTCTTTTCCTTAACATAATTATTTTGAGATTCATGTGATGCCTTTTATTTCTGAGTAGTATCCTGTTGTTTTTATTTACCATAATTTATCCATTCATCTGCTAAAGGATATTTGGTTTGTTCCCAGGTTTTAGCTATTAGAAATGAAGCTCCTATGAATTTTTACCAATGTCTTTGTATAGACATATATTTTTATTTGTCTTGGACAAATGCCTTGGAGCAAGAATGGCTGTATCATAGAATAGTTATATCCAACTTTTCAAGAAACTGCCAAATCAGTTTTGTTTTCCAAAATGTTTTTGTTTTCCATTTTGCATTACTACCAACAGTAAAGGATAGTTCTGTCTATCCTACCTCACTAATATTTATTATAGCCAGTCTTTAATTTTGGTCATTTCTGGTGGATGCATAATATTATATCCCTGTGGTTTTAATTTATACTTCTCTAGTAACTAATGATATTGAGCATCTTTTAATTTGTTTATTTGCTGTCTGTTTATCCTCTTTGGTTAAGTGTCCCAAAATTTGGCTAAGTATTTTATAAAATTTGCCTATTTAAAAAGCTGTGTCATTTCTTATTTTGAGATGTTAGAGTTCTTTATATAGTCTGCATATATCAAATATTTTGTCCTAGTTTGTGTGTTGCTTGTTGATGTGTGTGTGTGTGTGTGTGTGTGTGTATGCATATATACATATATATATATATATATTTGGTGGGGGGATTCTAGGGATTGAACCCAGAGTCACTTTACCACTGAGCCACATCCACAGCCCTTTTTTATTTTGAGACAGGGTCTCACTAAGTTGTTGAGGCTGGCCTCGAACTTACCATCCTCCTACCTCAGCCTCCTGAGTCACTATGATTACAGGTATGAGCTACCATGCCTGGCTATAATCATGTTTTTCTTTCTTTCTTCTCCTTTTTTTTTTTTTTTTTTTTTGTTGTTGTTGGTACTGGGGATTTGAACTCAGGGGCACTTAACCACTGAGCAACATTTTTAAAAATTTTTATTTAGAGACAGGGTCTCACTGAGTTGCTAAGCACCTAGCCATTGCTGAGACTGCCTTTGAATTCTAGATCTTCCTGACTCAGCCTCCTGAGCTGCTGGGATTGCAAGTGTGCACCACTGTGCCCAGCTATAATTATGTTTTTTGAAAAGAAGTTTAAAATTTTGATGAAGTCCAATGTATTAACTTAAAAGTTTTTGTACTTTGTGTGTTATATGTAAAAAATCTTTGCCATGCTGAAGACCACTAAAACATTCTTTTTTTGTTTTCTTCTAGAAGTATTGTAGTTTTAGTTCTTAGGTTTAAGCTTATTTATCCTTTTCAGGTTATTTTTATGTATGGTATGAAACAAAATTTAAGGTTTCTTTCTTTTTTTTTCTTTTTCTTTTTTTTTTTTTTTTGGTGCTGATGATCAAACCCAGGGTCTTGTGCATGCCAAACATGCCATACCATTCAGTTACCTCCTCCAGCTTATATCTTCCATCAGTTACAAATATCACTCAGAATGTATTAGACTTAAATGTAAGACCTGAAACTATGAAACTACTAGAAAAAAAACATAGGGAAAATACTTCAGGACATGAAAATGGGCAAGCATATTTTTTGGACAAGACCCCAAAGCACAGAAAACAAAAGCAAAAAATAGACAAGTGAATTGTATGGAACTAAACAGCTGCACAACAATGAAAACAATCACCAGCGTGAATATATAACCTACAAAATGAGGAAAAAAAATTTGCAAACTATACATGTGACAGTGAATTAATATGAAGAATATATAAGGAACAAAAAGCTAAACATCAAAAAAAAAATTTAAAAATGGGCATTAGCTTCATTTATATATGATGTGTCAAAATGCATTCTACTATCATATTACTAATTAGAACCAATTTTTAAAAAATATTTATTTTTTAGTTTTAGGTGGACACAATATCTTTTATTTTATTTTTATGTGGTGCTGAGAATCAAACGCAGTGCCTCACACATGCTACCACTTGAGCCACATCCCCAGCCCTAGAACAAATTTTTAAAAAATCAAAAAAATTATATAAATGGGCAGTAGAACTAATTAGACATTTCTCAGAAGGATACATACAAATGGCCAATAATTATATGCCAAAATGCTCAAAAATGTTCAATATGACTATGTCATCAAGGAAATGCAAATCAAAACCATAGTGAGCTATCATCTTACCTCACTTAGAATGGTTGTTTTAAAAAATGAAAAGTAAATGCTGATGAGAATTCAGAGAAAGGGGAACTTCTACACTGTTGGTGGGAATGTAAATTAGTTCAGCCATTATGAAAAACAATATGAAGTTTCCTCAGAAAAGGAGAATTAGAACTATGAGGCCCAGCAATACCATTACTGGGTGTTTATCCAAAGGAAATGAAATTGGTATTTTGACAAGACATCTATACTCCTGTTAGCATATTCACACTCACTATTCACCATGACCAAGAGATGGAAATGATCTAAGTTAATGAACAGATTTAAAAATGTGGTATATATTGGGCTGGGGATGTGGCTCAAGCGGTAGCGCGCTCGTCTGGCATGCGTGCGGCCCGGGTTCGATCCTCAGCACCACATACCAACAAAGATGTTGTGTCCACCGATAACTAAAAAATAAATATTGAAAAATTCTCTCTGTCTCTCTCTCTCTCCCTCTATCACTCTCTCTTTAAAAAAAAATGTGGTATATAGACAAAAATTGAATACTATTTAGACATAATGAAATACTGTCATTTTGATAACGTGGATGGGACTGGAGATCATTATATTACGTGAAATAAACCAGGCACAGAAAGACAAGTACTGCATGATGTCACTCATTTGTGGAATCCAAAAAAGTTTGCTCTAGAAGTTGAGATAGAATGATGGTTACCAGAGGCTGGGGAGAGTGCCAGGGAGGGATGGGGAAAGGTTGATCAGTGAGTACTGAGTTATGGCAGAGAGGAGTTAAGAAGCTTGGGTGTGCTGTTGCACAGTATGGTGACTATAAATAACAGTTATATACTACTCATTTCAGAAAGGTAGAATAAAAAATTTGGAATGTTTTCACCATAAAGAAATGATAAATGGGAAGATGGATACATTTAACCTTATTTAAACATTATACAGTATATACAGTATTGAAACATGGTACCTCATTAATATCTACAATTTTTTTAACATATCAAAAATAATTACTACATTTTGCCATTTCAATATTTCTTTAAAATGGAGTGAGAACCTAAAAGAATTTACAAAGCCATTTGAATTCAGAATACTTCTAAATTTTGATAATTTCTCTCTCTGGTCTTTAAGTCAATAGAAGTCCCGCTCCCCGCCCCCACCCCTCCCTTTCAAACAATATACTTCTGAGTACTTCCACAGCATATAACTTTGTTTTTCTTGACTATTTTATCTTTTTACACTTGATTTCAAAGCTTCATATAATAATAGGTCATTAGAATATGTGACTAACAGTAACATAACTGGCATAAACTGGTTTGGAAACAAATATAACTCAAATGGGTGGAAATAGGAAGGAAGAAGTCAGCAGGGTAACAAAGCTTTTCTTGTATCTTCTCATGCATCTTTGAAAGGAAATAAGACCTCTTTGCACCTCAGACAAGGTTCTTCCAAATTTAGATAATTTAACCAACCTGGGAGGTTATACCCTTTAAAAATGTGTCTAAAATGAGACTGACTCGCAGTTTGGTGATTAGTTGGATGTCAGTGCTTTATCACATGGTATCTGAATTAGTAAGAATAATGGTTGCCAAACTTGCTGATAATCAAATCTTGGGAGTACACATTGTATGATTCTATCTATATAACATTCTGGAAAAGGCAACACTATAGGGAGAGAAAAGAGGTGAGTGGTTGCTAGGCATTGAGGAAGGGATTGACTTTTATAAAAGGGTCACATACAGGAATTTTTGTGTAATGAAACTATTGTATATCAAACTGTAGTTGTGGATATGAGTCCATTTCTTTGTCAAAGTCTATACAACAACATATTAAAAGATTAAACTTTACTGTAAGCAAGTTTTATCACCTTCCCAAATCTGAACTATGATGTCAGAGGAATCTCAGGATGGAATATAGACTATGAATAAGAAATCCTACTGTTTAACAAATGTATGACATAGTCTCACTGAAGGAGATGAACAAAAAGGGAGATAGCCTAAGTAGTTTTGGAAAATCTTTTTGACTGGATAGTGTAAGGCTAAGACAAAAAGTAGGGGTGGGCATGGTTAGGACCTCCTGTAACCCCAGCTAATTGCAAAGCTGAAGCAGGAGTATCCCAAACTCAAAGTTACCCTGGGCAATTTAGCAAGACCCTCTCAAAAATAGAGCTGGGGTGGAGTGCTTGGCTAACATGCACAGGGCTCTGAGTTCAAAGCCCAGTACCACATAAACCACCACCACAAGAAAACAAACACTTGCTCACAAAAAGCAAACAAACAAAAAAAAATCTGTACTAATAGTACAGAAACAGTATACTCTAATTGATAAGTTTGTTTCTTACAGGGTTATAAATTATCAGTTATTTTACTACATGTATACTAGGGTTAAGAGTAAATATAATGATTGCTAGGTATCTTATTGGAGAAAGAAATAGGCATAGGGAAAATGCTAGAATGAAACTTGTGATGCTTCATTCAAGTTATATATGTCAATATCAACTAATGTTTATATTAATTTATATACAGTTATGGAACTAAATATAGAAATGTGTTTATACATGGGTTAGTGTACACACATGTACTTCTGGTGCTTTTGGTTGAGACATCCTAGAAAGAATGATGCTGCCATAGCAAAAAGCACACTTAGCACCCAGATCTTGGTCTCTACCAATTTTCAATACAAGAAAGCCCAGAACATCTTAAAGTGCCAGAAATATAGCAGTGCTTAAAAAAAAAGAAAAGAAATGACAGAACATGTCAACCTGAAAGAGCTCCAGTGGCCAAAACTGTAATAATTTGAGCAATAATAGCTTTGTATTATAACCCAAGGAACAAAATAAATATCCATAAGTGTACCCTGATAAACAAACTGTTAAATAAATAAATTAAGCTGGAAGAAGGGAAAGCTATTTCTTACAGGAGCTTTCCAGACAATGAATGTAGAGGAAAACAGAAAAATCATTTAGAAAACTGATTAATGCTAAAATTGGTGGACAGAAGTTTAAAGAGAGACAGGATATTTACATTGCTTCAAAGTTTTTTTAAAATATATTTTCTTTTAGTTGTAGATGGACACAATACCTTTATTTATTTTTATGGTGCCAGGGATCAAACCCAGTGCCTCACACATGTGAGGTAAGCACTCAACCACTGAGCCATAACCCCAGCCCCAAAGTGTTTTCCCCTAAACAAATATTGATTATTAAGGTGGTTTTAACATATATCCACAAGTTCTCTTATACTTCTTCCTTTAGAAACTAGAGCTTATTTCTCTTTCCTGAGCTTAGGCTGGATTTAATGGCATGTTTCTAACAAATAGAATATGAAAAGGCAAAATTAGAAATTCTGTGGAGAAACCTAGATATCACTTAACCAAGTGATCAACATTGACACCATGAATGATAAATCATGTTACTCTGATAGGCTTCCTGCTCTGATGTGATGAGAGGGACACTTCACTTTAGTATTCTTCTTCCAAATGCAGACCCCTGAAAAATTGTGAGTAAACACAAGACAAACCCAAATTGAAGGACAGTTTACAAAATGCCTGACCAATATTTTTCAAAAGTCTTAAGTTCACACACACACACACACACACAAAAAAAAAAAAAAAAACAACAACAACAACAACAAAGGAGTGTTTGTCAGTTTTTCTGTCACTGACAAAATATCTGAGGAAAACAACTTAAAGGATGAAAAATTTATTTTGGCTTATAGTTTCAGTCCATGACTGCTTGGCCCCAGTGCTATGTATGAGGCTGTGCTGAGGCAGAATATTATGGGGAGGAGCATGTGGCAGAGCCGAGAGCTGGTCCACTTCATGGTGGCTGGAAGGAGAGAGAGAGAGGGAAAGGGAGAGGGAGGTTGTGGTCCCAATATACTTCCTCCAATTAGGCCCCACCTCCATCACTTCCCAGTAGCACCACTAGTTGGGGACCAAGCCTTCAACACAGGAGCCTTTTGGAGACATTCCAGACCCAAACTGTAACACAAGGAAAAGACTGTCACAAATTGGAAAAGACTAAGGAGACAAGATGAATAAATGCAACATAGAATCCTGGATCATAAAAAGAACATTAATGGAACAACTGGTGAAATCCGAATAAAGTCTACAGAAATAGTATTATATTGGTCTTCATTTCATAGTCTTGGTAATTGTGCTGTTGTTACATACAATATTAACTTTAAGGGAAGTTGGATGAGGGGTATACAGGTACTCTACACACTAGAGCTCTTTGTTACTCCTCTTTTCTTTAAAATTAATTGAATAGTTTTTTAACATAAAAAAGATTTTTAAAATCTGGAGAGTGCTGGGCTTGGTGGCATATGCCTATAATCCCAGCTATTCAAGATTAAATTTGCCTGGGCAATTAAGCAAGATCCTGTCTCAAAATAAGAATAAATAAGACTGGGGATGCATTTGCCTAATATGTTTGAGGCCCTAAATTCAATTTGTAGGACTTAAAAAAAAAAAAGTCTGGAAAGCTTAACATAATGCAGGTATTACATATTCCTGCCCTTGAGACTCTGACTCAGCAGACTGGAAATAGGACTTAAAATTCCTACTTTTATGTGTGTGTGTTTGTGGTGCTGGGTGTAAGCAAAAATAACTGAAACAGGAGCAGACCTGAATGGATCACCAAGCTGTCTTTATTAAGCATCGGTGGAATGGAACATTTTCAGGGGAGAAATTAGCAATTGGTTGCAAGAGGGATCTGTTTATAGGTTTTAATTGGAGTTAATTTTAGCAGAATGTTTATTGTGACTTAATCATTAGAGACTTGGGTAGTCAGGAAACTAGTTGTGCAGGTTCAAAGTCTAAATCAGGAAAACAGCTGTAAAAGCTTCAACACCCATTGATACTGGGATGAAAGTCCAGATCCTAGAGCCCAAGAGCCCATTGTCCGCCTTCTCCACCCAGGATTCATAGTTACTGGGAAAGGATTAAAGTCCAGAGCCCAGAGCTGATTGTTTGCCTTCTTCATCCAAGACCAATCCTTTCTCCCTGAGGGTTGTTATTTTATATCCTTCACTGGGTATTGAACCCATGGCCTCATGCATGTTAACAAATGTCTACCTATTTACTGATGTTATTCTGATTATCAGTGGAATTTGATTTGAGCTGGAGAAATAAAGACCAGGAAAAAAAAATCTAGTATCTCCCCAACCCATATATGTACAATTACCTATCATCAATTATAAGTTCAGAAAAGGAAAATAACTGGGCACAGTGGCCTGTACCTGTAGCTGCAGCTACTGGGGAGACTGAGGAAGAAAAATTGTGTGTTCAGGGCCAACCCGGACAGCCTAGTGACATCTTGTCTCCAAAAAAAAAAAAAAAAAAGGCCGGGCTCTCGATGACACATTCTGTGATCCCAGTGACTCCGGAGGCTGAGGCAGGAGAATTAGGAGTTCAAAGCCAGCCTCAGCAATGGTGAGGCACTAAGCAACTCAGTGAGATTCTGTCTCTAATTAAAATACAAAATAGGGCTAGGATGTGATTCAGTGGTCAAGTGCCCCTGAATTCAATCCCCAGTACGGAAAAAAAAAAAAAAAAAAAGGAAAATAGACACATTTAACCTGATCTAAGCATTACATATTCTACACATGTATTGCAACATCATATGGTACCCCATAAATACATAGTTATTATGTTCTATGTTTTTATGTATCAATTAAAAATATATTTAAATAAAAGAAGAAAATCTGACCCTTAATTTGAGGGCATGGAACAACACAGTAGTGGCACCAAATACCTCTTCCTGTGCACTGGTTCATTATGGTTCATCATGTTTTTGGAATTAGTGGTTAGTATGTAATGTTATGCCGGACGCTTACTTTTTTTGTTTTAATATTTATTTCTTAGCTGTAGCTGGATACAGTATCTTTATTTTATTTATTTAGTTTAAATAATTATTTTTTATTTGTAGTTAGACACAATACCTTTATTTTATTTACTTTTATGTGGTGCTGAGGATTGAACCCAGGGCTTCCCACCTGCTAGGTGAGCACTTTACTGCTGAGCCACAACCCCAGCCCCAGGGTGCAAACTCATCACTTGTTCAAAGGGATGAAGCAAAGGCACCAAATTAAGAACTGACTTAGGTTCCAGAGCACTGTACCCCAAGCTTCTGCCATCAGAGATGGAGCCAGATTTGCTAGTGAATTATCCCAAAATAGCTGCATCAGAAATGGGCTTAATTTGCTTTTACTTATCGACCCTTAATACCCACAGTCTATTTCCTAAGAGAAATAAATTCTGTGTTGGATGTGCTGAGTTGGAAGTGTGATGACTTTGCAGTGAGAAATATTTTAAGAATCGAGTAGAGACGGACAGGTCTTTTTGCCCTGACTGCTTTTTGGGAGACTATAACTGTAAAATATGTGCACGATTACTCAAAGGCCTCATTTATTTTAAATGTACAGAGAAGTTCCCCTTAGCTCATTCTGAGGCTCTTCCTCTTTTCACTCAAATGCTTCTGGGTGATGAGTGCCTCTGAGTGAACGGGGTCAATGAATCCCAAATCGTCATGTCTTGTCTAAGTATTTGCCACTTGTGAGCCAAACTGTGAAGACTGGGCTCACCTGTTGGGAGATAAAGCTTAATCAGAGCAGAAGTTCAGCCTGGGGCAGAGGGCAGTCTCTTCCTTAAGAACAGAGACATGGAAGCTACCTTTTATGACTACAAAAGGCCTTGGAAACCTTTATTTCCTCCAGAAAGGAGAATGAAATTGTTACTCTAGAAGTTAGGGCATTATTTCATTATTCCATTACCCATTATTCCATTCATGAGTCTGGTTATTCATGCATGTAGGGCTGCCATGAAAACATCTGAATGAGCACATCGAGTCCACTGTGATCAATATATGAAAAAAATAAGATCAGTTGTAATTTATATTATTCTTCTCCTTCAACCGTGGGATAACAGTCTGGGGGCGGGACACTTTTTGAACTTGTGTTTTGCTGTGATAACACCACTGTGCTCTGAGCACTTCTGAGAAACTAAGAAGCCAGCAATTCCTTCCAGCTTCCTGAGAGTGCATCTGATTCAGTTCCTCAATTTCACACAACTGCTACTGTTGTTTCGCAGTTAGAATAATGTTCAAAACAGGATAACTGAGAATTGAAGGGCAAAGAAGATTCTGGTATTTTTTGCCAGGAGACCTGCGTCATATATTGTGAGAGTAGAAAGAACAGGATGGCTTCAAGTGTGAATAAAAGTCGATTAATTTCAAAGCAAGGAAAGATTCAAGGTCTTGCCATCTCTATACTTAATAAATTGTGTGTGTTTGGTACACGGAACAATAAATTTAAAAAAAAAAAAAACACCAATAAATGGGCCAAGGAAATGAACAGACACTTCTGAGAAGATGATATACAATCAACCAACAAATATATGAAAAAATGTTCAACATCTCTAGCAATTAGAGAAATGCAAATCAAAACTAAGTTTTCATCTCACTCCAGTCAGAATGGCAGCTATTAAGAATACAAACAACAATAAGTGCTGGCAAGGATGTGGGGAAAAAGGCACACTTACATATTGCTGGTGGGACTGCAAATTGATGTACCCAATATGAAAAACAGTATGGAGATACCTTGGAAAACTGGGAATGGAACCACCATTTGACCCAGCTATCCCACTCCTCAGTTTATACCCAAAGGACTTAAAAACAGGGTACTACAGGGACACAGCCATATCAATGTTTATAGCAACACAATTCACAATAGCTAAATTGTGGAACCAACCTAGATGGCCTTCAGTAGATGAGTGGATAAAGAAACTGTGGCATGTATGTATGTGTATGTATGTGTGTATATATATATATATATATATATATATATATATATATATATATATATTCCCCCCCAATGGAATATTACTCATCATTAAAAGAGAATAAAATCATGGCATTTGCAGGTAAATGGATGGAGTTGGAGCATATTATGCTAAGTAAAGTAAGTCAATCTCCAAAAACCAAATGCTGAATGTTTTCTCTGATATAAGGATGCTGATTCATAATGGGGACAGGATGGGGAGCATGGAAAAAAGGACGAACTTTAGATAAGGCAAAGGGGAGGGAGAGGAAGGGAGATGGCATGAGGATAGGAAAAACGGTGGAATTAAATGAACATCATTACCTTAGGTACATGTAAGAAGACACAAATGGTGTGACTCTACTTTGTGAAAAACCAAAGACATGAAAAATTGTGCTCTGTATGTGTATTACAAATTGAAATGCATTCTGCTGTCATGTATAACAAATTAGAATAAAATGCAAAAAAAAAAAAAAAAAAAGGAATTGGGTTGCCAAAGGGGTCAGACCCACCGCTGGCAGGAGACCAAAAGCTGCAGGGTCACCTAGTGCGCTGGAGCCTAGTGGCTCAGAAGTAAAAGAGCCCCAACTCTGCGTCCTCGCCTCAAGGCTCTGGGCTCCGAACGCTTGGATGTCAATCAACATCCTAGGCCCGCCCACGGAGGAATTCGACCAATAGAAGCCGGGGGTCGGGGGTGAGGAGACGTTGCTGGGTCAGGAAGCAGGGGGTGAACGGCCTGGCGCTGCCGAGCAAACCCCCGTGTCAGGAACCCGCCCCTGGAGAGCAAATGGGGTGCGGTGGAACCCAGAGGTGAGTGCAGGGCTGCGGACTATGTGCGAGGTCCCAGCTTTCGGAGCGACCCGCGCTTGGCTTCTCAGGAGCACTTCTGGGCTACGGAGCCCTTCCCTCCGCTCTCTCTGGCTCCGCAGTCCCTGGCCCGGTGCAGAGGAGGTGCAGTCTTGGGGGTCCTGGCTGAGAGCGCTGGGGCCAGGAAGTTGAGGCCCGGGCCGAAGGGGAAGGCAGCTTTGGAGCCCCGGGCTGCCGCAGCCTCGCACCACAGGAACCGGCACCACGGTAGGGAGGGGCGGGATGGGGCTGAGTAGCCCCATCTTCAGCGGTCTTTCTTGTGGCAGCGCGGTGTCCTGACCTGGAAAACGCAGCTCAGACCCTCTCTTCCGACCCCTCCCCGATGCGGCGTGCTAGGCGATGCCGCCAGGTCAGCCCCTATCTCCAGTCTCATCGCTGCTCTGAGTACCAGCCAGCTGTCTCTTGGCCAGTGGTGCTGTCACACAGTGGACTGCTCTCACATTACTGAGCTGCAGTTTTGGGACATCAGATTTGGGTCACATGTGGAGTGTGACTTCTCAAGGATAATGTGGAGACCCTGGCCTATGGCCCATCTCTGCTTGACCCAAGGTCAGGGGCAGTGAAGACGGTTCTCGGGAAGGATTATGCAACGTTTTATGAAATTGTAAAATTTTCCTTGCTTTTCATTATGCTAAAGGGGGATTGCTGCCACATTGCCCAAAGATAAGGAATTACACTGCTCTAGTGGGCCTTACCCCTCCTCACTGCCTTTAATTATCATTTGGAACATGAGGGTGTGTTTGAATCTGGCAGGACTCCTACGTCCTGATAATTGTCTAATTCTGCTTGGTGGAGGAAGCACATACTATTGCTCCATAGTATTTGGGTTCTGTTTCCCTTTGACTGTGTTTATTACACCTTAGCAATGTCTCTTTTCCTCACAGTCTCTCTCTGGGGCTCATAAAGTATTGTTATTTGTTATGAAGAAATGAAAAGAAGGGATAGATCACTAAAGTAGGGATTGCTACCTTCATTGCCCGGGAATCCGAGTGTCTTGAGAGGGCAAGATAAGTTACAATTCAAATTTCATTTCAGAAAGGCCATCCCTTACCAACTGATCCAACCTATACTAGTGGTTCCCCTACTTGACTGTACTTTATAATCATCAGGGTACCTACAGAATCTGATGTAATTGGGTGAGTGGGACCCAGGCATTGGTGTTTTAAAAAGCTTCCATAATAATTATTAATGTGCATGCAGGGTTGAGGCCCATGACTTACCATATGCCCTAGTTTTTTCTTATAGCACTTATTACTATGAGACTTATTTAATTTGGTTACTTCTCTACCTGCCACATAATCTCTGTGGATACATCAACCATGGGCATATGAGGTGGGGAGGAAGGTACATGAAAGAAGTGGAATCTGTGGAAACAAATTCTACACATTACCCTCCTTCCTTAATTTTTCTAAATTTTTAAAAAATGACAGTAGAGGGCTGGGGATATGGCTCAAGCGGTAGCGTGCTTGCCTGGCATGCGTGCGGCCCGGGTTCGATCCTCAGCACCACATACAAACAAAGATGTTGTGTCTGCCGAAAACTAAAAAATAAATAGTAAAAAATTTTAAAAAAATGACAGTAGAATGCATTTTGACCCATTATACACAAATGGAGCACAACTTCTTCTTCTGGCTGAGGATGGTGTAGAGTCATACTGAAAGAGTAATCATGCATGTATATAGGGTAATACTGTCCATCTCATTCCACTGCCTTCCCATCCTCACATCCCTTGCCCTCCCATCACTCCCCTCTGCACAATCCAAAGTTCCCTTGCTTAATCTTTATTGAAAATTAACACTCTCTGATTGACTAATCAATATCATGGTCCTCGATAGGTCTCCATTCTTTCTAGATGAAATACAGCTGCTCTTTAGGAAATTTGAAATATAACCATTTATGTTTGGTTATATTCCATGTAAACCTCTGCTTGTGTCTCATAAGTAGGGGAGAATACATTCTGAATTAAAATTCCAGGTACTTGCTCTAACTAGTGAATTACATTTATGTGGATAATAGGTCAGAATATTTAGGATAGGGACCATTTTAGAGACTTGAGAGGTGCAATTGTCTAGTAATATATTGTCTTTGTGACCTCTCCAGAGGGTGGTGTTCTTGTCAAATTTTCTTTGTTTAGTAGTTAATTCAGGTATTTAATTTATGTCATTGATATTTATTATTCCTAGTAATGTGAGCAACCACTGGTAATTCTCTTGTGAAATTGGGATAGAAAGTTATTCTATGGCTGTTACTACAAATACTAAAAAAAGATTGCTTAATATATGTCTTAGACTTCGAAACAGTCTTAATCAGAATTTGGCAGAATCATCCCAATAAATACTGGGTTCTACCTGCAAGACAGATTCTACATTTTGCTTTTTTATTTTTTTTCCCCAATACTACGGATTGAACCCAAGGGCACTGTATCCCTGTACTATATTTTCAGTTTTGTTTATTTTTATTTTGAGAAAGGTCTCACTAAATTGCCTAGATGGGCCTTGAATTTGTGATCCTCCTGCCTCAACCTCCCTAGTTGCTGGAATTATAGGTATGTGCCACCATGCCTGACTACATTTTGGTTTTTGCTTGTCCTTTGCACATAAAAATAAAGCATGAATAAGTAGAGTTCTAACATTATACAAAGATTTGAAAACAAGACTGCTCAAGTTTAGATTCCTTGAATTACAACTTTTATTTAAAAATTTATACAAATACCTGTTGTTTCCTATAGTGGGAAAATGGATTGTTGAACTACATAATTATGTAGTCTTTAAGAAAAATAATGTTTGGAGTTTTTATCTTTGGTTTATATTTTTTTCAGTTATGCTGCTACTTGAAGTTTTGACCTTCAGCTAAGTTCTTAGAGTGATTTTCAAGGTTAAAGTTAACTGGTTAACAGTGAGTTCTGTTTTTTATTAGTAGGAAAAAAAAAAAAGAAAGAAATGTTCTCACTACTCTTCCCACTACGTCATACTTTTTTTTTTTTCTTTTTTTGGTACTGGGGATTGAACCCAAAGGCGTTTTACTACTGAGCCTCATCTCTATTCCTTTTTTTATTTCACATCAGTATGTACCTAAGTTGCTAAATCTGACCTTGAACTTGGAATCCTCCTGCCTCAACTTTCTGAGTCACTGAAATTGCAGGTATGTACCAAGTCACTACATTGTATTTAAATCTGTGCATATCTTTCTGCCTATAATATTGTAGTCTTAATTGCTAACATGTTTTCCTTTATCTTATTTTCAATATCTTTAACCTTTATATCATGTGCTTATTTCTGTTGCAGTAGGAAGAATGATATAAAAATGAAAAAACATCAATGTATGCTTCAAATATGGCAAGAAAAGAATAAGGACTGCTGCTTACAATTGCCTGGGTTCAGGATTTCACGCTGGAAGGAATTAGAAATAAATTCTATTTTCATAGTTCCAATACATATCTCTTGGGAAATTTCCAAAAAAGGTAAATTACAGTGAATTATAAATTTTATTTTTTGGTTGATCTTAACTTTTTATTGCGTTTTTTTTCTCATCCAGTACTATTGTTCTGACTTGATTCCAAAGTGATTGAGGTATTGATTGATAGTTTTTTGTTCACTTTGCAAAATAGCTGTTTTGTGATAGTGTCTGTGTTTCGTATGTGTAGGAAAACAGCTGAAACCTGTTACCAGCTTTCTCTTTTTCTTAGAAATCTTTCATTTAAGCTAGGCATGGTGGCACACACCTGTAGTCCCAGCGACTCAGGAGGCTGAGGCAGGAGGATCACAAGTTCAAAGCTAAACTCAGCAATTTATAATTTAGTGAGGCCCTAAGCAACTTGTTGAGACTCTGTCTCAAAAATAAGTAAATAAATGAATGAATGAATAAATAAAGGGCTGCCAGTGTGGTTCAGTGGTTAAGTACCACTGGGTTCAATCTCTGGTTCCCCCTCCCAAATAAATCTTTCATTTAAAATTGAATTATTTTTTGCAAATATGGTTTAATGCTTTCTTTTTTTTAATAGCTTTAATTTTTTTTTTTTTTTTGTACCAGAGATTGAGTGCAGGGGTGCTTAACCACTAAACCATATCCCTTTTTTCAAATTTTTTGTTTTGAGACAGGTTCTCACTAAGTTGCTGGGGGCCTCACTAAGTTGCTAAGACTTCGTTGCTTTGAACTTGGAATCCTCATGCCTCAGTGTCTCAAGCCACTGGGATTATAGGCATGCACTACCCCACCTGGCCTTTAATTTTTATTCTTAGAAATCAGCTTTATTCTTTTTTTTTTTTTAAGAGAGAGAGAGAGAGAGAATTTTAATATTTATTTTTTAGTTCTTGGCGGACACAACATCTTTGTTTTTGTATGTGGTGCTGAGGATCGAACCCGGGATGCACTCATGCCAGGCAAGCGTGCTACCGCTTGAGCCACATCCCCAGCCCCTCAGCTTTATTCTTTATGTTTTAGATTTTTATTTCTTAGTGGAAATTTAAGACAGATAGATAAAGGAGAAAACAAAAACTGCCCAGAGGTGACTCCTGAGAACATTTTAGTATGTCTTTCAAAGAGAGATCTATCTAGTGTGCCTCAAACAATATCTATTTAGTTGAACAAAGGAGTCTCTGAAATGTCAGTGCTCTACTTACTTATAGCAGGAAGTCAGGTCTTTTCTTGGCATGACCCTTCATGATTAATGTCAGCAGAAATCTCTAGCCATGAGGGCTTCTTATATTGCTGCCTGAAGCCCTGAAGTTCTTTTAGCTTTGGAGTCTGCTCCCCTTGCCGTCCTTCTGCATCACTGATCATCCTGTGCTGCTTCTGACTTTCTGAAGCACTCTAATGTTTTCTGAATGACTGGCATCCGCAGGATTCATAGACCATGCCTGCCCATGTGCAGCTAAATTCCTATGGATTGTCATCTTTGTTCTCCCACTCTGTCCATTAGGGAATCCTATGATTTTTATGGCCGACTCTGAGAGAGAATTTCTGTAGCAGAAAAGTTTGGGTCTTGATGAGAGACTTTTCCTCTGTTTCATAGAGTTGTGCTATGAAATTTATAGGCACTTCAGGGTGGATGAGTGCCTTGGTATTAGAGAGGGATGGTGTCAGGGGACATGAGATGTTAGGTGAAGTCTTTCATAGTCCCTGCATCTGGTGGAGATATACAGGAGTGATAGATTTCTTTCTTTTATTCCCCCCTGCCTTTTTTTTGTGGTACTGGGTATTGAACCGGAGGCCTTGTGCATACTAGGCAAGCACCCTAACACTGAGCTGCACTCCCAGCCTTTATTCCTCTGAAAAGGGAGCTACCTTATCTTTAAGAAGACAATTGCCCACACCTTCAAGGCAGATGTCCTCCATACTTGCTACTTAGCTGGGGGAAAAGGAGTTTTCTGCTTCCTGCCTCCTATGCCATATAGAGGGATGGCATTCCTTATTTTCCAGAGTGAAGGATATGAGTATAAACTCTTCAAGGGGAATTTCTGACAGTACAATGCAATTATGGAGTAGACCACTATAATTATTTGTTAATGTAGTCTTTTGAATCATTGTATACCATGTAAAGAATTAAGTTCTAAGAGGAAATTGAAAAAGTATGATGCATTATCATTAAGTTGCTTTTTCTCTGAAATATAGTTACTGTTTTTTTTAAAAAAAATATAGTCATAATTAGGATAGTCTTGTTAGAGAGACAAGAAATACATACTAGTAGAGATCAGCTGAGAAGTGAAAATAAGCACTATGGGAATTGTGAGGTTAGAGAGCGTGTTGCCAGTCTTGTCTCCTTTCTGAAGCTGGGTTGTGGAAGGCTTGGCAATGGTCCTTGTGGGATGGGAACGGTTCAGACAGGTGGAGTAGATAAATGAGAGAATAGAATACCTGCCAGGTCTAGCATAAAGCAGAGGGGGATGTTGATGCAGTTGATCTATTCTGAGATACTCTGCAGTATGATTATGCACCTTTTCCGCCTTACCTCAACACTGCCCTCCATGGAAAGCCTCTCTAGCAGCAAAATACCAGTATCATCTTTGTTTACCTGCATCAAATAACAACTGGAGAAAGTATTTTGAATTTGTTACGTGGAAAATTGTTAGGAATAGCTGCCTCTGAAGTCCTCTGCCTGTAACAGGTATGATGGAGAATGGGGGATCTTGTTGCCCACTCCTCCAGCTTAATGTGCTCCTCCACTTCTTCAGGACAGGTATCTTTCTTCCTGTACTTTGTTTCTTAGCTGAGGGAGAACAAGGACCACATTTAAGGTGGGGGGAGCTGGATATTTTATGTCTCCTACCCTTCAGTGGGTAGCCCTCCTTGTTTTCCAGAGAAGACTATCAGAGTGGTTTGTATAATATCTCAGAGTTCCTCAAAACAACACAGGGTTTTCTCTTAATACCCTTTAGATATAATTTATATGATAATATTGTATAACTTAAGCTATAAAGGAAGGGAAATGATTTTATTTACTTACATCTCCATGTGTTGTGGGGCAGGTCACTCAGAAAGCACACCAAATCCCAGTTTTGTCCAAATCGAAGAGTCTTTATTTAGCTGGCCAGCTGGTGACTGCTCTTTGTAGGACCCATAAATGCCTCTGCAAGGAACAGCCCCAAGCCTGAGCACTTTAGGATATTTAAAGGCAAAAATCACACCTGGGTTAACGTAACTGCAAGCAAGCAGGTACAGAAGCTGAATTGGGCAGTTAGTGAGACAATGCAGTGGGTACATTGGTACTTCCCACGGGACTTTCCAGGTTGGCATAGCAGCAAGCAAGCAGAAGGGAAGGGGGTCAAAATGACCCTAGTTGAGTACAGGTTAGAGAATGGTTACTAACGTCTAGACAATCTCTGACAAGGTACATTGCCCAGGAAAAATGGAAAGCAAAGAGAACAATTTCACATTGTATAAGAATTGCTATATTGTGTTTCCAAGTGTGTTATGCTAGGTAACTGTTAATGGGTACAGAGATGGGACTTTCCCATGGAAGAAGCATTTCTTACATGATATGGAGTCTCAGGGTAAAATGGAGTCTGTTTGGTCATTGCCCATATAGCCTGGCCCATAACACATATTTAACAATTATAAAATTTAAATTTAAAAATTTTTATTTTGCAGTTTCTGAGTTTGAATACATTCATTTTTGCTCTCTTAAAAGTTAAAACCTAAAAAGGTAGTAGGGCAAAGGTACAGCCTAGAGTTGGGATAGGAAACGGGGGGCGATTGTTGGTAATTGGAATATTACTGTGCTCTGGCTCTTTGCTCTCTTCTTGTGACTTTGGGCCTTAGATAAGGTTCAGGAAAAGGAAATCTGTTTTTTCTTTTACTCCACTCCAGGATATTGCAATTGGTGATGTATTCTTTATTTCTTCTATTTGAAGGAGTTTGTTGAAGAAAAATGTGCTTCTTGAATCATCTGCAGTCTCTCCTCTGCACAAAGAGCTCTTAAGGCTACTAACAGGATAGAAGCAAATTACATTGAGAGCTCATTTGCAGCTCAGAAAAACAAAGACATGAGTTTTGAGGAGTGACGGTATTATGATGTCGGCCATGGGTGATCAGGACACAGCCAGACAATGTGGACCAATTTCTTCAAACTGCGGATTTTTTGCTGTCTGCTTGCAGTGCTGACGGTGGTGGTGCTGGTCATCATTGTTACTGAGGTAGAGGTAAGTACCCACAACTAAAGCAGCCAGATCTGGGGACTAAGGATTAACTAGCCTGAGGCAGTACTGTCATCAGGAAACTTATCCCAAGTTACAATTCTTCCTTTCATTTATTCATTAAGTATTTGAGTGCCTCTGGTGGTCATATACTGTGATAGTCACTGAGGGTGCAGCAGTGAAGAATACAGAGATGATTTCATTACTTATGGAGTTCACATTCTGATTGTGCATGGGAGAAAATAATATGGGGTGAGTATCCCTTGTCTGAAATGTTTGGGACCAGAAAAATTTCAAATTTTGGAGGTTTTTGTTTTATTTTATGACAAAAAGAGCTTTATTTAGCTCTGAGTTTTTTCAATTTTGCGTAACTATTGGTTGAGTGTCCCTAATCTGAAAATATGGAATCAGAAATGTTCAGAACTTAAACATTAAAAATGTTTTGGGGGAGGCTGGGGATATAGCTCAGTTAATAGAGTGCTTGCCTCGTATGCACAAGGCCGTAAGTTTTATCCCCAGCACCACCAAAATCAATCAATCAATCAATAAATAAAACGGTTTTGTAACACAGTGGTAGAGCGCTTGCCTAGCCCATGTAAGGCACTGGGTTCAATCCTCAGCACCACATAAAAATAAATAAATAAAGGTATTGCATCCAAGTGCAACTAAAAAAATTAAAATAAATGAACAAATAAATAAATAAATAAATAAATGTTTTGGATTTTGGGCATTTCAGATTCAGATTTTTAGACTAGGGATGCTTACCTTGTAATAATAAGTAGTAATCTTAATCACATGGTATAGTAGTAATGTTAATTAGAGATAGTGAAAAGTGCTATAAAAGAGGAATTCCAAGGTAGCTTTAGGAGAGGAAGAAAAAGGTAGCTATCTTAAGCTGGATGTGGTGGTGCACACCTGTAGTCCCAGAGCTCAGGAGGCTGTGGCAGGAGGACCACAAGTTCAAAGCCAGCCTCTGCAACTTAGCAAGGCCCTAAGCAACTCAGTGGGACCCTGTCTCTAAATAAAATACAAAAAGTGCCCCTGAGTTCAATTTTTGGTACCAAAAAAAAAAAAAAAAGAATCTTTTAGTGATTCCTGGCAAAAAACTGAAGTAGTATGCAAGGGTAGGGAGTTGAAGAGTTTGTTTTGAAGGGTATTGTATGACACTGAAGAGCAGGGAGCATGTCTTACTGAACCCTCACAAGTGCTTTGTGCTAAGAAGGTACTTGGTAATATTGATATATGAACTCATATATCACCAAAATTTATGGAGTAGTAAAAAGGATGCTGCTCTTTTTATTTTGTTAGTGGTGCTAATTCTGATTCAATTATAGCTTTTTTTTTTTTTTCTTATTGGGTTTTATTAGCACAAGATCCTTTTAAAAGCTAACACACAGGCTTTTTCATTTCTCTGGCTGGAATTCACTTTGTGTTTTTTCAGCAGAACACCTAATCTTATTATGAAATGGGCCTGTAGAGTCCCTTTTTGTTTGTTTGTTTGTTTTCCCCCCTGTGGACCATTAATAAAATTTGTTGGTATTTTGAAGAATGCGAAGTGATTCTGTTAAAGATTTCCTTTAGGAAAAAAAAACATAAAACCTAGGTCACTTCCTTTTCTTTGCTTAAACTGTTCTTGCATGTTTTGCTGCAGGTAAGGCAGTGCCAATTCCATGTTGATAGTATCTTATACCTGGAAGCTGTCAATGATATATCTAGATATTTAAGAAATTCCTGTCTTGAGGAAAATATACATAACATAGAATTTGCCATTTTAACCATTTTCATTGTACAGTACAGCTCACATGTACAACTATTGTGGGGCAGGTCGCTCAGAAAATACATTAAGTCCCAGTTTTGTCCAAATTGAAGGGTCTTTATTTTGACCTGCCAGGACTGCTTCCTATAGGACCAAGTTGTCTCTGCAGAAAACAGCCCCAAGCCTGAGCATTTTAGGATATTTAAAGGCAAAAACTGCAAAGAACACATCTGGGTTGATGTAGCTACAAGCAAGCAGATATAGAAGCTGAACTGGACAGTTAATGAGACAATGTAATGGGTACATTGGTACTTTCCATAGGACTTTCCAGGTTGGCATAGCGGCAAGCAAGCAGAAGGGAAGGGGGTCAAAATGACCCTAGTTGAGTACAAGTTAGAGAATGGTTACTAACATGTAGACAATAAATCTCTGACAAGGTACATTGCCCAAGAAAAATGGGAACCAAAGAGAGAACAATTTTACATTGTGTAAGAATTGCTGTTTTATGTTGCCAAGTATGTTATGCTAGGTAACTATTAATGGGTACAGAGGTGGGGCTTTCCCATGGGAGAAGCATTTCTTACATGATATGGAGTCTCAGGGTAAAATGGAGTCTGTTTGGTCATTACCCAAATAGCCTGGCCCATAACACAACTACTACCACCATCTATATCCAGAACTTTTTTATCTTACCGGACTTAAACTTGTATGCATTAAACAATAATTACCCTTTCTTCCTCCCTTCAGCCACTGGCATCTACTGTTCTATATTCGGCCTCTGTATTTGATGACTTTAGGTATTGCACATAAATGAAATCATATAGTATTTATCTTTTTTAAATATTTATTTTTTACTTTTTTAGGTGAATACAATATTTTTATCTTACATATGTGGTGCTAAGGATCAAACCCAGTGCCTCGTGCATGCTAGGCGAGCACTCTACCACTGAGCCACAACCTCAGTCCCAGTATTTGTCTTTTGCAACTGGCTTAGTTTTATTTTTGGCAGCATAATGCCCTCAGAGTTAATTTATGTTGTATTGTGGATCAGAAATTTCTTCCTAAGGCAAGTAATATTCCTCTGTACACACACACACAGACATTCCTCTGTACACACACACACACACACACACACACACACACAGAGCGAGAGAGAGAGAGAGAGAGAGAGAGAGAGAGAGAGAGAGAAGCGTTATTTAGCCTTATAAAAGGACCCATGCTATAACATACATACCCATTTTGACCCATGCTATAACATACATACATTCATGGACATTTGTATTATTTCTACCTTTTGGTTATTATGAATAATGCTGCTATGAAGTTAGGTGTACATATCCAATTCTTTTGGATATGTACCCCCAACTACAAGTGCTGAATTGTGATAATTCTAATTTTTTTCCCCTGCACTACTGGGGATTAAACCCAGGACCTTGTACATGCCAGGCAAATGCTGTACTACTGAGCTACAGCCCCAGCTTATTTTATTTTTTATTTTGATACAGGGTCTTGCCAAGTTGTTCTTGTAATTCTCCTCCTTTAGCCTCCCAAGTAGCTGGGATTTACAGGCAGATACCACAATGCCCAGCAGTAATTCTAATTTTGGGTAGTAATCCTAATTACAAACCACCAAAAATTTTTCACAGCACCTGTGAAATTTTTCATTCTTACCAATACTGAACAAGTATTCCAGTTCTTCCACATCTTTGCCAATACTTAATATTTTCTTTCTTATTTTCATTTCTTTGTTATTGGGGATTGATTTTGGGAGTTTTACCACTGAGTTACATCCCCATGTTTTTAATTTTATTTATTTATTTGTTTATTTGTTTTTTTGGGTAATGAGGATTGAACTCAGAGGCACTTGACCACTGAGCCACGTCTCCAGCCCTATTTTGGATTTTTATTTAGAGACAGGGTCTCACTGAGTTGCTTAGCTCTTCATTTTTTTTTTTTTTGCTGAGGCTGGCTTTGAACTCGCATTTCTCCTGTATCAGCCTCCCAAGCCTCTGGAAGTGCAGGCGTGCCCCACCATGCCCAGCTGATATTTTTTATTTTGAGACACAATCTTGCTAAATTGCTGAGGCTGCCCTTAAATTTATGATCCTCCAGCCTCACGCTCCTGGGTTGCTGGGATTACAGGCATGAAACACTACACCAGGCTGATACTTAGGCATTTTGCAGAATCTGGTGTATCAGCGTAGTGTAGTTGAGGTCATAGCTATGCTTCTGCAACATGTTGGCTGTGTGACTTTGTAAAAGTCACTTAATTCTCCTGAGTCTGTTTCCTGATTTGCAATTATAAAATGTTCTCCATCTTCCTAGAAAGCTAAAAAGGCACCAAACACAAATGCTGTAGGTGTACATAGGAAAACATCATATCATTTTCAGATGCTAATACTGTGATGCTCATACCTGAGACTCATCATCTGGAAATGACTTAAGGCCTTGGTTTCCTAGAATTCACCATAAAACTGTCATTCCAGAGTTCAGGAGGAGCAAGTGATCTTTTCTCTTTCTTTAAGCATGTGGTTGCTTCTGGTATTTCTCCTATTTTTTTGTTATTTTAAAAATTGACACATAATATTTATATATTTATAGAGCACCTTGTGATATGAGATTTTATTTGATGAGTTGAGGCTTATCTTTGTTTCTTTTTATGTAATTTCTTGTCTTTCCATGTGTTTTACAATTTTTTCCTCTCTCTTTTTTTTTTTAAATATTTATTTATTTATTTTAGTTCTCAGCGGGCGAACACAACATCTTTGTTTGTATGTGGTGCTGAAGTTCGAACCCGGGCCGCACGCATGCCAGGCGAGCGCGCTACCACTTGAGCCACATCCCCAGCCCTCCTCTCTTGTTTTGAGCAACTTAATGTTGACTTGCCTTGGTGTATTGTTTTTAAGGTGTTGGGAATCAAACCCAAGGCCTTATGCATACTACACAAGTGCTGTACCTCTGAGCTGAACCCCAACCTGGTGTAGTTTTAATATTTCTTTTACTTGAGGTTCAGAAGTTCTTGGGTTTGTGTTTATGGTAAATTTGGTAAATATTTGGCCATTATTTTTCTAAGAGAGAAGTCTTTATTTTTCGTTTCACAAGAGAAGCTGGTTGAATTGGCTTCTTTTTGGTGATTACTCAGGACAAATCCCATATCTTTTCTCAACCCTTTAACTCTTTCTTTGCATCAAGTTGGAAGGGTGCAAATTTATTAGTAGTAGCAGCAGCAGCAGCATCGGAGGCGGCAGTGCTGTAGATGGCCTCAGGCTCGTGGCCATAGGTGTGGATGGGTCAGCCAAAATGATCTTGATCTTTTCAGTCAATGGAAAGATGTAATCAGTCTCTTTAGAGAAAGCCAGGACTCGCTTGTACCCACTGATGATTGAGTAGGGTACTGATGTCATAGGTAATCAGTATGTACACATACACTGGCAAAGCTGTACACACCCTCCAGGAAATGATAATGTAGTTTCTTCTGTTCAAACTCTTTGGGTTTGTAGATATTGCCATTGTTCTTGTCTCCTTTGTAGACCATAGGAGAAGAGGGAGATTTGTGGCTTTGCTGGCTACAAACTCTTAAATCAGCTGTCTGTCACTCAGGATTTCAGTGGTATCTGTGGAGATTTTAGTGGTAATGCTTTAATCCTGAAAGAAGGAGATTGTTTGTGTCCCCTGCCAAATTCATGTGTTGAAGCTATAAACCTCAATTTGATGAGTCCTTTTGGTAGATAATTAGATTTAAAATTTATTGTTAGGGTGGAGCCCTTATGAGGGAATTAATGTCCTTATAAAGAAAAGACGTATGAACACAAAGTGGCTGTCTGCAATCCAGGAAGAAGAACTTCACCAGAACTCGACCATGCTTGTACCCCTATTTGAGACTTCCATTTTTTAGTACTATGAGAAAATAAATGTCTGTTTAAACCACCTATTCTATGGTATTTTGCTAAAGCAGCCCAAGCTAAGACAGAGATCTTATGGCCCTAGACTAGTGACATTACATAGGCAATGGCAATAGCACAGGTGATAACTGACACCTTGTTGAACAATAGCATATTTCTGATTTTGGTGAGGTCCTCCTTTGTGAATGCAAAGCCTACGTTAATTCATATTGAAGCAATAGTTTCTCCAGAACCAGATGGTTTTCCAGCTTCCCTTAGGTGGCCTTGAGCATAATGGTATTCTTGCCCCTCAGCACAGGTTTCCCGTGGAGAGACATGCAAATCTGCTGCCTTTCTAGTGCCTTTATTATCTGCTCCAACATTGAAGCATTTTTTTTAAATTTTTAATATTTATTTTTTAGTTATTGGCGGACACAATATCTTTGTTTGTATGTGGTGCTGAGAATTGAACCCGGGCCGCACGCATGCCAGGCGAGCGCGCTACCGCTTGAGCCACATCCCCAGCCCACATTGAAGCATTTTGAATAATCATCTAAAAGTTGAATGATCTTAGGAGAGTAGTTGTACTTTTAAGGTTTGCTGTTATTTCTTTCCCTGGGCATCATGGTGGTTTATCAGAGATTCGCATATAGGATTCAAAGATGATGTCAGGTCAGATTCTTCAAGCATAAGGTAAGCCAAAGAGAGCAAAGAACCCCAATAATAGCAGCATATTAGCATGCAGTTGCAGGTGACTTTCATGGTTCTTATAAACTTTAATCCTGTCTGTCCCATTTATGCAATACCTGTACAATTGAAATTGAGCAACAGTTTGTGGTAACTTTGAAATAAATGTGTTTTTAGAGTTTTATTCTTTGGAGAAAAGTAATAATTGAATGATTAGTGATAGTTTTAATGATGAATTATGTATAAAAACTCTAGGTTATGATTTTCAACCTATATTAATGTAACTATGTCAATTTCAGTGAAATATTCACAGAATTGAAAACTTGGGATTTAATGGGTTAAACCTAGATTGGGGATTTGGTCTTTAAGTGACTCCTCTTGCACAAAAACTGGCCTCAGAGAAAAAATTCATTGCATTTCTCAAGAGTGCTACAGCCAGGAACCATCTTGAGAAGGGGATCAAGTGTTAGTGACTAAATTAGGGATCAAAAAACATGGAACAGTCACAATTCAGGGTCCCTTTGGATACCCTGCCACATTGTGTGGAAGATATCCACATGAAATAGTTGTGGCTTGGGAGAGTATCTGACACCCTCTGAGAGATTTCAGCAGTGGGGAATGTGGGTAATAAACAGGGGAGTTGGGAGCATAGCAGTCTGTGCTCTTGCCCTCTGTGAGAAGCAAGGCCCAGTCAGTCATTTATGGTTTCACATGGAGACCAGGTCTGAGGGCATTGAGACTGAGAATAGAAAATCTGGGGGTTCCTATGTGTCGTTCCCCCTACCCCGCCCCCAGCATGGAACTTGGTGTTCTGATCCTCACCATACACCTGGGAAGGCATTTTAGGGCTATCCTATGAGTTGAACATTTGCCACACCCCAAGTGCACAGACTAGAGACATCCATGCTGAATGTATATTTGCTTGGTGTAACCCACATATTAATGAAGTTTAGTTGGTGAGAAGGGCTGCTGTAGGCCAGATATTGGCCACACAACCAGGCATGTAGACTTAGGACTTGGAAGTAAGCATGTGCCTGCCTGGTATGGTCCACATACCATTGAAACTTAGACAGTAGCAAGGAATTGCTATGGCTGTAATGGGAGAAGGGGCCATCTTTGTTACAGTTTGGTGAAGAACTTGTCTGCATTTTGCCCATGTTTTGAGACTTTGTGTGAGGGCAAGTAAAGGTGATAGGCTAATTTATTTGACATGGAAAATTGTATGGTAGCTCAGCATTTAGGCAGTGGCATGGGTATCGCTGGCTACTTTTAGTTAGGTTTATAGTGAGAATTGGGAGCTAAAAAGGGAGTGGATGGATTTGAAAAACTTGGAATTTGGCCAGAAAAGAAGCTTGTGTAAAGTTGGGGCCATAGAAGATGTAGTTGCTGAAGAGATTAGTGCTATTAAAGAATCCTTGTACTTTGCATCTAAACAATGGGAACGATATGGTGAGGGCATTTTAGTATTTAGGAATTGTCTAGATCTCAACCTTTGCAGACTCAAGGGTGTAAAATTATAAGACTTTTCTTTTTATGCCCCTATTCCTCCCTTTTGAAAAGGGACTGTTTACTTTGTGTCATTGTGTATCACATATATGTAACTTACTTCTGATTTTTACAGGGCAGTACAGCTAAGAGTTTGTCTTTTTTTTTTTTTTTTTAAAGAGAGAGTGAGAGAGGAGAGAGAGTGAGAGAGAGAGAGAGAATTTTTAATATTTATTTTTTAGTTCTCGGCGGACACAACATCTTTGTTGGTATGTGGTGCTGAGGATCGAACCCGGGCCGCACGCATGCCAGGGGAGCGCGCTACCGCTTGAGCCACATCCCCAGCCCAAGAGTTTGTCTTGAGTCTCAGAGGAGACTTTGGACTTAGACTTTGGGCAATGCTGAAACTGTTGAGACTTTGGAGGCTCTTAGAGATGGACTAAAGGAATTTTGCATTTTGATCTAGATATGAATTTTAGGGGGTCAGAGGTGGAATGTTGTAGTTTGGATATTAGGTATCCCCCCAAAATTCATGTGTGAGACCTGGCAGGAATTTTCAGAGGTAAAATAATTAGATTATGAGAGCTGTAACCTAATCAGTACATTAGTGCACTTGATAGGATTAATAATTTGAGTGTATTGCTGGTTGGTAATTGGAGGCAGGTGGCATGTGACTGGAGGAAGAGGGTCACAAGGGACATGCCTTGGGGATTTTATGTTTTGTCGCTGACTCCTCCTATTCTCTCTGTGCTTTCCTTCTCCTTGCCTTTCTGCCAGGATTATTTCTCACCTTAGTCACAGAGCAGTGGAATTGGCTGACTGTTGGCTGAGACCTCTGAAATTATGAGCCCCAAATAAACTTTTCCTCCTCTAAGTGTTCTTGTCGGGTATTTTGGTCACAACAATAAATGACTTAATACAATGATGTGGCAGTAAATAGAATCAAGGACAAAATTCGCAATATCATGTTAGTAGATGCAGAAAAAGCCTTTGATAAAATTCAACATCCTTTCATGATAAAAGTTTTGAAGGAACTAGGTAGATAAGGATGATATTTCAGCATCATAAAAACTATGTGTGTTTGTATGATAGACCCGTAGCCACATTATACATCATGCTGATGGGAAAAGCTGGAAGCATTTCTTCCAAAATCAGGTACAAGAAAAGGGTGTCCTCTTTCACAACTCTTATTCTGAATAGTACTTGAAATTTTAGATACAGTTATCAGGCAGGAGAAATAAATAAAATGGATAAAATAGGAAAGGAAGAAATCAAATTATCCCTGTTTGTTTTAGTATAGAATCTAACTGATTCCATACTTAGAAAACCCTAAAGACTCCACCAAAAGATCCTTGGAACTGTTAAACAAATTTAGCAAGGTAGAGGAAAGCAAAATTAACATCCAAAAATCAGTACAGCAAGAATGAACTTGCTAAGAAAGAAATTAGGAAAATATTTACATTTATAATAGCTTCAAGAAACAAAGCCTTGGGCTGGGGCTTTTTCTTTAAGTTCATTGAATTTTCTTCTGAAATGTCTAATCTACTATTAATCCCATTCAGTGTATTTTTCATCCCAGAGGATTTATTTCTCTTCTCCTATCTCTCTGTTTCCTGTGGTGCTGAGGATTAAACCCAGGGCCTCATGCACCTGAAGTTGTACCACTGATCTATACCCCAATCCCTGCCTTATTTCCCTTAATATTTTGTATTTATACACATCTCTATGTAGTATTCAATCTTTCCTCATTTTTTTAAAATACATGGAATATGGCTATAATAACTCATTTAATGTCTTTGTCCTAATAATATTTTTGTCAGCTGTGGGCTGATTTCATTTGATTGATTTTCACTTCCTTATAGGTTGTATTTTCTTCTTCACGTTTTTGGTTGGATTTCAGATCTAGTTGAATTGTGAGTATTTTTGGTACTTCTATAAATAATCTTGAGCTTCATTCTGGGGTACTATAACTTATTTGGGAATAGCTTGTTGCTCTTTTTTCCTTTTTTCTTTTTGTTTTGATGGTGCTGGGCATCTGTCTCAGGGCCTTGCACATGATGAGCATGTACTCTGTTGGTGAACTGTATCTCCTACCCCTAGTTTGATCCTTTTGGTTCTTGATTTTAGGATTTGTTATTTGGGACCAGATCAGTATTTAAGAGTAATTCTTGGGGCTGGAGATGTGGCTCAAGCGGTAGCGCGCTCGCTTGGCATGCGTGCGGCCCGGGTTGGATCCTCAGCACCACATACAAACAAAGATGTTGTGTCCGCTGAAAACTAAAAAATAAATATTAAAATTCTCTCTCTCTCTCTCTCCCTCTCTCTCTAAAAAAAAAAAAGAGTAATTCTTCTTCACTACTGATTTAAGACTTTGCTGAGTACTCTATTCATATCGTTTGAATGCTAAGGTTTTCTAGCCTGGCTTATGGGAACAAGTTCTTTTCTGGCCTGGTATGATCTAAGGTTCTGTTCTCCCTTATATTTTTGTAGGTTCCTTCCACAGCCTCTAGTAGTTTCCTTAAATATACTTATCAGTACTTTGCTGAATATTCAAGTGGGATCTTTTTTAGATCTTGAACTTCTTTGTGTAGCTTTTACTTTGTCCCATAAATTTTGATCGCTTGGTCTTGTTAAGATTCAGCTCCATCTCTTTGATTTACTTAGTTCACCAGGCCACACCAGGGTTCCCCTCATGTTCTGCATCCTGGAAACTCTCTAAAGGCAATATGCAAATTGCAATCACATGGTTAACTGTTTCTTTACTGCCTCTTAGGCATCACTGTCTTTTATTGTCCAAATCTAGTGTCTGGACAACCATCATTTCATTTATTTTGGTCTTTTTAAGAAAAGTTATTTCAGATGGGAGGATAAATTTGGACATTGTTTCTATATCCTGGTTGGAAGTGGAAATCTGAGGGACTTGAATTTGAGAGTCAAGAAGTAATACAAGAGCTGGAGAGGAAGAGGAAAGGATGGGATCTAGAGCACAGATAGAGCATATACCCAGATATAGAACAAGAAATGCAAGTACCTTGTGTGTATTCTTATTATTTTATTATAATTATGTAGGAGGAGCCACATTCCTTCCTTCAACCTAAGAGAGAAAGATGACATGACAGATGCATTTGCAGAGTAGGACATCAAAGGAGTTCCTGCTTGTGGAGCAGGTTGAAGGTAGAAGGATGGTGGAGCCCAAGTGGTTTGTATTGGAACTTGAAAGAAAGGGTTGGGAGATGGAGCTGGCTCTCTAGGGCTACAAAGGGAAAATAAATGTTAAGACTTTAAGAGTGTATGGTACTCACCTGCATTGACTTTGTGTGTGTGCTTATTTCCACCATATCTAATGACCTGAGAATAAGAATGGAGAAAAAATATAGTTGTGTAAGTCTTGGGTGGATGAGAAGGAAGGTAAAGAGGAAGAGAGAGAGACTTCAGAGGGTAGGTCAGAGTCCCACATAATTAATGTTTTGCAGTCAGGAAGGAATGTTGGAAATTCCCCTTTAGTACTGATGTAGTTCTCAGAAACTTCTGGATTGAATGCTAGTTAAAAGATCTAATTATCTGAACGAACACAGCCTTGAATAATAATGGACAAGGGAGGTGGCAATAATAACAACAGTTCTGAAATTGAAAATAATAAATGGGTCTTTTAATGGAGTAAGATAAAGCATTTTAACCTTGACTAAAGAGGTCATCTTGACCAGGATGAGAATATTATAATAAATTTTAAATTGGGGCTGGGGATGTGGCTCAAGCAGTAGCGCGCTCGCCTGGCATGCGTGTGGCCCGGGTTCGATCCTCAGCACCACATACAAACAAAGATGTTGTGTCTGCCGAGAACTAAAAAATAAATATTAAGAAAAAAAAAAATTTTAAACTGTTCAGTTTATTATTTCAATGATAATTTATAAAGAAGCTTTGGGTGATGTAGAAAAGTCTTTTCAGAGCCTTGGAAGTCTCCATTTCTTAATTTGTTTTACATCCCTTGCTCCAACTCTTCTTG
Source organism: Spermophilus citellus (assembly GCF_964194105.1). NCBI lineage: Eukaryota > Metazoa > Chordata > Mammalia > Rodentia > Sciuridae > Spermophilus > Spermophilus citellus. The sequence continues at coordinate 86,529,525 of NC_138188.1, forward strand.
TGATTGGAGTGTCTGATCATTTTCTGAAAAAAATTCAGGCTTCATTTTATTTATTTATTTATTTTTAAAAATATTTATTTATTTTTTTTTAGTTATAGGTGTACACAATATCTTTATTTTATTTTTATGTGGTGCTGAGGATCGAACCCAGTGCCCCATGCATTCTAGGCAAACGCTCTATCTATGAGCCACAACCCCAGCCCCAAGCTTTATTTTAATTAGGAGCATCACATAATATGAGAAGAAGGTGTATGTAGCAGCATCTAACAAAATATTGCAGGGAGTCTTGCTGTCTTTCATTACTCTGATAAGCTCTCATTGACCGTAGTCTTTAGCTTTCTTTTTGTCTTATTTATTAATATTTTAGTTATGTATTATACTGCATATTAGGGCTTTTGATGGGACTAGAATATTTCCTCAAAGATAATAAGTTGGTAAGGGGAATTTTTCAGTCAGTTTAACTTTCCCTGTGCCACTGTATAAATGAGCAAATACTCCTTTAAAATGAGGCTTCTAATGAGATCCTTTCAAATGAAAATAGATGCATGTAAGTGTAAAATGTTACTACACAGGCCTTTTATGTTCTTGGATTTTTCTATTTTACTGGATTAAATCTATCATGTGTCCTGAAAGGACACATGGAAAATAATCTTACATGTCTGAAACTGCCCTTATTTTGCCTTTATGTATGATTGTTATTTGTATTTTATAATTCAGATTTGGACTGTATGCAATGTCCTTTTTCCTCAGAATCATGATAACTTTGTTTTCATGTCTTCTAGTGTTGTAGAAGACAAGTCTAATGCTGGTCTAATTTTTAAAAATTGGTAACATTGTTTTTCTTTCTGGAAGCTTTTAGGATTTTCTCTTTATCAAATGTTTTCACTTTTTTATTGATTGAATATTAATTATAAGAATGGTAGGTTTAATTATGGAATGTTTGTACATACCCCAAAACAAAATTGCCTAATACCTGCCCCATGCTCCCCTTCTACTTCCCCTTGATCCTTTTTCCCTATCCTAATGGATACCTTCTACTATCATAGAATTCCTTTTTTCCCCTCTAGCTTCCACATATGAGAAAAAAATATAATACTTTTTTCTCTGAGTTTGACTTCTATCACTGAAAAATTATGATCTGTAGTTCCATACATTTTTCTGCAAATGACATAATTTTATTCTTTTTTGTTGTTCTTTTTAGTTATACATGATAGTAGAGTTTATTTTGACATATTTATACAAACATGAAATAATTTTGTTCTTTATGACTGAATAAAACCCCATGGTGTACGTCTCTCTCACTTTTTCTTTTATCCATTCTTCTGTTAATGGACACCTAAACTGATTCTATAACTTGGCTATTTTGAGTTATGCTGTGAAAACATGAGTTTTCTGCATGTATCTCTAAAGTATATAGCTGGATTATATGGCAGTTCTAGGTTTAGTTTTTTTGAGGAGCCTTCAGGTGAATCCCATCATGGCTGTAGTATTATTTACATTCTCTCCAATAGTGCGGAAAAGCTGCTTTTTCCCATCCATCTTTGCCAGCAGTTATTGCTATTTGTCTTCCTGAGAATTGCCATTCTAACTGGAGTGAGTTGGGAGTTCAGTGTAATTTTGTTTGTCTTTTTACTTATGGCTAAAGATATTGAATTTTAAAAATATAATTTTTTGCTATTTGTACTTTTTTTGAGAAGTGTCTGTTCAGTTCAATTGTCCACTTATTGGTTTGGTTGTTTTTTTTTTTTTATTTTTGTTTTTTTTTTAGTGTTGAGTTTTTTGAGTTCATATAATCTGGGTATTAATGCTGTATTGGAAGAGTAGCTGCAAAGATTTTTCTCCCATTCAGTCTCTTTGCTCTGCTGTTTCCATTGTTGTGCAAAAACTTTTTAATTTGCTGCCATCTTTTATTTCCTTTGCTATAGGGGTTTGTTCAGGAAGTCATTGCTTGTGCCTATATGTTGAAGTAGTTCATCTATTTTTCTTCTAATAGTTGCCAAGTTTGGGGTCTTATACTTAGGTGTATGATCCATTTTGAGTTGACTTTTGTTCAGGGTGAGAGAAAGAGGTATGATTTCATTCTTCTACATATGAATGACTAGTTTTCCCAATACCACTTTGCCACAGTCTTGGCTGGGCACAGAATCACGAGCCACCACACAGCTTTGTAGATTCAAACAGCAATTCTTTATTCCCGAACTCACACCGGCCTCTACACACGTTCTGGGGCAATCCCAGTTCTCCTCCCCCAATTCACCTACTCCACGAGGCTTTTTTCCAAAATCCCATTTGAATCTCACGAGAACTCAATGGGAACAAGCAGCAGGAACACCCTAATCCCAGCAGCAATAATCTTCAACCTCCAACTTCCCTAAAACCCCTATTGTCTTAAACTGGGAACACCTTAAACCCAAGGACCGGGATACTTCCTCAAACCTGATCAGCTCTAAACCCGGATCCGCCTTGGTCCTTGAGCAAGGTCACCTTACATGCAATGTCAACAGCGAAATCCATTTAACATGGGGTACGCTGGCAAGGAAATTTTGATGCGTCATTCCTACTTGGCAATGGCCCTCAGCACCACTTGTTAAGGAGGCCGTCTTTTCTCCATTGTCTGTTTTTGGCAACTTTGTCAAGACTCATATGACTTTGGCTGTGTGTGGTATTCTCTGTATCTTCTATTCTTTTCCATTGTTTCCTGTGTCTGTTTTTATGCCAGTACTAGGCTGTTTTTTGTTACTATGGCTTTGTAATATAATTTGAAGTTGCATATTTGATGCTTCTGGCATTGTTCTTTTTGCTTGGGATTTCTTTGGCTATTCTTTTTTTTAATATTTATTTCTTAGTTGTAGTTGGACACAATACCTTTGTTTTAATTATTTATTTTTATGTAGTGCTGAGGATCGAACCCAGGGTCTTGCATGCGCTCTACCGCTGAGCCACAACCCCAGCCCCTTCTTTGGCTATTCTGAATCTTTTGTTCTTGCATATTAATTTTAGAATTGCCTTTTCTAGTTCTGAGAAGTATGTCACTGGTATTTTGATGGAGATTGCATGGAATCTGTAGGTTGCTTTTGGTAATATGGACCTTTTAACAATATGAATTCTTTCTCTCCGTGAACATGGGAGATTTTTTTTTCATTTTCTGGTGACTTTTTCAATTTCTTTTATCAGTGTTTTGTATTATTTAGTAGATTTCTTACAAGTATTTTATTATGAATAGAATTGTTTTCCTGATTTCTTTCTCAGTGTCTTCATTATTGGTATATAGAAGAGCTGTTGATACTTGCATGTTGCTAAAACTTCAAGTACTATACTGTGTTTGAGTGATAATAGTGGACATCCTTGTCTTGTACTGATTTTAGGAGAAATGCTTTCAGTTTTTACCCATTCAGTACAATGTTAGCTTTGGGTTTGATATATGTAGTAGTATTTATGATGTTGAAGCAAGTTCTTTTTGTCCCAAGTTTCTTCAGGGTTTTTTTTTTTTTTTATCATGAAGGACTGGTGAATTTTGTCACAGACTTTTTGTCTATTTATATAATCATGTGATTTTTGTCCTTGGTTGTAATTATGTAATTTAATTACATTTATTGATCATAGTGGTTTTTAATTCAATTGGCTAATAATTTATTAAGGATTTTTTCATCTATGTCCATCAAATATACTGGTCTGTAATTTTCTTACCTTAAGATGTCCTTAGGTGATCTTGTGTTTATGTTGATACTGGCTTCATAGGATTACTCTGGTATTGTTCCCTCCCTTTCTTTCTTTTATTTTTTTCTTCATTCCCATATTTATTTATTTATTTTTAATTGATATTGTTTTTTAAATACATGATAGTGGAATGCATTACAATTCTTATTACACATATGGAGCACATATAAAGTATGTTCACACCAATTCATGTCTTCATTCATGTACTTTGGATAATGATGTCCATCACATTCCACCATCCTTGCTAAACCCCAGCCCTCTCCCTTCCCCTCCCACCCTCTACCCTATCTAGTGTTCCTCTATTCCTCCCATGCTTCCCCTCCCTACCCCACTATGAGTCAGACTCCTTATATCAGACAAAACATTTGGCATTTGTTTTTTTTGGGGGGATTGGCTAACTTCACTTAGCATTATCTTCTCCAGCGCCATCCATTTACTGGGTGTGTTGTATTTCTATTCTTGTTGGGTTATAAGAATTTTTACATTTCTCCCCTCATTTCTTTGGTGATCCACTCAACATTAAGTTTGTATTATTTAGTCTTTATATGTTTTAGTTTTTGTAATTTTGTTGTTGTTGTTGATTCCTAATTTCATTCCAAGGAATTTTCTAATAATATCCAAGGAATTATCTGAACTTTTTTGTATTTTTGAAGTGTTGCTTCAGGGCCTAAAATCTGATCTATTTTGGAGAAAGTTCCATGAGCATCTGAAAAAATATATTTAGGTATTGGTTGAAATATTCTGTAGGTGTCTGTTAAATCCATTTGATCTATTGTATATTTTAACTTTGTATCACCTTTGTTGATTTTGTCTGGATGACCTATTAGGTGTATTGAAAGCAACCATTGTTATTATATTGGGGCCTATCTGAGCCTTCATGTTGAGTAGAATTTAGGTGTGCCAACATTTGGGCATACATATTTGCAGTAGTTTTATCTTATTGGGTTGCTTCTTTACCAACATGCAGGGACCTTTTTTGTATCTTTTAAGTAATTTTGGCTTAAGGTTCATTGTTGGATCTGAAAGTAGCTATTCCTGCTGTATTTGCATAGATTATTCTACGTTCTTTCAGTTTGTTTGTGGATGTCTTTGCCAATAAGATTTGTTTGTTATAGGCAGAATATAACTGTGTCTTAATTTTTTGGGGGAGGGAGGGGTACCAGGGATTGAACTCAGGGGCATTCAACCATTGAGCCACATCACCAGCCCTATTTTTTTTCCTTTATTTTATTTATTTACTTTTTTTGTGGTGCTGAGGATCGAACCTAGTGCCTCACATGTGCAAGGCAAGTGTTCCACCACCAAGCTAAAACCCCAGCCCACCAGCCCTATTTTTTGTATTTTATTTAAAGACAGGGTCTCACTGAGTTGCTAAGTACCTTGCCTTTGCTGAGGCTGGCTTTGAACTCGTGATCCTCCTGCCTCAGACTCTCATAGGTGTGCCCAAGCTTGTCTTGTTTTTAATTCAGCCTTTTAAATAGATAATTGAGAACTTTACATTCAGTGTAAGAAAAGTATACATTATTTCTTGTCATTTTGTTTTATTTCTATGTTTGATTTGATCCTAGTTCTCATTTGCTTATCTATTCTTCCAATGAGATTTAGTCTTTCCTGAGTTCTCTTGCTTGCTTTCGTTTTCTTCTGTGTGTATGATTCCTTTATCTTCTGCAGTTCCAAGCTAAGTTTATGATTAGCTTGGAAAGTTTTTATTTCTGTTTTCATTCTGAAGGATAGCTTTGCTGGATGTAGCAATCTAGGTTGGTAGTCATTTTCTTTCAGAATTGAAAGCTCTCCTGGCTCTTAGGGTTTCTGCTGAGATATCTGTTATTCTGATTGGTTTGTCTTTATAAATGACTTGGTGATTCTCTCTTACAGCTTTCAAAATTATTTCTTTGTTCTGGATTTTTGGCATTCTAGCAATAATGTGCCATAGAAAGAGGCTTTTCTGGTCTTTCCTGTTTGGTGTTCTAAATGGTTGATTGAATACTGATTGAATTCCATCTTATTCCAAGGTTTGGGAAATTTCCTGGAAGTATTTCACCATATAAGTCAATCATGCCATTAGCTTGTATCTCTGTTTCCTTTTTGATGCCTAGGAATCTTAAGTTGGCTCTCTTCATGTTGTTCCAGAGTTCTTGTACATTCTGATCATACTTTCTTATTTTTTCTTTATTATTTTCTGAATATTCCAGTTTGTCCTCCTTTTCTTCAGGCCCTTAAATTCTATCTTCTACTTGAACTGGTCTATTAGACTTTCACCTAAGTTTTTTGACATATTGGGCCTTTCATTTTATTTCTGTTTGGTTCTTTTTCACAGTCTCTCTTTCTTGAAGTGTTGTTTCATATCCTGTATTGTCATTTAGTTCCTTTCTTTGTTCTTTTCATTCATTGATCATTTTAACAATTAGCTTTTTTAAAAATATTTTTCTTAGTTGTTGATGAACCCAATCTCTTTATTTTTATTTGTTTATTTTTTTTTTTATGTGGTGCTGAGGATCGAACCAAGTGAGAGGCAAGTGCTCTACTGAGCTACAAACTCAGCCTAACAATTAGCTTTTAAAATTCTTTTTCTAGCATTTTTTCCACTTTGGTGTCCATGGATTCAGTGATTGGGGAGTTACATATTTTGGAGGCATCTTATTATCTTGTTTCCTCAAGTTTCCTGTGTTTTTATGCTGAGATTTGCACATCTATCAGGATGGTACTCTTTCATTGTTGTATGAGGGTATTTTTAGTGAGCTGCCTTCTTATTATGGTGTTCTCTATGTTGAAAGTTTTTCTCAACATCAAAGCACTGAATTAACTGCTCGAAGTGCTCAAACTGTGCACTACTTTGAGAAGAGATAATAACCGCCAATAATAGCAATAGCTTGACAGCAAACCATAAACTAATATATTATGAAAACTAATAAAAATGTTTTTGACAACTCTACTAACCAAGGGGAGGAAATGAGGAGTAATAGTATAGAAAAGCCTGAATAAATTAAGCAATAAAGAATTATAGAATGAGCTGGGTGCTGTGATGCATGCCTTTAATCCCATCAACTCCAGAGTCTGAGACAGGAGGATCATGAGTTCAAAACCAGTCTCAGCCACAGTGAGGCATTAAGCAACTCAGTGAGACCCTGCCTCTAAGTAAAATACAAAATAGGGCTGGGGATGTGGCTCAGTGGTTGAGTGCCCCTGAGTTCAATTCCCAGTATATATATGAGTTCAGTCTCTCTCTCTCTCTCTATATATATATATAAAATTTACCCGACACAGTGATGCACCCCTACAGTTCCAGCCACTCAGGTGTCTGAGGCAGAAGGACAGCAAATTCAAGGTTAGCTTGGACCTCCCCATGAGACCCTGTCTTGAAAGTAAGAGATAAAAATAAAAAGGAATAAGATGCAGTTCAATGGCAGAATTTTCCAGGGTTTAATTCCCAATACTGACAAAAAAACAAACCTCCGAAAAATAGAAAGTAAAATTAATTTTAAACTGTATAGAACATAGATAAGGTTAAGAAGAAACAGTAAAAGCAAAATATAAATTCAACAGAAACAAAAACAATGAATTTTAAACTCCATAGAACATAGAAAAGAGAAAGAAGAAATTAAACAGAATGTAACAGCTGAGCATGGTAGTACACACCTGATACCCCAGTGATTCAGGAGTCTGAGGCAAGAGGATCTCAAGTTCAAGGCTGGCCTTGGCAACTTAGAAAGACTCTGTCACAAAATAAAAATTAAAAAGGACTGGGGCTATAGCTCAGTTGTGGAGTACCCCTGCATTTAATTCCCAGTATCATCATTTATACACACACACACACACACACACACACACACACATATATGTATATATTATATAAAATAATAAAAAGAGGGGAGGGAAGATGGACAGAAAAGGAAAAATCTCAAGAGAAAGACAAAATAGGAGTGTATAGAAATGAGAAAAGAAGAAAGTTGAGTAAATGCACTTAATGAATTAAGAAAACAAAAACAAAAACCAAACAAAACATAATTTTTTATAAAAGCATGCAGTTAGTTAGGGGATCCAAAATAACCACCACAGAAAACCATACAAGCAAAATAAAAAATTACAATTGATAAGACCAAATTTTCTCCTTGAGGGCTGAGGATATAGCTCAGTTGCATGCACAAGGCCCTGGGTTCAATCCCCAGAACCTCAAAAAAACAAACAAACAAATTTTCTCCTTGTGTTGTTATGTAAGGCGAAGAGACTTTTCCCTAGGACTTTTAGATTTGTCGTTCCTAATGTATTGCAGATGTTGCAAGTGTTCATGACACTGAAAATTACCTCAGAAGAGTTTCTGAGTGTGGAGGTCCCAACTACGTCCACAGGCTCTGTGCTGAGATGGCGCATTGTGCCTAATTTATTTATTTCCATGTCTAGGACTCTGTCCTAGTCTACTTATTTGCTCCATGTTAGGCCCAGAGGCTGGAGATTTCTCTGGTAGCACAAATGTGATGGTCCTGGGGTTTGTGCAGCCCAGAGACCAGAATCTACCCTGGTGTAGGCAATGTCTCTGCATACTCAAGGGGGAAAAGTCTGTGCTTGGTACTTTTAACACATCTCACCCCACCCTTCTCCGCGTCCATCAGGTTGTTCTGAAAGCTTTGCAGTAGGTTCACTCACTGAACAGACTTTTCTGCATCTGCATTCTCAGAAGAGGTGCTTTCAGGGGTGTTTTTAAATGAGCTGAAGTCTGGTCTACTTTGAGTCATCTGACATGCTGTAAGGTGGGAGGCAGAGCCTTATCTCAGGTATGGCAGGGCTCTTCACAAATCTTAGGTAAATGTTCTAGTTCTGAAGCTGATCTTTGTCTCTCTTTTTAGATATCATTTTATAAAGTTTGCATATATTGTTTCCTAAGTCTATATGAATGTTCGCTAACTCAATGTAATATTACAACTAAAATATGAATCAAGGAAAGGCCGAGAGCTCAGAACTTTCCTTTTTATGGAAAAGTGGCAAAATGTTTTACAATATTAACGTTTAAAAGATCAGGTTCTCATTATCTTTGTTTTTTTTTTTTTTTTTGGTGGTGCTGAGGATTGAACCCAGGGCGTTGTGCATGTGAGGCAAGCACTCTACCAACTGAGCTAGGTCCCCAGCCCCTCTCATTATCTTTTAAAATACCTTTCAATTTTTGTATCCCAGTATGATTGGTAACATATAACATATAAATGATATAAATAAATCCCCAATAAAATCTGTTATCCTTATACGTTTAAAATTACATTACAGAAAACTTCAGTTTGGAGAATACCAGCCTGATAAAATGCTCCTTTAAACCTTTAACATTAAAGACTTGTTTAACTGAAAGATATGAACACATTTTTAATATTTAAAGAATAGTAATGTACCACAATTCCATTGATGTTTTTATATTAACCAAGTTTCGCTTTTAAAGAAAAATCTAGACTCTGTAATGTAGAACAATACTTTAAAATAACAGTTGCTGTTTAACCACAGATATACAAACCTTAATTTTTCCAATTAATTTATTGCTCTAGAGAATAAAACTTATCAGGCACAATGTAATTAATATTTTGAGAAGTTTTTGTCATTTTAACATATAGTTCAAACTTTGGTTTATATCAGCCCATTAATATTTGTTCCCCCGAGTTGAGGTCCCATTCTAAACTGGTTTTTCTGGTTTCTTGGATAGTGGCCACCAAATTTTAGCCTGATTTAGACATCGAAAAATCTTTGGATTATTTTTAGTAGTTGGGAGTTATTCATGCTTGCAAATACTGAGAGACAAAAGCCAAATTTCCTAGACAAGATTATGCTTTTTGTTGTACAATTTAGAAGTAATAATTGTATAAAATACTTTAGTCCTAATCTGCCTTCTATAGGAACTGACATGGTCTACCCTGTTGGCAACCTGGCCCAGTTCCTAAATGAAGGCAATCTCTAGAATGCTTTTTTACCTTTAGCTTTTACTTTTGACATTTTTTTTTAAAATCCTGTTGGCAGCCATTTACATTTTAACACAAGCTTTAGTGAGTACAGTAAAAACCTTTTAAACCATTTTTTAACATTAGAAACAAACTGACATAGAAATTAACATAAAACACAAAGGGGACAAACAATAACAAACAACAAACAAGACAAAAACACAAGACAATAAAACACAACAGATAAGGCGCCAAAGACAAATTTAACTGATAGAAGACCAGACTCAGACCAGAGGATTGAGTAAAAACCAGACCAGACAGAGGACCAAGGAAAACCATACTCAGACCAGAGGACCAAGCCCTGGACTGCAGGAAATGTTTGTGCAGCTTTCCCCAAGCCTCTCCAAGACATGGATCCACACAGACCAGACTTACCTTCCCCAGGAAACACAGATGACTCTTGGTAGTTTTAGGTGGGTGGGGGTTGGTGGTGGGATGGCCCAGGGCTGTCTCTCAGAGGCCTTCCCCTAGGGGATCTCTTCACCATTGTACCTCCCTTGTTGATCCTGAGCCATCTCTGGGATGTGAGAAAAGTAGATCTCGCTGGGGCCTCCAAATGTTGTGGGGCAGGTCACTCAGAAAGCATACCAAGTCCCAGTTTTGTCCAAATTGAAGAGTCTTTATTTAGCTGGCCAGCTGGCAACTGCCCCTCACAGGACCCATAAGTTTCTCTGCAAGGAACACCCTGAGCCCAAGCATTTTAGGATATTTAAAGGCAAAAATCACACCTGGGTTTATGTAGCTATAAGCAAGCAGGTACAGAAGCTGAATTGGGCAATTAGTGAGACAATGCAGTGGGTACATTGGTACTTCCCACAGGACTTTCCAGGTTGGCATAGAAGCAAGCAAGCAGAAGGGAAGGGGGTCAAAATGACCCTAGTTGAGTACAAGTTAGAGAATGGTTACTAATGTCTAGACAATAAATCTCTGACAAGGTACATTGCCCAAGAAACATGGAAAGCAAAGAGAATAATTATACATTGTATAAGAATTGCTATTTTGTGTTTCCAAATATGTTATGCTAGGTAACTATTAATGGGTACAGAGGTGAGGCTTTCCCATGGGAGAAGCATTTCTTACATGTTATGAAGTCTCAGGATAAAATTTTGGTCATTGCCCATATAGCCTGGCCCATAATATCTTCCACCTGGTAGGCTGGTATGTATAGCCAGGGCTCTTTGCTTTGCTCTGAGTGCTGAGAGTCTGGGCAAGAAGTGCACTGCTCTCCTCTCAGCTCCCTTGGCTACCGGTAGTAGTTTTCACAGCCCTTAGTCACTGAGTTCTCACTGTATAATTCAGAGCTGTTCTCTCATATCACATTTGCTGCAGTTTCCAGGAGTGAGAAGATGCTGGACGATAACTTTCCTGGCACTGCCAGCTAAGGTGTGAACTTCACAAAGTGGCTACCAGTCATGGCATTCCACTTAAAAACTGAGCAAAACAAAATACTTCTCTTGCACCAGCAATTTCTGTGTCCACTAAGTTCTGCTGTTTTGAAAATGATCTTATCAGTGTGCACATGTTTGCTCATTCTCATTCTCTCTCTCTCTCTCTCTCTCTCTCTCTCTCTCTCTCTCTATCTCCTGAGGATTGAACCCAGGGTTGCTTTACCACTGAACCACACCTCAAGGCCTTTTATTATGTTTTGAGACAGAGTCTAAGTGGTTTAGGGCCTACCTAAATTGCTGAGGCTGGCCTCAAATTTGTGATCCTTCTGTCTCAGCCCCTCATGACTCTAGGATTATAGGCACGCTCCACCATACTTGGCTTTTTTTCTCTTTATTATGGTGCTCCCGCTTCTTTCCCTGTCCAGGCAACTTGTACGTACGTAAGTTCGGAACTGAACTGTTTCTCATAGTCCTAGTAACCATGATTTCTTGAGTTCTCCAAATCTCTGTTAGTTTAATGTTGGTCCTCAGTGTATTGCCCCATGTATCCATCTTACTATGTGGGTATTCTCTAGCTGTTTTGATTTTGAACTGTGGAGAAGTTGCAAAGTGCATCTTAACTCCCCTCCGCCATCCTGATCCCAGTCTGGAGTTTTAAAAAAAAAATTTCTCACAATTAGAGTTTGAAATATAACTCTGAGTAATGGGATATCAGAAGTCCGTTGTGTTATACAACAAATGGAGAAAAATAAAAATATAAATGTATAAATACAATTTGTGTCTGTGTGTGTGTGTGTGTGTGTGTGTGTGAGAGAGAGAGAGAGAGAGAGAGAGAGAGAGAGAGAGAGAGAGAGACAGAGAGAGACAGAGGCAGATACTTGGGACTGAACTCAAAAGCATTGTATCTCTGAGCTACATATACCCAGCCTTATTTTTAATTCTATTTTTGAGACAGGGTCTTGCTAAGTTGCCCAGGCTGCCTCAAACTTGAGATATTTCTGCCTCAGCCTCCTGAATATCTAAGACTACAGGCATGTACAGATACTCTCCCCTATAAATACAGATATTAAAGTCCAGAATAGAAAGGACTAAGGTCTTTTTAAAAAATATATGTGTTTTTGGGCTGGAGTTGTAGATCAGTGGTAGAGCACTTGCCTAGTATGCATGAGGCACTGGGTTCAATTCTGAGTTCCACATATAAATAAATGAATAAAATAAAGGTCTATCAATAACTAAAATATCTTTAAAATATGTATTTTAAATTTTAATCGATGCAAATGGATACATAATAATTGTGCATAATTATGGGGTAAAGTGTGACATTTCAATCCATCTATACAATGTGTCATCAGGTCAGGATAATTGGCATATTTGTCACCTCAGATATGCATAATTTCTTTGTGTTGGGAACATTCAAAATCCCCTCCACCAGCTATTTTGAAATATTCAATTAATTGTTAATCATAGTTCTCTTACTCTGCTCTATAACATTGGAAGTTATTCTTCTCATCCAATTGTACCCCTGTACCCATTGTCCATCCTCTCCATCCCTTCCTCCCCTACACTCTTCACAGGCTCTAATAACTGCTATTCTATTCTCTACTTCTTTGAGATCAACATTTTAGCTTCTACATGTAAGTGCGAATATGTGCTATTAGTCCTCTGTACCTGACTTATTTCATTTAACACAGTATCCTCCATGCTCATCCATGTTATTGCAAATGATAGAGTTTCATTATTTTTCTAGCTGAATATTTCATTGTGTATATATGCCACATCCCCTTTATCCATTCATCCTTCTGTGGATGGATACCTATGCTTATTCTGTGTCTTTGCTGTTATGAACAGTGCTGCATATGATGTATATATTTCTCCTGCATATTAATTTCAGTCCCTTTGTCTATACACTCAGTAGTTAGTTATGTTGATGGATCATATGGCCATAAGTAGTTCTATTTATAGTTCTTTAAGGAACCTCCATCCTGTTTTCCATATTGGCTGAACTAGTTTAAATTCCTACAGAGTACAAGAGTTTCCCTGTCTGTATTCTTGCCAGTATTTGCCTTTTTTGGTAATAGGGAGGTGCATTATTGTGGTTCTGATTTGCATTTCCCTGATGATTAGTGATGTCAGGCATTTTTTTTCCATATACTTTTTGGGCATTTTTATATCATCTTTTTAGAAATGACCTTTTCCAGGTCATTCATCCATTTTTTTAAAAAAATCAGATTATTTTCTCTTTTGCTATTCAGTTGTTTGAATTTCTTATATATTCTGAACGATAATCTCTTGTCAGGTAGTTGGTAAATATTTTTTCCCATTCTGTAGATTGTCTCTTTACTCTGTTGTTGTTTCCTTTACTGTGAAGAAGTTTTTTAGTTTGATGAAGTTTCACTTACAACAGACAGAGGTCTAAGCAGGAAGACCAAAATGGAGATTAAGGATTGCTTTTTAGGAGATATAAATTGTTCTCCTTAGGAAGCACTGGAGTCCTGTTAAGGCATTTTCTTGCATACTTGAGATAGAGCTTCCTTGGTCATGGTGTATAATTCATTTTATACACTGTTGGATTCAATTTGCTAATTTTTTTAAGACATGTAAATTAATGAGAGATACTGGTCTGTCATTTTCTTGTAATGTCTGTGTGTAGTTTTTATATCAGAGGAACACTGGCCTCATAGAACGAGTTAGCAAGTATTTCCTATTGTCTTTATATTCTGGAAGAGATCGTAGAAAATGAGTATAATTCTTTCTTAAACATTTTTAAGTATTGATTCAATCTTTTAATATCTTTACTGTTTTCTATTTGCTGTCCTTTTTCTTTGTTCCTGCTTTGACTTTCACTTTTTTCCTGCCTTTTGTGATTTTAGTTGAGCATTTTATATGATTCTGTTTTCTCTCCTTTCTTAGCTATCAATTGAATTTAATTTTTTTAGTGATTGTCCTAGATTTTGTAATATGCAATCAGATTTCACTTTCAAGTAATACTGTACCACCTCATAGATAGTATGAATACCTGTTACAAAACATTCTGTCAGGTCACTTAAGAATAAGAAAAAATGGCTGGTGTGTGGGTGCATGCCTATAGTTCCAACTCCTTTGGAGGCTGAAGCAGTAGAATTGCTTGAACCTAGGAGTTTGAGGCCACAATTTTTAAAACCCCACCTCCAAAAAACAAAACAACAATAAAAACTGGCATTTTTATTTTGTGTTCAATTATCTCTTCTCTGATGTGCTTCCTTCCTTTATATAGATTCAAGTTTCTGGCCTATATTTTCCCATTCCCTGAAGAACCTCTTTTAACATTTCTTCTGAGGCAAGTATACTGGCAGCAACTTCCTTCAATTCAATTTTTGTTTATCTAAAAAAGTCTTTATTTCCCCTTCATTACTGAAGGATGATTTTTTATTTTTTTAGTTGTCAGTGGATCTTTATTTATTTATTTATATGAGATGCAGAGAATCCAACTCAGTGCTCACACATGCTGGGCTACAGCCCAGTACCACTGAGCTACAGCCCCAGCCTCCCTGAAGGATGATTTGACAGGTTACAGAACTCTAGATGGATTTTTGTTTCCTTCTCACTATTTTAAACATTTCATTTCCCCTCTATTCTTGCTTGCTTAGTTTTTGAGGAGAAGTTGGGGTGTAATTCTTACCTTTATCTCTTATTAAGATGATTTTTTTTCTTTTGCCTTATTTAGCATTTTGAAATTTATTTTTAATTTTCTGCAGTTCCAGTATGATAGGCCTACATATAGTTTTATGGGCAGTTACCCTGCGTGTTGTTTTTCAAACTTCCTGTGTCTGTGGCTTGGTGTCTGTCATTAATTTGGGGGAGAATTCTTAGTCTTTATTGCTTCAGCTATTTCTTCTGTTCCTTCCTTTTTCTTCTGGTGCTCTCATTATGCTTATGTTATACCTTTTGTAGTTGTCCCACAGCTCTTGGTTATTCTTTCAGTCTTTTTTCTTTTTTTAGTTTTGGAGATTTCTATTGAAAGATCCTTAAGCTTAGGAACTTCTTCCTTAGTTGTGTCCAGTTTACCAATGAATTCACCAAAGGCATTTTTCATTTCTCTTATGGTATTTTTCATTTCTAGCACCTCTTTTTTGATTCTTTTTTAGAATTCTCATCTCTTTGCTTTCAGTGCTTATCTGTGTTCACCTGTGGTCCACTTTTCCCATTAGCACTATTAGCATAGCCACATAGTTTTATGTTAATTTTTATTTTTATTTTTCATGGTGGTGGGGATGGAACCTAGAGCCTCACAGTGCTATACAAGCCTCTTCGCTGAACTACATTCTTAGTTGTTTCAAATTTCCAGTCTGATAATTCTAATGTTTCTGCCATATCTGAATTTGGTTCTGATGCTTGCTCTGTGTCTTCAAACTCTGTTTTTTGCCTTTTAGTTTGCCTTGTAATTTTGTTTTTTGATGGAAAACTGGCATAATGTACAAGATGAAAGGAATTCTGGTAAACAAGAGTTTAGAGGTGTAGTAATAAGGTGTGTGGGGAGGGTATGCATTCTGTTACTGTCATTAGGTCTCAGTCTTTGAGTGTATATACCCCTTGGCTTTGAACTTTGCTAGTTTTCTTGGTTTTTCCTAGTAGGCTGGAGTTATTTTTTTCTCCCTCCTTCCAGGTAGGTTAGGCTTTGATAAAACCCCAACAGGTTAGGATCTGGTAAAATAATTATTGTTGAGGATGGGCTTTCTTAAGTACACAATAAAGGGGTAAGTTCTGGGGATTGATATTGGCCAAATTATATAGTATGCATGTATGAATATGTAAGAACAAATCCCACCATTAGGTTCGACTGTAATGTACCAATAAAAAAAATTGAGGGAAAATAATAATTCACTCTAAGAACCTGGTGAACTCCTCTGGGTAAAATTTGCTAACGTGGGCTGGGGATGTGGCTCAAGCGGTAGCGCGCTCGCCTGGCATGCGTGCGGCCCGGGTTCGATCCTCAGCACCACATACCAACAAAGATGTTGTGTCTGCCGAGAACTAAAAAAAAATAAATATTAAAAATTCTCTCTCTCTCTCTCTCTCTCTCCCCCCTCTCTCACTCTCTCTTTAAAAAAAAAAAAATTTGCTAACGTGTAGAGACCCATCTATGAATTAATTTCTCATATTGACTTTATTGTGTAAAGTAAGACAGTAAGACAGCTTTGTAAAACTTGTGAGCTATAGTTTTTAAAGCAGTGTCATCTTGGTTGATTTTATGCAAATTTAAACTGAAGCAGAGATTTATTTGACTGATATTCAGATATTTAGTGTAGTAGTGATTTCTGTTTTTGTGTCTTTCTCTTTAGTACTTGGACCATGAGACTGTTTCAGCCACATTCATCGACAGCAGTGGGCAATTTATTTTATCTCAGGCTACAGGCATTAGCCGAAATCCCTACTGTGGCTATGAACACCAGACTCTCTCCCGTCAGGAACGTTTGGAGGAGGACTCCTTGCTGGCCGCCTTACAGGGGCAGGTACCTGATGTGGGCTTAGTCCCCTTTGTGAAGAGCACCGACCCTTCTTCTAGCTACTTTGTCATCTTGAACTCTGCAGCCTTCTTCAGGGTGGGAAGCCAACTGGAGGTACTGGTTCATGTGCAGGATTTTCAAAGAAAACCCAAGAAGTATGGTGGAGACTACTTGCAGGCCAAAATCCACTCCCCCAAGCTGCAGGCAGGGGCTGTGGGCAGAGTAGTAGACTATAAGAATGGGTTTTATAAGGTTTTTTTTACTTTGCTCTGGCCAGGCAAAGTTAAAGTGTCCATATCTCTGGTTCACCCAAGTGAAGGGATCCGAGTTCTTCAGCACCTACAGGAAGAAAAGCCAGACAGAGTCTATTTCAAGAGCCTGTTCCGTTCAGGAAGGATTTCTGAAACCACTGAGTGCAATGTGTGTCTTCCTGGGAGTCTGCCCTTGTGTAACTTTACAGATCTCTACACTGGAGAGCCTTGGTTCTGCTTCAAACCAAAGAAACTCCCTTGCAGCAGCAGAATTAATCATTTCAAAGGGGGATATCTGAAGGGTCTTCTAACTCCTACAGAGAGTGCTTTCTTCCAGAGGTATGTGCTCCTTGGTAATTTAAGAGTTCTTTTCTACTGCCCTAGTCAAATTTAGGAGATTTTGTTGTTTTGAGCATATATTCCTTATCTCGCTGAGCTTGACCCAATTCAGAAGTAGTGAAGAAGAAAAATACAAATTTGTATTTATTTATTTATTTAGTCATTCATTCATTTGTTTATTTATTTTGAGGTACAGGGGATTGAACCCAGAGATGTTTAACCACTGAGCCACATCCCCAGCCCTGTTTTATACTTTATTTAGAGATAGTTGCTTAGAGGCTTACTAAGTTGCTGAGGTTGGCTTTGAACTCATGATCCTCCTACCTCAGTCTTTTAAGCCACTGGGATTATAGGCATATGCCACCATGCTGGCACAAATTTGTATTTGTAATTAGTATGCCCTACTACCCCAGCACTAGGGATTGATCCCAGGGCCTTGCACATACTAGACAAGCACTCTACCACTGATCTGCACTCACAGCCCTTTTTACTTGGTTTTGAAACAGGGTTTCACTAAGTTGCCCAGACTAGGCTTGAACCTGCAATCCATCTGCCTCAACCTCCCAAGTAGTTGGGATTTTATAGGCATGTGCTACAATACCTGGTTTAATTAGTATTTTAATTAGTTCTTCTCCAAGCTCAAATTAATCTTTTATTCTTGAATTGTTGGTCTTTCCCTGATGTATTTTACTTAGAACTACACATCATATTAGTGACTATAGAGACAAGGTCACTTATTCACAGAACAGATTTTCAAAATCATCTGAGAACAGGGCTTCTAGTGGTATCTAGTGGATAGGTTATTGTTTTAACTTTCTTGTGTCAAACTAAAAACAGCTTTTAAAAAGTGACATAATATTAGTTTTCAACAAACATTTGTTGATGAATAGAAAAGTATATATATGGCAAAATTACTGGGTTACAAGGCATACCATAGAAAACCATGTATTTTTTAAGTTAGCAGTCATTGAAATTTATTGCACTATTTTGTTCAAGTTCCTCTTTTGAATGTAAAGCATAAAAAAATTAGCACAACAGTCAATGTGTGGAGTAATGGGCAGAATGAAATGTATGAAAACAGTAAAAATTGTAATTTATGTTTTCTTTAACATTCCTTAGATTTCTGAATAAACTAACATTCCTAATTCTCCTGCATAGTAGAATAACTATGATTGACAACAATTAATTGAATATTTGAAAATAACTTGCAGAGAGGATTTTGAATGTTTCTAACACAAAATCTGAGATGACATGCCCTTTACCTTGATCTGATCATTACAGATTGCATACATGTATTGAAAAGTCACAGTGTACTCTGTATGTATGTACGATTGATACATGTCAGTTAAAAATAAAAAAAAAAATTTAAAAAAGTAACATGTTATAAATTATTTGATAGAAAGTATAACTGTTTTTAACTTTTTAATGAAGTCTATACTTTTTAAACTTTGCCTGGTAGAGAGTTATTTTTGTTTAATACGTCTGGGCATCCCCCAGATTGCATATTTTATGTCTTCTCTACATGGTGGAGGAAAAGTTGTTGTCATAAAGTGTGGTCTGTTGGAGCTCCTGAAATCAAACTCTCCGCTTCCATTGAAGTTTGCTATAGGTCCTGGCAGTGTAAGTCTAGTGGAGTCTTGCCATGCATACACGGGGCCAGCAGAGGGAGCCCGACTTAACTATATTTGAGAAGACTAGGTATAGCTTAGCACCGAGTAAAAACGACACACACTCATACACATACACACACACACACACACACACACACACACACACACATATCCTAAAGAAAGGAAAAAACAATTAAAAAAAACAACAGAAGTTTTATTTTTAATCCTACATTCAGATCTCAGACACGTTATTTATCAATGACTGTTATCAGATTATTTCATTTCTGTGCACTGTTTTGGGCCTATATGTGAAGACTACCCACCCATCCCTTTTAGAGTTGTGTTGTCAGTCCATTTGGTGGCTTAGCAAAAAGAAAGAAGCACACTTTATAATTACTCAATTTCTGTGTGGAAAATAGTGTGTGGGGGGGAAAGCTAGAGAATTAGTGATAATCTTTAAAATATTCCTGATACTAAGTTTTACAATCAAAAGCACCTGTTGTTAATCTAGAAGAATAATGTCTTTGTTCCTGCATTTATTTGCATGTCCTGGGTGAGGCTGGCTGATGGCCTATTGTAGAATCATTACAAAATTCTCCTTATCTGGAGGTTTACTGAGAAAACAATGTTTGAGGTGGCATACATCTTTGGAAACCAAACATTTGCAGAGTCCTGATAATTAATATTCCTATCTTTTCCTGTGCTAAAGTTTTGCAATATTACATCAGACTGTCTAAAAAGAAAAAGATTGAAATTGATCTTTGGAGAAATCTTAGGGTGTGCTGTTTGAGCTTATTTGGCCTGAATATGTTGAAATAATACCTTATGTACCTCTTTTCCTTGGTGGCTTCTAACCTTGCTTAAGTTAGAAAGAATTAAGAAGGTTATTTTTGGTATTTGACACCCTAAGTAACAGGTGGACAGTTAAGTCAATGTAATCTTTGTTCTTTACCTTTAAGGGGAAAAAAATGTGTTTGTCTTGGAAAGATAGAAGTACTTTCCTTAAAAGATCCTGTTAATGTAAGGGAAGGCTGTTTGAAAGAATGAGCTTATCACCTGAAAAGTTTCCCTTTTAATTTAGCATGATTTTTATTTTTTTCTAACTTTGTGTTAAAAAAATTCATGTCTTTAGAAACATTTTAAGATTAATAACAGTGAACACCCATATTGCTTATTCCTAGAGTCACCAATGTTAATGTTTTGCTGCATTTGCTTTGTCTTTCTGTGTGTGTGTGTGTGTGTGTGTGTGTGTGTGTGTATGTGTAATTTTTGCCCCTGGATCGTTTGAGAATAAATTAGTCATCATGGAACTGTACCCATAAATATGAATCTAAAAATGTGGACTTTAATGTATCACCAGAACACAGTCATCATAAGGGAGAATTGTATGATTGATACAATATTATTATCTAATATTCAATCCATATTCAGGTTTTCCCAGTCATCCTAGTAATATCCTTTGTAGTCATCTATTTGAGCTAATCTAATCTATGATCACACAGTGTATTTATTTATTTCTTTAATCCAGGAGATCTGTTTAGTCTATTTTGTTTTTTATGACATGGTAGTTTAAATATTGCTGTTTTGTAGAATGTCCTTTACTTTGGATTTGCTTTATTGTTTCAACATGACTAGATTCAGGTTAAATATTTTTTTGCAGGAAAACTATAGAGGAAATTTTCCTACAGATATTTTTATGGGAAAATTATGTAATTGTCATATGATAATACTCAAAGCTTATGAAAGTAGTTTATTTGGACTCTTTTAAAAGTCATGTTCTCCTTAAGTATCACTTATCTCTAATGAATCCAGCCCTGTATACATTCTTCATTACTTGTTTTTTTTTTCTTTTTTTCTCATTAGAATGTCAGTCCATTAAGAAAGAGATTCTGTGTGTGTGTGTGTGTGTGTGTGTGTGTGTGTGTGTTTACTGTGATAGCTCCTGGCATCTAGGACAGTGCCTGGCACATAGTAGAAGCTTGAAAATTATTTGTTGAATGAACAAACACATCTATTCTGAAATTGATGAAACAATTATAAAAAAAATGACTGAACGTTCCTATATCAAGAGTTTAGAAATTTATTTCACTTTTTATTTGTTTTTGATCTAAGTATAATAGACTTGATTTTTGTGGCTCAGTATCTACAATAACTGTATTGGGTTTTTAGTATTCTGATATTCACTCTTTCTCAGTTTTTCATGCAGCCATTCAAAAAAAGTCTGAGCATGGATTCTAGCCTCAGCTAAGTGCAGAAGTCACAAGGGTGAATGAGGCGCCATTCATGTCTTTGAGGAATATGTATTTTAGTAAGGGTGACAGGCATTCGAGAGTCATAGTAATGATGAATAAAGTACTGCATCAGTACATATCTGGGGGCAAGTGTCCTCAGTGGGACTCATTTCAGATCTGGCAAAGCCAAAGGAATCTGACATGCTACAGAGACACACAGCCTGATAACTAGGTAATTACCAATTAGACATTCTTGTTAGCGTGAGCTATTCTGAGTACCAGAATAATAAGTAATGTAAGCCAGAACATGTCATTTTGGATTTTGCATTCTTAGGACTGGCCAAGAATAAATAGTGTGGTGAAAACTTACTACATTAACTTCCTCCTCAGTTTATATACACATATAACGTACTTATTACAAAAGACCTGGTTTATTCATATTGTTGGTTAACACTTACATTTTACCATAATAAGGCACTGTGAAATCATATCCATTTTTTGCTATGTGCAGATAAAGATGAATACCCGAAAATAAATGCCCCTGAATCTAAGCTTGTGCTTTTTTATTCCTTTTAAAGTGGTGTCAATATCAAAATGCCAATCAATTCCAGTGGACCTGATTGGGTGACTGTGGTTCCCAGGAGGATAAAAGGTAAAAAAAAAAAAAAAAAAAAAAAAAAGGAGTTTTTCTTGCTAAATGGGTTGAAGCTCTGTCATTTCAATGATGTTATATTTTTTTTTGTCACTTTAATGTGCCTGGTTACTTCTGGTACAACTGAAAATATTAAAAACTGATTTTAAAAACATTAGCTAAATCTTATGTGATTAATTCTGGGTTTTTCTATTTATGTTTATATGAAAATTATATTTTCTCATCATCCCTTCCCTTCTGTTTATCTTATCAAGAGCCCATAGAGCTATATTGTTCAGTATAGTAGCTACTAACTTCATGAAGCTATGTAAGTTTAGATTAATTAAAATTAAATAAACATTCAGTTCTTTAGTCACACATACTTGAGAGTGATCATGTTTTGACAGCATTTAATATAGAATCTATACACAATTACAAAAAGTTCCATTGGGTATTGTTATACTTAGAGATACTCAAGGAATGTGGGTAAAATTGGCTTGCAATTTTTTATTGGTTCTTTTTAGCTATAGCTGACAACAGAATTTATTTAGACATAATTATAAAAGACTGGAATATAATTTGTTCTAATTTAGCCCCCAGTACTTCCTGTTCCCTTCTGTTTCTCCTACCTCCTGTTCCCTTTCCTCTACCCTACTGATCTTTCTACTATTTACTTTTTTTTAAAATTAATGTCTTGTGGGTATACTTGATGGTGAGATTCACTGTGGTATATTCATGTATGTACACAGAAAAGTTAGGTCAAATTCATTCTAGTGTCTTTCCCTTTATTCCCTTTTGTCTACTCTACTAATCTTTCTTCTATTTTTTTTTTTTTTCTATCCCCCATCTCCTTATTTTGGATTAGCTTCCACATATCAGAGAAAACATTTGGTGTTTGACTTTTGGGGTCTGGCTTATTTCACTTAGATTGATAGTCTCCAGATCATCCATTTACTGGTAAATCTGTGTTTAACTTTCCAGGTCATTCTGATGCATTGATGTAGGATATTAATAGTAAAAGGATAAAATTCAGAGGAATGTGTTATGATTTTGCAGAATAGATATAGCTAGTTATAATGACTTTTAGAAAGGATGAACATTATTAAGGAGATTTACACAGATGGTGGGCAAGATCCTTTTAGTTGTTGAAAACATATTAATATTATCCCACACAGTAGATGTAAAGCCTTTTGCCTTAGGGGTGAGGTATATAACATACATGGACCAAGCATAATGGGCAGTTAGCCATTCCTTGTGCAGTTGTGTGGAATTAATGAAAAGCAAGGACCACCTCAGTGGGGCAGCCTGAATTCTGCTGTTCGTACAGCTTTGTTTCCATGCATAAACAAACCCAGTGCAGCCAGATCTGTAGATTTTTTTTTTTCACAAAACCCCAGAAATGTTAATTTTAAAAATGTGATATTTCCAGATCTTACAGCATTAGCATCCAATTCAAAACTCTCAAAATAGCATGGGGGCTAAATAAAATTAGTCTGTGGCGGTGATGCAGGCAGGGAACTGCCGGTTGTCTCTCTAGTCTCCACTGTTGTGTGTCATAAGAAGTCTCAATCTTTTCCTAATGAAGAGCTACATTTGATTTACTTGAACCAGATGGATCACTAGTTTTAGAAGGTACATATGAGAAACATCATTAATAGAAATACTTATCAATTTTGATCTCAGCCCATGGCCAAGATGTCAGTAGACATGCTGCCTCTCAACACTCCCATGTTTGACATCCTCAGGAGGCCCTGTCCCAACACCAAATTTACTCTTCTTTTCCACAGCCCTGTCTGGCTTGCCCACCTTTGATGTCTCAGGTGTCTTTGGAATGGTTGGTGGAAGGAGCTTTTATGTTTACCTCCACCTGACAGATCTTAAAAATCAGCCAGGAAGTGGTGTGGTATGTGGTGTACTATTCTACTTAGAGGGAAGACAGACTCTGTAACTAGTGAGGCTTTTGATGAATTTTTAGAGGAATAAAGTAACCCTAAATCAGTAGGAGCAGAGTAGGCTGGCTTTCATTGAGAAAAGCATCTTGTACCAGATAGGTAATTAGAAAGAAAGAGAAGGACAGGTGCTTTGCTTTATGTAGGATCAAAGGAACTCAGCTTAGCAGTGCTTCATTGAAATTCACCTTAGTGACCCACAGAGGGCACTCAAAGACCTTAAATAAGAGTTCATATTTTTCCTCCTATGCCAACATTTTGTCTCTGCTTCAATTTTCACCCCTTAATTTTAGCACCCATTAGCTTTTATCATTAGTGGTTATTTCTGTGGCAATTTAGTGATAACAATCTAATAATGATATCACTCATTCCTTCAACACTTGTAGCTGAAATTCTTTTGTAAAGAGGTATTATCCCTTTCCCCACATTTATTTATATCAGTGTGAACTCATCGTAATTTCATATTTGAGTTATAATCCAGCTTAATCGCTTTCTCTCAAATTGTTACAGATTTTAAACCTTGTCATTGGAATTGTTCCAGGAATTTTCTCTACCTTTGACATGTTCTCATTCAATGGAGTACTTTCTTACTCTCTAGCACCACCAGTTACTCTAGCCTCCTTTTTTTTTTTTTTTTGCCCTATCCCTGGATGTGTTCATCATCTTTACACCTTTATCATTTCACTTACAAAACCTATATTTTAGAGTTTGCTCTCTATGAAATTTTATTATTTTTGATTTAGCTAATTAACTTCCTATAAGGTAAAATTATTCCAACATTCCTATTTTGAGTCTAGTGGATTTCTTGAGACTGCTTAATGCATGGATATAATTGTAGTCAAGAACAAAGAAAGAGTCTTTAATAAGAGTAGGCTAGCTTATCAAGGCCTGTTTGGTTTCTAACAGGCTTTCCCAGTGTCATAATTACTGTTGAACTTTCATTAGCATTGTACTGTAGTCCCCAGACTATCATAACTCAAGGACTTGGCAACCTTGATGGATACCAACCTCATCAGAAACTTGAGCTCATGTTTTTTTAGGGGGTGAGGGTCGGGGTGGGGGTAGGGGATGCTTACCTATTCTACTGAGATATAATACCCAAACTTCCACCCTTAATTCACATTGTATCCCTCTTGTCCAGGTCTTTCTAGATGGTTTAGGAAAATTTATCGTACTACCTCCCCCCTCATTTGTCCTATTTTTTGGCCCAGATAGCCTCCTTATGGTTAACAATGGCATGGGATGACACCCTCTGGAGGAAAATGTTAGATATGGGCTTTAAAGAGAAGCCAGGCCATTTTAGAGATGACTAGACATTATTTGCAAATCAAAGATAAACCTGATTTTGTACAAATATCTTCATATCTGCCTTTACAACCACCTTGGCGTCAGCATTTCCTCTTACCAGCAATATTCAATATAACTAACCACTAAATTGAGTAATAAATCTTTATTTTTATTTAATCTTATTCCAAATTAATATCATATTAGGGGTTATATTATCAGTTTAAGATACTTTCATATCTTAGTTACCTTATGTGAAAATGCATTGAATTTAACAACCTCTGACCCCATGAAATCGGTCAGGTAATATTTTTGAAACAACTGACCATAAGGGGGCAGCACAGGCATGTACATTTCACCTTAAAAAATACAGTTCTTAAAGAATGGATGTCAGATTCAGTAATTGATTTGCTTTGCTTGATTTAACTCTGGTAGTAATTGTAATTGAAATGTTAATTTTTCCTGTGTGATATATACATTTCTTTTTAACATGTATTTGACAGAAAATAGTCAAATTACCAAATTAAAAATTTAACTTCAAAACCACTTTTAATTTTCTCTAGTAAATGTTTTCTGTGGACCTGGGTGTCTTCACTGTAGCTCTCTAGCTCTGCCATTTTGATGTACTGATGAAACGAGGGAGCTTGGGCAAGGTGTAGTTACATGGTAAAGCCACCCTTGACAACATGTTGAAAGATTCTTTGATTTTTTTGTTTTTGAGATGGGGTTTTGTTTAGGTATCCAGGCTATCCTTGAACTCCTGGCCTCAGGATCCTCCTGCCTTAACCTCCTGAGTAGCTGGGGGACTAGAGGTACTATCTGACTTGAGAATTTTTTTTAATAAGTTGAATAAATATTTATTCATCATCCTTCCATTGTTCTTTGTTAATAATATTTACCAAAGTAAAGCTTTTGAAGCACGTTTACTTTTCATTTGGGCCCTGAACCTATAAAGAATTAGCAGATAGCCAAGAGGAAAAATGATTAGATCTGCACTCTGTTAAATAGGGCATTTTCTTTGGAGGATATAAAAAATCCAAAATAATTTTGAGTAACGTGGATAATATCAAGAATTCAGATAAACTGAAAATAGTCACAATTAGGGGACTTACTTAAATTTCTGATTGGTGTAAACATTTGCATTTCAAATTGTGGTTTTACAGATCACTACACTGTAAAATGATTGGAATATGATCAAGGTTGCACTTTGGGTTATGTAAGGAAGTGACATAAAATGATTGGTGGTTTCTTGAAGATTAGAGATTTGAATAATTGTTAGAAATATAAATATATGTACCTTCAAGAAAAAAAGCTGAAAGAAATGGCTGACATCTACTGATACCTATTTCTGAGAAGTACCTCCTGCACAGTGGTTAAGAACCTGGGTTTTGGGGCCCACCTGCTCAGGTCTGGTTCCGACTTCATCATTACTAGCTCAGCTCTGGGACATTGGTCAAGTTGCTTAATTATTCTGAAAGGCAGGGGATAGTAACAGTACCTTTTTAAAAGAATTATTGTGAGCTTCATGTGAGATATTAGGTTTAATTGCTCAGAATAGTGTCTAATGCAGAGTAAACTGCAAGAAATTTAGCTATCACTATCTGTTTTGACGCATGCAAAGCGTTTGTTTCCATGGAGGCATTTTTCCAATGGAGGTGTTAGGGCAGATAGAGGTTAACTCTCCCTCTAAAAGGTAGATGGTGATTGTGTTGTGCTTTGTAGCTAGGCTATAAGGTGAGTACACTTTGTGATGCTTTTTTATGCCTAAAGACCTTATGAATCTTTTATATTATGGAGAATAATCCTTTATATGTCATTTGTCTCAATGTGGTCAATGAATTTAGGACCCACAGATTAAAACTTTCCTTTTAATGAACCAAGAAACATTGGACTAATATTACTATACATATATAAAATATTAAATTCTTACTTGCCTCACAGGTATTTGGATAAAAAATAGTTATGCTTTTTCTGGGACATTGCTGGACATGTGCTTATATCTACACATTTCTTTGGTGTTTGCCTTCCTTTATTTTTTGGCTTTGATAAAAACATGCATACTCAAAGGAATGCTCAACGTCCCCTTTTCCCTGATGTCCCTCTACTCCCATACCTATTTCACATCTTCTCACTTCTGTGCAAAGGAGAACCTTTCTGTATGAAGGGGAAAGTCTGGGATTTCTTTGAGATATGATAACAGGAAATGTTGCCCAAGTGCTAGCAGTCTAACAAATATATAGGCATTATTATGTTTCCTGCAACATTTTTCATCTATTAATAGAGGAAAATTTAAAATATATATATATATATGTGTGTGTGTGTGTGTGTGTGTGTGTATTTGTTTGTTTGTTTATTTATTTATTTATTTATTTTCCCTTTTTCTAACTAACAACCTAGAAGTACCTGAAGGCTCAGAAACTTTTCCTTCTGGGTATTATTACAAAGACCAGTGGAAGCCCAGAAGATTTAAGATGCGCCATTTTAATGACCCTGACAACATTACAGAATGCTTACAAAGAAAAATGGTGTATTTATTTGGTGACTCGACAATCAGGCAATGGTTTGATTACCTCACTACATTTGTTCCAGGTTGGTACTTTGCTTTTTGTTTCATAACTATATCCTAGAGGGATGAAATCTGGGTTATGTAAGAAAGTGACATAAAATTGAAATACGTAGACTCACTCTAACTCTGAAGAAAGGCATCAGGTGAAGAAGCAATTTCTCTGTAGGATTAAAGAGGTATCCTGATTCTGGAGAGGTATGTGCAATTTCTGATCAATCCAGAAAGATTTGTCCACTGATCATCTGTTTGACCACCCTGGACAAGTCATTTACTCCTCAGGGCTTTCTTTCTCCATGTGTGAGATGAGACAGCAGGATCATGTCACTTTACAGCTGTCTTTTACTTCTAATATTCGGGATTATAACATAGAGGTAGACATTTCCAGTTGTTTCTCTTCTAGTTGTTCGGTCCAGTCTCAAATTTATAGTAGATTTAACTGGAAGGAAATTTACTGTGGTTCATTTTACTGCATTCATGTAGCAAAACCATCCTTTGGGCCTACCACTGGGGGCACTCTGAGGTAGAGCTGGCTCCTCTGGAGGGAATGTGGGCAAGTCCCAGTGTGGTTAGCTTCTTGTTTCTCTGGGGCAACTCTCCAGACTCAGAACAAAACCCACCACTTATTCACAATGGTGTTCTCTTATTTCTGGAAGGAATATTGATGGGATGAGGAAGGATGGATCCTGGTAGTAAGAATAAAGACCCTGCTTACAATTCAGAAAGTTCTGTGGGAACTGGTTTTTTTGTTTTGTTTTGTTTTGGATGATTATATATGGGAAAGGCTTTTCATAAAGTAAATCCTCAATGTTTGTTATGAGTTGCTGCTTGTGATGTGTTTCATTCATTCTCCTATTTATTACAACAGCTTACTTTCAAATTTAATATGTAGAAGGATAGGAAGAAGTAGATATTACCCCAAAAGGAGAAAAGTCAATTTGTAGTTTTCACTCGTTTTTTTATTGAAACAGATATAGTTGAGTTTTTGTTGGTAAAACAAATTAAAAATCAGAAGGGAAATTATTTGTATAGCACAGTGCTAAGCATGATTTGATACTGATCAGACTGGGCCTTTCAGATACCTATAGTTTCTTCTTAATTTCTAACGTCCTAACTTGGTGTCTCCTTTAGTTGCAATGATCATATAGACTGTTTTGGTTGTTTTCCACAGACCCTTTATAGACAAATTTTCATCCAATAAAAATAAAGCCTCAGGCTGGGATTGTGGCTCAGTGGTACAGCGCTTGCCTAGCATATGTGAGTCACTGGGTTAGATCCCCAGCACCACATTAAACAAACAAACAAACAAAAACCAACAATAACAACAACAAAACTAAACAAAATAAAGGTATTGTGTCCATCTACAATTAAAAATATTTAAATAAATAAGAAAGAAAGAAAGCCTTGTGTGGGTGCTTGATCTTGATCAAAAGCAAACAGAAGCTTGAGCTTTGATTTGGTTTAAGTAGGGTTGGGTGCTAAATAGTGATGAATCTGGTAGGAAAATCTAATAGAGAAACCTTGGGTTGTAGGCAGAAAAAAGTGAAACCTGCTTGAACCCTTATAAGGAATATAGGACAATTACAGTCTGATGCTCTCTCTTCACAATTGACTGTAAACTCCCTCAGGGCAAGGGCTGTGACACCTCTCCAAGCCTTGCTGGAAATGAGCCCTGAATGCTTAGGAAATGCTGATGGAATTGTGTTGCCAATATTTGTTCATTCTATTCCCTGTAAGGCACTTTGGGAATGTTAAAGGATATGAGCTCCCCTTTCCTCATGGGGGCATATATCAAGTGATCAAGTACAGAGTTTTTAGGAATAAAAGGGATCCTATGGATTCCTTGGATCTCCAGAATATTTCAGAGAAATAGACCTTGAAACACAACTTAGATAAAGGGCGGGGTGGGAGTGGGGCAGAAGGGAATTCTAAATTACACTGCTGCCTTTGTCATTTCTCAGACCAGAAAAAATCCTGTAAGGTATTAACTGTGATTTTTTTTCAACCATGGGGTAAAACTGAAAGTCAAAAGAAACTAGAGTTGCTTCTTTCTTTTCACTTATTGCAAAAAGAGGAACTTTCTACCCTCCCCCCAGAATTACAACTTAGATTATTTTTTTTAAAAAAGTTTATTTTTATCCAGGTGTGATGGCATACACCTCTAATCCCAGCTGCTTGGAAGGCTAGGATTAGGTGTATGCCACCTGCTTTGGGAGGCTAAGGTAGAAGGTTTCAAATTCAAGGCCAGCCTGGGCAAGTTAGCAAGACCTTGTCTCAAAAAATAAAAAGAGCTGGGAATGTAGCTCAGTGGTGGAGGACTCCTGAGTTCGATCCCCAGTACTTGCAAAATGTGGGAGGGGAAAAAAGCTTATAATTGTGTATACAATGTGATATTTTGATATATATACATTTTAGAATGATTATATTGATTAACATATCTATCACAAATGCATTTATTTGTAATAAGAACATTTAAAATCTACTTTCAGCCATTTTGAAATGTACAATACATTATTAACTACAGTTACTATGCTGTACAGATCCCTAAAACTTATTACTCCTGTCTAACTGAAACTATGTACCCTTTGAGTATCTTCTCATTCCCTCTACCCCCCACCAAACTCAGCCTCTGGTGAGTTTCTGTATTCTACTGTAAGTGTGAGACTTTTTAAGATTCCACATATAAGTGAGATCATGCATATCTGTCTTTCTGTGCTTGGCTTATTTCACTTAGCATAATGTCCTCCAGGTTGATCCATATTGTTGCAAATGATAGATTTTCTCAAGAGAATTATTTGATTACTAATTGTGCTTGTAAAACAGAAGTTACAGCCCTTGTCCTGGAAGCATAAAGTGTAAATGCCAATTTGACTTTTAAGTATTCAACTAGTGGTGCAAACAGCAAGAGTTTTTGGCCTAAAGTTAAACAGGTATGTTGTTTTTGAGGCATATTTATAGATGTAGAATCTTTCACTGATGGCTTTACTTATAATATCACATTTGTGGAGTGTTTTGAATAATTGATACGTCAGAATAAAGGCCGATTGATTCAAAGGTGGGCAGGGAACAGTGAAATAGGTATTCCTTTAATATTTCTATTGTATGTTTTTGCTGGACTTTTATTTTAAAAGCTGTTCTTTGAAGCTACTTGGTAAAGAATATTCATATATACATGCATAGCTTGAATGTGTTTATGAATTTGAGTTTTCCTTGTTTCAGACTTAGTGGAGTTTCAAATGGGTAGTCCCAAGAATGTGGGTCCCTTCCTTGCAGTGGATCAGAAGCACAACATCTTGCTCAAATACCGTTGCCATGGTCCACCCATCCGCTTCACGACCGTCTTTAGCAATGAGCTCCATTATGTGGCAAATGAACTGAATGGAATCGTGGGAGGGAGGAACACAGTGATTGCCATATCTTTGTGGTCTCACTTCAGCACCTACCCCTTGGAAGTGTATATCCGTCGGCTCAGGAACATCCGTCGGTCAGTGGTCCAGCTCCTGGATCGAAGCCCTAGGACTGTGGTGGTCATCCGGACAGCCAATGTCCAGGAACTGGGGCCCGAAGTGAGCCTCTTCAACAGTGACTGGTACAACTTTCAACTGGACACCATCCTTCGGAGGATGTTCTCAGGGGTCGGAGTATATCTCGTTGATGCCTGGGAGATGACCCTGGCCCATTATCTACCCCACAAGCTGCACCCAGATGAGGTTATTGTGAAGAACCAGCTGGACATGTTTTTATCTTTTGTGTGCCCCTTGGAGACCTAGGTTGCCCTGGAGGGGACTAGAGGAATAACATCTGTGATCTCCCCAATTGACTTCCAGTGCATAAAGTTTGTGGGTGGCCCCATTATGAGATGGCTACCATCAATATATATAAAACTTCAAAAAATGCCGTACTTTATATAATGACCTGTGAGGACCTTGGAAAACGCAGGCTACGTTTATATCTACCTATAGGATTTTTTCCAATTTTGACTTAACCATGGTAGAATCCTTATTAACAGCATCTACACACTATATTGCCCTTGTAACCAAAGATGCTAATGAGTTTTTTGACCTAGCTTCTTCTGGGACTGGAGACTACTATGTTAAAGCATGTGAGAAATGTTTTGATGTAAATGGAAGGGACAAATTTGGTTGTCAGTGGAAGTGTTTGTGGCTTATTTGGTAAAGGAAATTGAATATATCTGCATGAATAGTCCAAGTGGTCCATCTTTAGGGGGCGAATTAAAGAGGGCTTATACTTATAGGCTCCTGTGAACATATACTGAAGACTGCAGTAACCCAGGAGTTTCTCTTGATCTACCTTTTCTGAATTACTTGAAAAGGCTAATGTGCTTGGTCAGAATTTTATAGTATGGGATATTAATAATTTCCCACTTTTATCTAGGAAAGAAGTGAAGGGGAAATATGAAAGCAGTATGGATAAAATCTGTGCTTTGAATTGATATTTGCATTGGATGATCGTTTCTTATTTGGATCAGCTAAATTTTTGTGTGATGAATATTTATTCTAAAACAACCACTTTTGGAACTGAAAGGGGGAAATCTATGCCCAGAAGTTTATTTTTATGTTCTAAAGTTTGAGGGGTTTTAAGAATTGACTTTTATGTAAAGAATGCTATTTATTATTATAAAGATGTAGAAGTTTTTTTTCTGCCAATTTCAAGTGTTTCCTTTTTGGTTATTTTGAACTACGTACCAAAATTAGAAGTTAGAATCCAATTAGGTATTAATAAAATCAGAAATTAAAATTCATGACAGGTATTCCTTATTTAGGCATATGTATACACATTCTCAATTGTCAATTTTCTTTGACTTTATCTTACGTTTTTCTAAAAAATTTTTTTTAGTTGTAGATGGACACAGTACATTTATTTTATTTATTTTTATGTGGTGCTGAGGATGGAACCCAGTGACTCACACATGCCAGTCGAACACTCTACCACTGAGCCACAACCCCAGCCCCATTTTACTAGTTTTAAATGAATTGAAGTTTATTTGGGGTCATTTACTAAGTACTGTCCCATGTCTAATTTTAGTTGTCATTAGGTAGACACATGAGGAAACATAGGTCGTTTTAGAGGTGACGATGGATGCTTAAAGCATAAGAAGTATGCACACTTAGAAGAATGAATCAAATAATTTGAGTTTTTAACTTAGTGTCTCAGATCTTCCTTTCCTTTTCTTCTAAAGATCATCGTTTATAATACATTTTACGGGTAAAGAACATTTTTGTTTTCTGAGCCTGAAGAGGACCAAAGGAGTTAAATTAATTTTAATGGAACTTAAGCTTGTTATATTTGATAAAAATTCAGAATTGGGGTCTGTGCTTCCAGGAATTGGGGAATTAATGTTTGTGACAAGAGGCCAGTGATTCTGATGCAGCAGTAGGGTTCTGCACATGAAGAAACACACAGAAGGGGAAGAGGGAAGGCGGAACCAGGAAAGTAACACTGCTTGTCTACTATTTCAAGGGCTTCCCGACAACTTACTTAATTCTAATCATGATCCAATAGTGTAGGTGGTATTAGCTCCATTTTATAGATGAAGAACTTGAAATTAGATTTGAATTAAGGTATATGGGAGACCAGCTTCTTACAATTTTTTAAAGAAGTTTTTTTTTTTTTTTTTGGTACTGGGGATTGCCCTCAAAGGTGCTTAACCACTGAGCCACATCCCCAGGCTCCCCCCCACCAACTTTTAAAATTTTATTTAGAGACAGCATCTCATCGAGTTGCCCATGGCCTCACTAAGTTGCTGAGGCTGGCTTTGAACTCCAGATCCTCCTGGCTCAGCCTCCTAAGCTCCTTGGGGTGGGGGATTACTGGTACTATGCCTGGCAGAAGTTTTCTTTTTTGATAACTTTTTGGCATTTTCTCTAGAAGAACTGCTGGAGCAGGCTGAGGAGTCACTTTTTCAGGGCAATTTCATGGAGAAAGCAAACACTATATCTCCAAGGGTTTGGAGTGAGGCTGCTGCAACTGATTTTCTTGTGACCTTGTCCAGTTTTTAATTACTTTTTAATTTGGTTATATATTTTATTTACTTACATATTTTAATTTGGTTAAAGATTTGATGACACAGTTTCTTGAGGTAGTTTGAGTCACTTTCATTCCTCTTTTGTCTTTCTGCACTGTGTGTCAACTTTGATAGAGATTGAAATATTACATAAACCTTTCTTAAAACAATTAGACACAGGTCATGTGTCTCTAATCTGAAAATGTGAAACCCCAAATTCTCCACAAACCAAAACTTTTTGAGCACCCGGCATGATAACCACAAGTGAAAAATTATACACTTGACCTCATATGATAGTCAAAAAAGATGTACCAAAAAAGTTACATAAAATTACCTTTAGGGCAACATGTATAAACTGTATGTGAAACAAAGTTCATGTTTAGACTTGGATCATGTCACTGGGCTATCTCATATAAATATGCAGATGATCCAAAATCCAAAATATTTCAAAATCTGAAACACTTCTGGTCCAAAGCATTTTTTTAATATTTAATTTTTTTTTTAGTTGTCATTGGACACAATATTTTATTTTATTTATTTATTTTTATGTGGTGCTGAGGATTGAACCCAGGGCCTCGCATGTGCTAGGCGAGCCACAATCCCAGCCCCTGGTCCCAAGCATTTTGAATGAGGAAAATTTAACCTGCACAATACTTTTCTGAAAATTTTGTTTAAGGACAGCATCACATAGTTCTATGTATTAGCATTTCAGCCAAAAAGTGGTTTTAAATATTTATATTTCTCATTATAAAAATTAAGGCCATCATAGAGTACAAAATCTAGAAGAAAAAATCTGGATTAAAAAATCTATAATTCTATCACATGAATGCAATGAACATCAG
Organism: Spermophilus citellus; assembly: GCF_964194105.1. Taxonomy (NCBI): domain Eukaryota; kingdom Metazoa; phylum Chordata; class Mammalia; order Rodentia; family Sciuridae; genus Spermophilus; species Spermophilus citellus. The sequence goes on from NC_138188.1 coordinate 86,563,807, forward strand.
CATTTTTATATATTTTCTTCTAGGATTTTAAACCACATACAGTGGGCCTTTCATATCTGTAGATTCAACAAACTTCAGATAAAAATATTTGGGAAAAATTGCATCTGTACTGAACACATACAGACTTTCCTGGTTCTTACTCTCTATACAACATAGGACAACACTTATTTGCATAGCATTTACATTGTATTAGATATTACAAGTAATCTAGAGATGACTTATTAGATTAGATGGGAGGATGAACATAAATTATATAATACCATCTTAAGGACTTGAGCAGCCTCAGATTTTGGTATTTGCAAGGGTTCTAGAACCAAAATACAGAGAGACAACTGTAGCTAATAGAGAATATGTAATTTGGATATGTTTTTTAATTTAAAATATAAATATTTTCTGTTAAATAGCCTTAAAAATTATAAAGATCTGCCCAATAGTTATATTAATGATGTTAATATTACCTAAGTTGGCCGTTATGGTTGAATGTTTTGGCTTATAATAAAATATTAAAGCAATGTTTTATATATAATTTCATTGGATTAAAATATGGACTTTTATTTTGGAGTCACAGTATTAATATAACTTAGTGAATTCTCATATTCCAGAACTAAAATGATTGATTTAATGGTATTGTGAAAGGGAGAACTCTAATAAGGCTCTTCTATGCAAATTATATTTTACAGAAGTTACCTATTAAAAGTAACCTTTAGCAGACAGCAAACAGACCTTTGGTGTTCCAGTATGATCCATTTCTAAATGGATCTAAACTTCTAAATCTAAACTTCTTTCTTCTTTTTTACCTTTATTTTATTTATTTGTTTTCTTGTGGTGCTGAGGATGGAACCCAGTGTCTCACTCATGCTGGGCAAGTGCTTTACCACTGAGCTGCAATCCCAGCCCCCAGGATGATACATTTTTATCATTCCATAATTCTATTAAATACCACTTGACTGACGTTTCCTGGCTGCAGGTCTTAGGTTTCAGACTGATAAATCAGGGTTCATGACAAGAACAATATGGTAAATCTTTACATAGTCATGTGTTACATGTCAGAAGTGAGTCTGTTTCTGGATCTGTTAAAGGAAATGGTGATCACTGAGTAGTACAGGGAAATAAACTCCCAAGGGAGCAACAGAAATAAGACTCCCCAACCCAGCAAAAAAGCTGATTAGCATTATATTAGTGGGTTCTGGGTAAATTCAGCTTTTAAATGTTAGCTAGTCACTAACACCAGAAATTCTTTTTTAAATGTATTCATTTTCTTGAGTGAAGCATTATTCTCCCCGGTTTATTCAACAGTGCAGTCTCAGTGCACTCAATGTCTGGCACTGCTGTGTGCAATAAAGAAATAAGATTTGGAAGTTGCTGTTTTTCTCTTCCAAAGTGAGAATGCAGTGTCCTGAGGCTTAGGGGCACCTGGCAGTCTGAGGAGAATGGGAGGTTATGGAGGTCAGCAGGTTGTTGAGAGCAGAAGTTTAATAGGACACAGACTGGAAGAATGCAAATACACTGCCCCAACTTCAGGTTGAAAGTGCACTTTATTTTCTAAAAGTGTAAAATACATTAAATATACAATTTCCTTTTTAAAATCTTGCATTAAGTGAGAGGAGGTTAGGTAGGCCTCTGGAGTTTAAGGGACCTGCAGGTAGCTATAGATAGGCCCATTTCTACTGCAGAACCAGACATGGGCATCTCCTGGATTATAACAAGACCTGGAGAAGACAACTCTTAAAAAAAAAAAAAAAAAAAAAAAGAGAGAAAGAAAAAGGAAACACTAGAGTTCACAGTAGCAAGTGTCCCAAAAGGAAAAGCGACCATGAAACTAAACGTGATTGGAGAAATCCTTTCCATGTGCTCCGCTGGCTCATTCTTTGTTTAAATCCACCCCACCCCCATCGCCAGTGAAAATAATCGTGTTCCAGGACCATCGCTTTATTTATGCTGCAGAGTCCAAGTCCATTAATTCGTCAATGAAAGCACATGACGGGGATACTGCTTTTTGATTGTGGTGTTTAAAAAGCTGGGAGATGGAAGGCAAGCTCCCCCCCCAACACCCATTGCAACCCACACTGAGGCCGCACAGAAAGAGGCGGCGCTAATGAGAAGCCAGCCCCAATCCCTGCTGGAGATTCATCCGGGACCTTCAAGAAACGCATCTTAAGAAAAAAAAGTTCTGTTGCTAGACGTGGCCTCTGATCCCCTCGCGTGATTCCAGGCCGGGTCTTGGAGCCCGCCCTCGAGGGGAATGTCCCGGACTCGTGTAGGTACCTTTTCGGTCTGGGAATTTCCAATGTGCGGAAAAAATCCACAGACCTAGTCCCGGCTGCCCCCTCCCGCCTCCCCGGGCCCTCTGTGCCCACGCGGAGGATGGAACCCGAGGAGGACAGGGTTCGGCCTTTCCGAAAGCTCGCGCTTCGTTCCCCGCCCCCACCGCCCGCTCCCGTGGGGAGCAGAAGGCGAACCCTATAAAGGGGGCCGGGGACTCGGCAGCCTCCTGCTGCCACGAGGTCAGAAGACGAGCTGGTAGAGGAAAGGAGGCCTCTGCTCCTTATCATGTAACCTCAAAAAGGAAACTGATCATCTTTTCTCAGGCTCTCACGTACTTCGTTTATTATCGCTGCTTACAGAGCTGGAAACATTTGATTTGCTTTTACGTATTTGTATGACTTGACTCTTCAAACACAAAGGTATATTTTTATTATTTGATATTTAGTATGAAGAAGTGTCTTAAAGTCCCCGCCCCTTTCTTTTTCCCATATTTTTTCCTTGGGAATCACTTTCTGATGTTTGAGTAATATTTGCTTTGGGGCAAAATATTGGGGGGTGGGGGTGGGGCAGGTTTTCTTTTTTTTGGGGGGGGGAGATCTGGGGTGATTTTATAGTTTGTTAATAGCATGAATGGTGTCTGTTTATCTTAAAGGCTTAGGAGGGACTAAGATGCTGATGGTGGAAGTGGATAGGACAAGTGGCGAAGGCAGCCTAAATCTCATGTAAAGGGTTTAGCTTTAGTGACTTGGACCTGTGATGCCACAAGTCAGAGGTATGGCTTTAGAGGTATGCTTTTCCAAAAAGGGCAGGCATGTCACTGTTTTTATGGAAAAATATATCGGAATATTTGGTAGCTTGCCCTCAAAAATTTTTATATTACCTCTATAAAATGACCGTTTTTGAATGAGGGAAATGTGAAATTTGATGACTTGGCTGGATCATCAGTTTCATAACAATCTGTATCAGTATTTTAAGGTGTTTTGTCCAAATAAAAGCATGTTTCTATGTAGGATCAATTAAGATTTTCTTCACAGGGATAGGAAACTGGCTGTAGTAGGTGAGGGTGTTGTCCCCAAAAGGCTGACATTTATTATGTAAATTTTAGTAAATGGTTATATATCTCTCTATATATACTCTCAATTTGAAACTGGCATCTGAAGAAATACATTATCTGGCTGAGTGGAATTTTTTTTTTTTTTGCTTCTCTTAGTCAGACAGTAGGTTGTTTCACAATAAAAGGAGAGTAAAGTTTCCAAGGCCCATTCACCACTCTCAGTATTCCTTGATAGAGGAGGGAGTCCACCAACAGGATCATCTAAATATGCAGGTAACCCTGAAGTCTGTTTATTAGCTTCAGAATATAAGGTGTGATCCAGCAGCGGCTCCACAGTCTCTTCAGCATCATTTTGCTCCGGCTAAGGATACAGTTGGGCAGGTGCAGGTGCAGAGGTGGAAGAGTCCATCTGGGAGGAGTTAGCATATGAAGCCAGTGCACAGCACTGGCTTGTTAAACCCTTGGCTTCCTTTCTAGGCCCAACTGAGTTGTTCAGATACTGACTTTTCCTCACTAAGGGAAGGGATGCAAACCCTTGTCCTTATACTTTGTCTTGAAATAGGTCCTCCTTTCCAGAAATCAAAACACACTCTCCAAGAAGCTGCAGACTCCTGAGAACATTACTAAGGGGAAGGCTTTCTGATTTTTCTAAGATCAACCATGAATTACTCCTGGGGAAAAAAAAAAATTTCCTTTTGGCTCTTAACCTCATGCTGATTTGGTGGCCTCTTGATTTTTTTCCCTTCAGGTTAATAGGAAGATCACGAGGGCCCAGGCTGAACTTCACCTTTTGACTTCTGTGGCCTGATGCTGAACTCCCAAGGGTGAGAAAGGCAGATTTTTCTATCCAAGGAGGATCTAAGTATCACTCAAGTCTTGGCTGCTAAAGTCAAAATGAGGAGTGGGATGTTTTCTAAAGGTTCTAAGATTCTTGTCTTTTTAACCAATTTTTGAAGTTGTTTCAAGACTATTATGAATTTTGCTTATAGGCATGTGACTATGATTTCTTGTGAACTAAAGCTTTTTGGTGGTTTAGCAGTTTTTCAATAACTTTTGTTGAATTTCCATTATTTTTCATGGGGAGAGCATATGAACACATCTAAGAGGGAAATTCAGCTCTCTGCTGACCAACGGTTTCAGGGTTAGGTAATTTTTAACAGGCTCCGAAAGCATCATATCCTCAGAGTTTTGGTGAAGAGGCTCACTAAAGCTAGCGTATGTGGTTTCTGATCAAAGTACTTCCTGTTCCTTTAACTTGGAGCTCTCTGTGAGGAAAAACATTTTCCTTTCAAGCTTAGTGGTTAAAATTATCTTACTGGAGGAGTTAGTGGACTGGGAATTAAAAAATGTTTGTAAACACTTGTTTTAGGAGTCGACTAATAAGAGTGCCTTGAGCTTTCATAATAACATTTGAGGTGAGTATAATTAGTCTTATTTTATAAATGAGGAAACTGAGGCTCAGGAGGATTGAGCAATTGGCTCAGGGCCCTTCAGGTAGTAAGTAGCAGAGTCCTGGTTTGGCTATCAGGCAAAAGTACAATAGGGAGAGGTCCATTCTTCCCAGGGTCCTGAATTATCTAACCCCCCCTCCCCAAATCACACACTTGGCCACCACCTCCTCTCTGTTCGTACTCTACTAATAAAGTTTGAGTTGATAACTGCCATAACCCTCTGTATTTTAAGAAGACTACAGAAAATGCTTTAGAACTATATGGGTGGCTGGACTAATATTTTGGAGAAAGGCAGCCTTTTACTTATTAAGCCATTTTTAGAAATTGTAGGATTGTAAAGAAAAGGGTATTGTGCTACACATTTTTCTTGCTTCTGGCAGGACCTTTCCTTCCATGCTGGAAAGTGAAATGTTGGAGCATTCTGAGTCACAGCTCAGGTGAAGGGTCCATGACAGCTGCTTCTAAAGAGTAAAGCTTTGGTCATCTAGCAAACCTATTCACCTGTTCCAAATCATCCCTGCCAGAGCAGGGATCAGTTAATAAACTACCTGAATTAAAATCTTCCAGAGGTAGCTCCCAGGTTAGTAATTTGCATGCGTTAGGTCCCTGGTGATTTCTAAGAAGTCTCCTGTTGATCCCTTTCTGGTTTACATTTTCTATATTCTCTATAGGAAATAAATTCATTTGAGAGGAGTAATAAGTGAACCTCTTGAATGATTAAAATGCATTGAATTGAGGAAGAGTATATATATAAAACAGTAGTGGAGTTGAACCCTGGGGTGTTCTACCACTGAGCTACATCCCCAGCCCTTTTTATATTTTGTTTTGAGACAGGGTCTAACTGAGTTGACCAGGCTGGCTTCACACTTGTGATCTTTCTCCCCCACCCTCTCAAGTAGTTGGGATTACAGGTATGTGCTCCTGCACCCAGTTTTATATTTGTCTTTTAAGGCAATATTTCTCAATTAATGTGAGTGGAGTCACTTAGGGATCTTGTTGAACTACAAACTCTGTTTCAGCAGGTCTGGGGAGGAGCTTGATTCAGCCTTTTAAACAAGCCTAGGTGATGCTGATGTTGCTGGCCCAAGGTCCACACTTTGAGTAGCAAAATTATAAAGCTCCATAAATTTCTGTTAATAAGAAAAATTATTCAGTTTTTTCTGCATATATCATTTTACCATGTGTGAAAATAAATCCTGTCATGGATATGTTAACAATGGTAATGCTACATTCTCTATTTATAATGCCAAATATCTGAATTAAACTTACCAAAATTCTGTTAAACACTTAGATGCTATAACTATACAATGCTAACCTCCAGATATTTGGAGACAGTAGAAATGAATTTCTCTTTTTGTTTAGATGTTTATCAATGTTCAGATACTTTTAATACTGATATGAGACTTTTGGACACATTCTAGCATTGAGTAGTATATGTGCACCCTCAGTCCTCCGATTTTTTTTTCAGTCATATTTGCTGTTTGTACAGCACCTGTTTTTATAGAATGACTAATACTTTAAATCATGCATTCTCAAAGAGGACGATGTCACCCCCAAAAGGACAAGTATTGGTTCTTGGGGGAAGAATCTTAAGATAATTGCAGTGGTTTGTAGGCTTGCAAAGAACCAGGGTACAAAAAATGGATACACAGTATATCTGTGCAGTTAAACTTTTCCTCAAGGGATATTTAGGGGGAAAAATATGTAAAAAGTTTCCTGAGGGAGTCTGATAGTGAAAGAAAGGCTGCTATAAATGCTCTTCATGTACTTATTCATTTAATGTAAAACATTTTTTTAATCTGGTCTATTGTGTTTTAGTGTCTTGCTTTGTGTCTAATCATTGCCATAATTTTTAAAAATACTGGATTCCAGAAGGAGAATAATTTTTTCTTTAATTTCTTTATTTGAGGAAAAAAATTTTTTTCTATTATGTCCTTAAATATTTTAAATATATATATATTTTAAAGAAAGAGTGAGAGAGGGGGAGGGAGGGAGGGAGGGGGAGAGAGAGAGAGAGAGAATTTTAATATTTATTTTATAGTTATCGGTGGACACAACGTCTTTGTTTGTATGTGGTGCTGCACACATGCCAGGCGAGCGCGCTACTGCTTGAGCCACATCCCCAGCCCCTTTAAATATATTTTTAAAATTGTGGTAAACAACATAAATGTTACCATCTGAACTATTTTTAAGTGTATAGTTCAGCAGCATTAAGTACTTTCACATTACCTTATAACCATCATCAGCATTCATCTTCAGAAACTTTCATGTTCCCAAATCGAAACTTCATATTGATTTAACAATAACTCCCCATTCCCTTTCCCCCTTCAGCTCTGGCAACCACCATTCTGCTTTTTGTCTCTGTGAACTCATGGCTGTAGATACCTCACATAAGTTAAATCATAAATTCTTTTGTGACCAGTTTATTTCACATAACATAATGTTTTCATGGTTCTTTGACGTTGTAATGTATGTCACAATTTCCTTCCTTTTTAAAACTGGATAGTATTTCTCTGTGTTCGTGTGTGTGTGTGTGTGTGTGTGTGTGTGTGTACAAATGCCACATTTTGTTTGTCTACCCATTTATCAGTGGACACTGGATTGCCTCTACCTTTTGTCTATTATGAATTATGCTGCTATGAATATGTACATATAAGTATCTACCTAAGTTTTTGCTTTCAGTACTTTTGGATATGTGACCAGAAGTCAAATTGCTGGATAATGATAATTCCATGTTTAATTTTCTGAGGAACTGCCATATCATTTTCCACAGTGGTTTCACAATGTTTTTTTTTTTTTTAACTCAGTTTGTACAGTGTTTGGCAGAGTCTAAGTGTGCACACCATGAATATGACAGAAAATAATGCAAAGTTCAGAGTAAATAATTTGCTGAGTGATTCAGCAAGACAACTATTGAAACAAAACAACCTTCCCTACACACACACCCTTGCCTGGCTGCATACTTTAAAGTATACATTTTGAAATGAGTGCATAGTTGGAGATAATCCCTTTGAGAATCATGAGTTAATGCATTTGGATTTCATATGGGTCAGATCTTGTAAAATTTGGACCTCTTTCCATGAAATTCCACATTTAAAGAAACCCAGAAGGCTTGTCAGAGGTTCAAAAGGGGCAGAACTACAAAGGTGACCCACAGATATGGGGATTAGGACTTGTGAGTGAAGATGAACCAAAAAATCCTGATACAGATTATGAGAATTCTGATTGGGGCCCTGCTCCTTTTCTCCACTCCATTCCCTTATCTTTGTAGTGTAGCACTGCAAAATCCATGAATTTTGGTTGAACAAATAATCCATAATGTGAAACAAAAGTGAAAGAAGGTTTTATTTTCTAATCACAATAGCTGTGAAAAGCTACTATGAAGGATATAAGAACTTCCTATTTTGTATCTCTGGTAAGGGCAAAGGAGGTAGGTTTAATTTAAGGTAGAAGACAAGAATTGGTGGAAACTGAAAGTGATTGGGCCAGGTTTCTGAATTTAGCCTTGGAATCTCCAGTGTCATCTGAAAGATGGCAGAGGCTAGTGTGGGGACCTTCCCAGCCCTGCTGTTCTGTGCTTATGTCTTATTTCTTTTAAATAGTCAGTGAAAACAGTTTTGTTTGTTTGCATGTGGTGTTGTACAGCATCCAGCATGAAGAAAAGAAAGGGATTCTTAAACACAACAACACTCATTTAAAATCTAGGGCATGGTGAAAGATCGCAGCCAGGGTTTGTAACAGGCAGGAGGTGAAATGTGTGGGGATAATAATGTTAAAGGACATCCTCTCTTCACACCACATCTGATTTAGGTTTGTCACTTCTCAAATTTTACAGTTCTTCCCTTTCTGGGGGAGCCTCTCTTTAAAATGCAAATAGCCTTTAGGAGAGGTTTCTGTTTATGCCTTGATGTGACTAGATTTTGAGATCCTTTCTTGAAATTTTTCTGGAGGAGAAGGACACAGAGACTGCCCTATCAGATTGCAGACAAAAAGTAAGATGCAGTGGTGGGAGCAGAACAGAGAACCGAATATGAAGGTTGAAATCAGACTCAGGCCCCCTGTTCTCCTTCATCTGGCTTCCTTATTTCTGTCCCTGCTGCTGTCCCTCTAGTCATGTCAAGGTTATGGAGCTACCTCTGACTCTCCTCACTCACTTGGTCGGACAGTGTGGTGCCAGCCCTATAGATTACTTGCCTGAGATATTTCTCTAAATATTTCCCCCTCTCCATTCCCATGGGCCCGACTCCAGTTCAACTGTTTATGACCTGTTACCTTGACTGTTGCGTAGTTTCTGTCCTGGTTACCTGCATTCACATAGCTACTGCTTCTGAGCATGTCTTTACACTTTTTAGAAACGCTGAATAACTCCCTAGGGCTCCTTGCATGACCCCTCCAGAGTTCTCAGGCAGTGTCAAGGCCCTATGGAATGGTGCTCAAAACTCAACTCCATGATTCTCCCCTTCCCAAATGTTCTCTTCAGATTCGGCTGGTGGACCAAAGATGCCAGAATGCTCAAAAATCAAGTAATAAGCATAGCTTAGAAAAATGGATAATATTTGTCATCATTGGGTCTATACAGTGTGCCAGGGATTATGCTAGTCATATCATGTACACCATCTCTTTGAATCTACATAATGATTTAATGCAGTTAAAATGCCCATTTGAAAGATGAGAAAACAGAAACCCAGAGAAGTTAATTAAGGTAGGAGGTTATTAAGTAAAAGGAGCTAGCATATGAACCCAAGTTTGACTTCAAAACACTACCTTTTTTTTTTGCTGAGAGTGGTGGTGTACACTTGTAATCCCAGAAACTCAGGAGGCTGATGTAGCAGGATCACAAATTCAAGGCCAGTCTCACAAACTTAGTGATACCCTGTCTCAAAATAAAAATAAAAAAGACTGGGGATGTGCTCAGTGGTAAAAAGCACCCCGGGTTCAATTCCCAGTTACCCAAACCATCCCAAACCAAACCCCAACCAATCGACAAATCAAAAACCAAAACCACAAAACAGAAATAGCACTATGTTTAAGTAAGGGATAAAGAATATTACAGACAAGAATTCTAGCTTGGACAAAAGTTTATGGCAAAAATTAATGTTGTGTTTTTTGAAGATCATTCATAAGATCTACATGTAAGGAATAATTGGAAGGACTGTGGGGTTGAGTATTAGTTTGTGGGAGCTGTCATGGCACAGTACCCCCATTCCCACTGGGTAACTTAAATAACAAAAAAGAATTTTCTCATAGTTCTGAAGACTGGAAATCCAATATCAAGGTGCCAACAGGTTTCATGTCTCCTAAGTTGCCCCTCTGATTGACATATACATGGCCATCTTCTCCCTGTGTCCTCCTGTGGCCTTTTCTCTGCACACGTATCCCTGATGGCTCTTCCTTTTCTTTTGACAACAAAAGATTAGGGCTCAGTCTAAGCCTCATTTTAACTTAATTACCTCTTTAAACGTCCTGTCTCTAAATATAGTCACATTCTGAGATATTGGGGATTAGGGCTTCAACATATGCATTTATTTTGGAGGGTACAATTCATTCAATAACTGGTAAATTTGATATGGCTGGATTTTAGAGGATGTGCAAATCAACAGATAAGGGTTTAGTTTTAATATGGGAGTATAGGGTCTAATTGTGGTTGAGCAGGAGCAGTGTTTCCCTAAACTTCCAGCTTCTCTTAAATGTGATTTTTTTCAAATGCGTTCCAAGAGGTGAATGGGACCACTTTGGAAAAGGAACTATTAGGACTTTTCTATTGTGGTGTGAAGGAGCAGAAAAGAGTTGAATCTTTAATAAGTCTTTTAGAGATTTCTGGAAAAGCGAAGGTAGTATTTTGGTGGGGGATACAGGGGCAAAGAATGAGTGTGGCCAGTTTGGTTTTAGACCTGTCAATTATACTTTGGTCAACGTGGGATAAGAATTTAAAGAAGAGGCCAGAGTTAGGGATCAGCATTTGGAGTCTTTGCCCTGGTCAGAGTTGAGCCTGTGTGAGTGAGTAACATCAGAGTTTGAAAAGGACAGGAGGCAAGGATTCCCAGGCCTTGAACTGCTTTGTTGTTACATAGGTCTGGAAGGTGATAAGGGAGGCTTTTAAAGATCTATCTAAAATAGCCCCTCTGACTGTCTTCCTTCATCTTGCCATTTCTCTTCATAGCACATTATTACAACCTGGCACTGTATTGTATATTGTATTACACAGCTATTTGATTATTGCCTATCTTTCTCATAGAATGCAAATTCCATGAGGGCATAGACTGCCTGTCTCTTTAGTACTATACTCCTACTACCTGGAGGAGTGTTCATTATTCACTGAATCTATAAATAGGTGAATTTTTTTTTATCAATAGAATTTAAGTTGATGATAATTATATTTCCAGATATTGCCTTTTTATCTTTTCTTGAAGTTAAATTTTGTTCTTTGAACAAAAACTTTTTGGTAAATGAGTATACAGACAAATGTGTTTGAGAATCCAAAATATCCAACCTGAAAATTTAATTTTTGTACGTATTTTCCCTCAACTTCTGCCTTCCCCAGATTAAGATCACCCAGTCTCTTCTTTGCTATAGTATATCTTTTTTCTTACATTGTTATTGGTGCATTATATACATAATGGGGGGGGTTGTTGTTACATATCCATAGTGCACAAAATACAACAACAAAATTTAGCTGATATAGCTCCTCAGCACTTCCCTCCCGCCTCCTACCTCTCTATAGCATTTCTTAATAAGAAAGTAGAAGTGACTCTGAAAATTCAGGCATTTTGGCAGTCTGGTTACTCTTAGCTTATCTGTTTGCATCTACACTTTTTTGTTGTTATTTTCATAGAAGGTTATTTGTCAGATCTTTTCTACTTTTACCCACCATACCTGTATTTAAAGACTCCCATCTCATGGTACCTGTGTAGATGTCATCAGTCCACACAAACCTGAGAACTCTTTTTATGACCATTCTCCATACTTTTCCCTGGGATGGGGTTGTCATAATTATAACCTTAGATAGTGCCTCAGTCTGGCTGGGCACAGAATCACGAGCCACTCAAGCAGGAACAAAACTTTATTTTTGAAAAAGCCGCCAATACTCCGAACGCCGGCAAGCCAAAACCGGTCCACCCACGCGCGTCTGCGTCTACCAGAACCGGGCCACCTCCCCCGGAATTCCCTCCTACTATCCTTCCCCAACCAATGGGAACTCTCCAGGAGTCCTGTAACATGAGTCCCGTAGCAGGCCAAGGTGAACAGCAGGAGTCCAATTTCCATATGAATGTAAATCTTAACATAATCATATCATCTCAATGGCTAGCTGCGTCACCTTACAACCAAAAGTGCCATGCATCATATTATTTGCTTGTGGCTCCTAGCATCTGCCCCCTTCTGTTTAATTAAGCAACAGGCAATGTGGCTAGGGACCGTGCCTGTTAGTTATGTCCAATTCAACATATGGTTCTTACCCGTCATCGGAAAACTGACTTCTAGGCGTCAGCCTCCTGTCTTAGGTTGATACCACTGGAACTGAATCATACCCATCACTGACTACCGGTCCAGTATATAGCCATACCTGTGGATAGGCCTATGCACCAGTGGGGTGGTGAGGTTCTTTGCCTCACCTCTGTTGGCCCCCAAATTTGACCTTGGTGCTGGTGGGGGGGTGAAGTTCTTTGCCTCACCTCAGTTGGCCCCCAAAATTAGACCATCACTAGTAGAAGGGAGGAGGATACAGAAATGCCACGACATCAAGTCAATAGACGGCTCTTTAGGAAAAATTGCATCACTGGTGACACATCAGCAAAGATACGCCAGCACTACCATAATTCGCTGCATCAACAGATAGAGCACAATGCATACAAGTGATACATAGTCCAGGCAAGTTTTGTAAGCAGTTCAAAGTGGAGGAATCTATCAATATGTCCATTTCCTCCCAAAATAAATCGACTCAGTGATTGAGCATTACTTGTTGAGTTATTATTCATTGATGCATCAGTTTATACAGTTTGTTGTGATAATTATTGAAGAAGTTGTAGTTTGGTTTCATCTTTGTCTTCACCGGCACTGGGATGAAAATAGGGATTGACAATGATGTTAAGAAAAGAGAAAAAAAATGTAACATTTCAACAGGTATTAAGAAAACAATTTTTAGAACAATTTACATTATCCTGAACAGAATTATTAAATATAATGAAAAGGAAAGGTGAAAGTAAACAAACAGATCTGTTAACCTGCTTATTTGTACACATATTAAAACAGTCTTCAACAGCTGTTTACCCAAATTAAATTAAACCATTAAAATCACGTGAATAATAAAAAAAATTTGGGATCCATATTTTTATGAGCGCTCCTCATATATGATATATGGACATACGCACATACAGACATACAACACAAAACAGAAATGTGCACACGTAACATACAACATATAAGACAATAGTAAAGGCCTTGTAGATTACCTAGGTGAAATCTCCATTGCAATGTTTAAAAACTCCATAGTCAAAAAATAAAACTGATCAGAAAAACATTAATTTATGTCTGTATGAGCTCAAAAATAAATTGTAACTTTATGATGTGGGAAAAGCAATAATAAAATAGATATTGAAAAAAGCATCCTGGTTGATCACTGTCGAAGATTTAAGAATAGCCAAGCTGGAGTTCTGGATATCAGCTGTTATGGATTTGAGTCAAATTATCTTTCTTTTTCTGTAGAAATTGTTTTGGTTAATCTCTCTGGAATCCAAATCGGCTGCTGTTCCTCCTGTGGAAAAACACAGACAGAGCCCCGACTCCAGACTATCATTGGATCCGGACCTTTCCATTGTCCTGTTAGAATATCTTTCCAAAGTACCTTAGGCTTATGTACATTTTTTGGATACAAATGTCTTTCTGCAGCACTAAGTCCCGATGAATCCAAATTTAAAAAGTTTAGAGTAAAAAGGGTTATTTTAAGTTTATCTTTGGGGGATATATACCCCTTTCCAATTCCCTCCTTTTGTTTTAATAAGTACATTTTAATAGTTTGATGAGCTCTTTCAACTATGCCTTTCCTTGTGGATTGTATGGAATTCCTGTTATGTGAGTAATGCCAAATGATGAGCAAAATTGTTTAAAAGAGGTGGAAGTATAACCAGGACCATTGTCCGTTTTTAACTGTTTTGGAATGCCCACAGTGGGAAAATTTTGTAAGCAATGAGCTATAACATCTTTAGTTTTTTCTCCGGCATGAAGGGAGCCCATCAAAAATCTGGAAGAAGTATCAACTGTAACATGTAAATATTTTAATTTTCCAAATTCTGGCAAGTGTGTGATGTCCATCTGCCAAATATGGTTAGGTATCAGTCCTCTAGGATTGACTCCAAGATTAACTTGTGGTAAAAATGTCACACAATTTTGACATTGTTTTATTATATGTCTGGCTTGTTCTTTAGTTATTTTAAAATGCTTTTGTAAAGTATTAGCATTGACATGGAACCTTTTATGAAAATTTATAGCTTCTTCTATTGTGGAGAAAATATGTATGTCATGTGTAGATTTATCTGCTAGTTCATTGCCCATACTAAGGGCTCCAGGCAATCCTGTATGTGCCCTGATATGTCCTATAAATAATGGATCTTTTCTGTCCCAGATTAGACTTTGTATAGCGGAAAACAAAGAGAAAACAGTAGAAGAAGGTGAAATCCTACCAGCATCTTCAAGGGATACTATAGCATTAACTACATACTGACTCTCAGAAAATAAATTAAATTCAGAATCTTTAAACATCATAAAAGCTTGTAATACTGCATTAAGCTCTACCTTTTGAGCTGATTGTTTGGGTACTAAAAATGTAAAAGTTTGATCAGGAATAACTACTGCTGCTGTACCATTGTTTGACCCATCAGTGAATATATTTGGAGCATTTATGATAGGTGTTTTTCTTGTCATTTTTGGAAAAACTACAGGATGCTTAGACCAAAAAGACAACAAAGGATTAGATGGTGATTATCAAATGAAACACTAGATTTACACATGATTATTGCCCAAGTATTTAACTCATTAGCTAACTCATCAATTTGATCCATAGTATATGGAGTAATAATTTTATTGGGAGAAATCCCAAACACTCCCTTTGGTGCTTTTATTCCTTTGAGTATTAATTGTCCTACAGCCTCAGGATATCTAGTAAGAATAGTGTTAGGAGAATAAGATAAATGTATCCACAATAATGGACCTTCTTGCCAAAATACTCCTGTAGGAATATTTTTTGTTGTAGTACAAAACTTATATCAATTCTATCCAAATGCATATTTTCCATATATGTTTCAATGATTTTTAATGCTTTTCTTGCTTCAGGCGTTAACATGTGGGGTGAATTTGGATCTGATGGACATTTTAGAATATCAAATAAAGGTCCCAACTCTCCTGTTGGTATGCCTAGATAAGGCCTTATCCAATTTATGTCTCCCAATAACTTTTGAAAGTCATTAAGTGATTTGAGTTGATCTACTCGTATTTGAATTTTTGGTGGACGGACCATGGTTGAGGATAATAGAACTCCTAAATAATTAATTGGAAGATTTAATTGTACTTTATCTATTGCTATCTCTAGATTATAATTTTTCAATAAGTTTGTAAGTGTGGCATAACACTCTAGCAATGTGTTTTTATCTTTATGTGCCAATAACACATCATCCATATAGTGAAATATTTGTAGTTCAGGATTTTGATTTCTAAGTGGCTGGATTGCTTTATTAACATAAATTTGACACATAGTTGGGCTATTAGCCATCCCTTGAGGGAGTACTTTCCATTCATATCTCTGATCAGGACCTTCATGATTCAGTGCAGGGATAGTAAATGCAAAATGTGGACTATCCTCGGGATGAATTGGAATTGAAAAGAAACAATCTTTAATATCTATAGCTAAAACATGCCAGGTTTTTGGTAAAGCAGACAATTGGGGAATCCCTGATTGAGAAGGTCCCATAATAACCATCTCATTATTAATGGCTCTTAAATCTTGTAATAATCTCCATTTACCAGATTTCTTTTTAATGACAAAAAAAAAAATGGGAGTATTATGGGGGGATACGGAAGGTTGTATATGTCCTTCTGCTAATTGTTGTCTGACCAGGTCATGGGCTACTTGTATCTTTTCTTTAGTCAGGGGCCACTGAGGAACCCACACTGGTCTTTCTGATTTCCAAGTAATTTTGATTGTCTCAGTGGCCCTTTCTGAAAACCCAATCCATGTTTATTTATTTCTTGATCTATTTGAATAGGTGCTGTCATACCTTGTTTTTGTTCTCTTAATCTTTTTTGTTTCCTAAAGCCTTGTTTAGCCCTAGTAGTGGGCGTGTTAGGATTGATGTTATTTGTTAATGTCAATCCTAATTGATCTAGGACATCTCGTCCCCATAAATTTACGGGAAGATGATCCAATACATAGGGCTGTATAGTTCCTTCACATCCTTCAGGATCCCTCCAATCTAATACCATAGCACTTCTATGGGGATCTGTTGCCACTCCTAGGCCTCGAAGCGTTTGAGTGGTTTGTTGTAATGGCCAATGTTTTGGCCATTCTTGACGAGATATGATGTTGAGGTCAGCACCTGTGTCCAGCAGCCCATTAAAGTCATGTCCTTGAATATTTAATTTTAGCATTGGGCGAGAATCTAAATTTAAAGACAGCATAGCCCAATCTATACCTGTGGAGCCTAATCCCTTGGAACCTCTTTCTACATTACAACTGGAAAATTTATCATGCAGGCTGGGTATTATTAATAACTGTGCTATTCTATCTCCTGGTGAAATTACTGATATACCTCTTGGAGAACTAGCTATAATTTTTATTTCACCCTCATAATCGGGATCAATTACCCCAGGACTTATCATAAGTCCTTTTAGTGTAGAAGAACTGCGTCCCAATAATAAGCCTACTGTTCCCTGGGGAAGAGGTCCTTTTACTCCTGTGGGAATGATTTGAACTCCCATCTCTGGAGTTAGTACTGCTCTGGCAGAGGCGCAGATGTCCAACCCTGCGCTCCCTCTAGTTTGTCTGATGAGGGATTTAATGGATAATGCGTCCTGGGCACTACCTTGATGGTGCTGCTGGGTTCCTCCATTGCCCCGTATATTTGTGGTTTTGGGCCCCGGGGCATTGGGCCCTCTAGTGCGTTTTTTGGCAATGGAGCCTGATACCTTTCTCCACGATATCGTGGGTAAACAATTGGTCCTTGTCTGTTTTTTGATAACGGAATACCCTCTATGGTGGTTTGAGAATGGCATTCATTAGCCCAATGTTTCCCTCTATGGCATCGTGGGCAAATACCCGGTATTCTATTCCTTTGATACCTAGTTTTGTTAAACCCTCCTCTTATGGGGCAACTCCTTTTAAAATGTTCTGTTTGATTACAATTATAGCATGTTTTTGGCCTGGCATCTAAAGCCTGTTGTACTGCTGCTAAGACTTGCTCTTGTTCATTAATGTCTCTACATAATTTAATATATGTGTTTAAATCTTCATGTCTCCATGGTCTAATGACCTCTCTGCAGCAACGATTTGCTTGGTCATAAGCCAGTTGTTTTATAAATGGCATTGCCTGTTCTGTATTTCCAAATATTCTAGAGGCTGTCTGAATAAGCCTATCTACAAATTCAGTGTAAGATTCATTAGTTCCTTGTATTACCTTAGATAATTGACCTTGTAAATCTCCATGCCCCTGTAAAGTTTTCCATGCCCTAACTGCATCTACAGCAATTTGTGCGTATACGCCAGGGTCATATTCAATTTGCTGTCTTTGACCCTCATAAGGTCCCTTTCCTAATAACATATCTAGATTTCTTTGAGGGTAACCAGCTTCTGCATTTCGCCTAGCTGTCTCCATGCAAAATTCCTCATTGGCAACCTTCCATAACAAATATTGTCCTCCATTTAGCACAGATCGACACATGTTAGCCCAATCTGCTGGTGTCATGTCCAAGTTGGTAACAGATTCGACCATGCTTACCGTGAAGGGAGCTTGCGGCCCATAGGTTGTTACAGCCTCCTTTAATTGCTTTACTGTTTTGAAATCTAAAGCACGGTGAATTCGTTGCCCTCCTGCCTGCTCAAGTACAGGGCATGCTAATCTCTGGGGTCCTGCCTCAGAATTCCGTTCATCAACTATGGGAGTTGAGGGCCGCTCAGCTGTAGATGGAGCTGTTGGTTGAATTACGCCCTCTGGTGATAGAACGGAGTTAGTAGCAGCCTCCTGTTGTAATTCTCCACCTGATGGCTGTTTTTCCTCTAAGCTTTCTTTCTTTAAATTTTCCTCTGTCTGACTAGCTTGAGAGACCTTCTCTTTTGCTTGACCTAGCGTTTTTTCTACCATAGTTTGGACCTCTGACAATTTACTTAACAGTTTTTCGGTTTGTTTTTTACTAGATTCTAATCTACTATAAAGGTAACGTAACCCAATAAGATAGGATAAAACAAAGCCGAAGCAGAATGAAACAAAAACGGAGCAGAGAATGGTTGTATCAATTTTCTCTTTCTCAGGGCCGAATAACTTCAAACCTTGAGCCAACCATTTTTCCCAGTTTGCCTGAGAAAATTCTAGGGCTAGGGAGCTTGAAATAAAAACAAAATAAATCAAAACAAGAACACATTGTTTTTTGAAATGGTCACCCATTCTGTCGCCTTCCCTCAGGGGCGAGCAATTTTACTCACCTCTAAGTTTCAGGCGTTCCCCGTCTGGGCCACCAATTGCCTCAGTCTGGCTGGGCACAGAATCACGAGCCACTCAAGCAGGAACAAAACTTTATTTTTGAAAAAGCCGCCAATACTCCGTACGCGCCGGCAAGCTAAAACCGGTCCACCCACGCGCGCGTCTACCGGAACCGGGGCCCCGGACCTCCCCCGGAATTCCCTCCTACTATCCTTCCCCAACCAATGGGAACTCTCCAGGAGTCCCGTAACATGAGTCCTAGCAGGCCAAGGTGAACAGCAGGAGTCCAATTTCCATATGAATGTAAATCTTAACATAATCATATCATCTCAATGGCTAGCTGGCGTCACCTTACAACCAAAAGTGCCATGCATCATATTATTTGCTTGTGGCTCCTAGCAAGATAGGATAGGCATTTGTAAATTTGTAAATTTAAATCTGACTCTACATGTGTTTCATGTAGGTAAGACCTAGTACAAATGACTTCTGTCTTCTAGTAGTCTGAGTGGTGTGAATGACCCTAGAATGATTGGGTCATTTAGATTTAGAGCAGTGGTTCTCCAACATGTGGGGAAGTCCTCCTTAAAGAAATATGAAAGTCGCTGAAGAAGTGTTTTCAAGAGCTGCAGAGCATTTTGAAGATCACAGTGGCTGGACAGTACTTTCTGATGGGAGCATGTCATTCCTGTTGGTCACACTGGAAAGAAAAGGGTTGAGAGAGAGATTTATCAAGGATTCTGAGAGGTTTGAACACATAATGCTGAAAGATGACTTTCTTTGTTTCTGTCCTTCACTCTTTACCATAGAATTGCTTTTTGGTCTCCCAGATCATGTTTGTTTGGAGTTTTGTGGAACTTTTATCCTGTATAGGATGAGTAGGCTGACAGGAAAACGTTACTTTCTAGGCAAAAGGACAAGCTGGTAAAATCCAGAAAAAAATTAAGTGATGAAATTTTGAATATGATTGTTGGAAATAGAGAAAAGTGGAAGGATGTTACGGGGAGAACCTGTTGGCTAAACTTCATTGCCAGCTTAGTGCATCTTTAAAATTGTTCATTATAATGGTTGTCTGATTTGTAAATTTAACAATTATGAATGAAAAATACACAGGACTCCTTCCTAACCAGTTTGATTGCACAATGTAAAAGTACTCTGGGGGAGAAATGCTATGCAGACATAAGTTATAACAAGAGGTTTTTGTCCAGGCTTTAGTTTGTGATCTATCCTTTCTGCTTCCCACAGCAACAGATACACAGTGGTTATAATAATTTATGGAATTAATGTTAAGTTTCTAGGATGTGTCAAATACATTACATACATTGCACATTACTTCATGTAATTTTAGCAATTTGATTTAGAAGCTAGCATCTCAATTTATAGAAGTAAAATGAGGCTCAGAAGTTAAGGGACTTGCCCAAGGTCATACAGTTGGTAATTGTTAGAGTTGGGTTTGTAGGCTTCAAAGTAATGACACCATAGAGCCTTTGAGCACTTTTGCTTGAAATAGGGTTGGCAGATTTTTTTCTGTTGTGGGCCAAGTAGACAAGATTTTTGTTTTAGGTTTTGTGACCCAAGAGACAAGATGGAAGATATTATGTAGGCACTTATTTAACCATTTTGACTCACTTCACCACTTTTATAAACACTTAAAATACAACCATTAGAAAATGCAAAAACCATTTTTAGGTAATAGGTTGTCCAACAGGCTGGATTTGGCCTGCAGGTGGTAGTTGCCAATTGCTGGCCTAAAGTATCCTGAAAATTTAAGCAAAAACAATTTTATGGGAAGAGAGGCATTTGTTCAAATGAATAATTGTCATTAACTGTGTATTAATTTTGCATAGTTTGTTTAATATTAGAGTACAGATTTCTTCATCCATTATTTTCAGTGTTAAATCATCTTTGTATCATAACATTTTCTCATTTGTAGCTATGCATATTTGTTTTATTTTATCTGCTTCTCAGGGGTTGTAGTTGGTAAGATTTCATAACTGTGTATTTTACTTCAATCTTTGACCATTCTCCCAGTTATTACTTAACACTAGAGATAGTGTGTGTACAAGTTATCTAACATAGCATTCAGTATAAGTTTTCCAAAGTATATATTATATTGTGGGTCTATACTTTTTATTGTTTCATTAGTGATGATATCTGTTTTGCACATGATCCAGGCCAATTTCGATTTCTCTTCTCTTAAACATTTTTATAATTGGACTTTTTATATCGGACCTACTATCCTTTTGATAGAAATTCAGAATAATTTATAGACCAATGTCAAAGACAACAACAACAACAAAAAACTCCCCTAAACCAAAAATTTTAAATTTTAAATTCTGAATTCAAAGTCCTTCTAGATAAAGATTACTATATAAAAAATAAAAATTCTACAATTAAAATTCTTCTTAAAAAGATGTGGCATATAAAGTATTCATGCTTTTATATAAGCAATAAAATTATCTGATTATCTTTCATCTATTTTGACAAATATGTGTTATCTGTGTTTAAAGTGAAAGGGATAAGAGATTATGAATATGAATGTTTTGAAAAACATAAATCAATGTGTAAATCAGTCTAATAAACATGTTTATTAAGCAACTGTATAATGAAGATATGAAGATTTAAACATACAATATCCTATTTCTATATTAATGAGGCAATGAGTTCAATTTAACCTTTTCTTCTGTCTTGAACAGTGGAAATAGAGATAGGGTAGAAACGAAGTTTCCAGAACCAGGTATTCAACAACTAATAGTCCAATCTGGAACTATTTAGTTGGACAATATAACTTTTTCTACATTCTGTCATTAAAAATTATTTAAATCTTTGCTTACCATTTAAATAACTATATTTCTTAAACTAGAAGAAAATGTTTAGTGAAAAAAACTATTATTTTACATTTTTGCAAATCTCTTAATGTCTGTTTTTACAGAAGAGGGATTCTCATGTCTATTTCTGCATTGAACTTGTTGCAGTGTGCTGTTTTTGGTGAAGAACATGAAAATAATGTTGCCTTATTCAGATAGGTAGTTGGAAAAAAGAAAAAAAATAATATTTTTAATAGCTTTAAAATAAAATTTTAAAATAAAAAATTAATTTTTAATAGCTTTTCAGATAATTTGGATGGTCTTTAACATTTGTTAGATGGCCTTCCATCACTATAACAAAATATCTGAGAAAATCAACTTAAATGAGAAAAGATTTGTTTGGGTCCATAATTAAGGGGTTTTAGTCCACAGTCACTTGACTGTTGTTTTTGGGCTATGGTGAGTCAGAACATTATGGCATTAGTGTGTGGCAGAGCAAAGTTGCTGCATACCTCCTGCTTGGGAAGGAGAGAGAGAAAGGGGGTGGGAGTGCAGCGCATGCACAGAAGGAAGGAAAGGGGCTTGGGATAAGAGGTAAAGTTCCCAAGGGCATACCCCCAAGAACCCACATCCTACAACAAGGTCTTACCTCCTACAGTTTCCATTAGTCTATCCAGCTATGAATCCTTTAACAGACTAATCCATTGCTGAGGTTAGTGCTCTCATGATACAATGAACATTGTTGTAGTGGGGACCTAACTTTCAGCACATGAGCCTTGGAATATTTCAGATCCCAACTACTGTAGTCTCCCTTTATCTGTGGGGGATATATTAAAAGACCCCCAGTGGATGTCTGAAACTGCAAATAGTACTGAACCCTATTACATTGTGTTTTTTTTCCCTATACATACCCACAATAAAGTTTAATTTATAATTAGGAACAGGAAGAGACAAACAACAATAAAATAGAACAATGACAACAATATACTGTCATATAAGTTATGTGAATATTGTCTGTCTCTCAAATTATCTTACTGACCTGTACGCACCCTTCTTTTTGTGATGAGGTGAGACAGTGCACAGCCTGCACGATGAGATGAAGTAGTGAATGGCAGAGGCGTTGTGTTATAGGCTGTTAGGTAAACATTACTTGAACACAGGCATTGTGATACCATTGATGTGATAACCCACATGGCTACTAAGTGACTAAGAGAGGATAGTGGGTAAAGTAAGGAGACTCTAGACACAGACATGATTCATGTCCAGAATGGGACAGAAGGGGCAGATCAAGATTTCATCACATTACGCAGAATGGTGCACAATTTAAAACTCATGAATTTTGTTTATGTCTGGAATTTTTCATGTAATATTTCCAGACCATGGTTTAGTGCTAGTAACTGCAGAAAATGAAACTTCTGATAAGGGTGGGAGATAGCTACTACGTGATAGTTATTTAAAAGATGGATACAATGTGGGATCTGAAACCATACCAAAAAGCTTTTTGTACACTGACCCATTTAAATCCCTTGTCCCTCTTGCCCTTTGAATGGACATTTTGCCCTGTGTGATTTCATAATGTGTTGCATTGTTCATTTAGAAAATATTAGTTAATTGATTTATATAAATTTCCAAATGATATTATATAATATAAAAAAAATCACATTTGTGAGTAATATCACCACTGGTCTCATCAAAAAAGTCTTTAGTATTGGGCAGCTGTCAAGCTCAGGATATCTGATAGAAGTTTCCCAAAATTCATTTTATTCATAATATTCACTTGAAAACTTGAATTTTATCATTGGCAACAAATATTTGTGTTAGCTATTTTCCTTAAGATAACAGGCTTACTTTGTTCATTCAAAAAAAAAATTGACAAATACCAAAGTTTGAATATCCTGTCAGTCAAGTAAAATTGGTGTGCCATGGCAAACAGTGATTAGCTCAGCTCATAGTTCAGTGTTTGATTAGAACAAATGGATAAGTCATGTTGTTCAACCTAACAGACAAGCACTTTCTAGGAGATAATCATTATACTTCAGTACGCAGTACAAACTTCTATGCCATTTTCCATTTTGACACATAGAATAGTAAAAAGATGTACTTTCAAGGGTCAAGATTTATTGGTTTCTTTTTCTTTTTTGTTTTCCTTTGGTGATGCTGGAGCCCAGGGCCTTACACATACTTAGCAAGTACAGTACTACTTAGCTACAACCCCAGTCTAAGAGTCAAAATTTAATAAAATTAATAATCATAGTTTCATCTAGGACTTTGTTAAAGTAAAAATGGTTTTGAAAAATAATTTTGCAAGTGAGTGGTAGTGAATAATACAGTGATTATTGGTTCACTTTGCTGCCTGCCTTGATTTGCTCTGAGGCACAAGCAGCTTTACTGATCATTGCTTTTGTACCGTCATTGCAACTGTCAATGTACTTGTTCCAGGATAAATGATGAGATTCAGAAAAGTTATTGTACACTTTGAACATTTCAGTATATGGTGTGTTTGTTGTCAAGTATTCATATAAAAGACTGGATAATTAGCTGGTGCTAATATCAGATGAATGTAACCAACATAGCAAGTCTGAACAGTTCTGTAGATTTGTCCTTTCTAAGGCATAAGTGTAATTTGGCAGGCAAGATCAGTTTGCAGTTAAATCTTTAATTCAGTGAGTAACTGTACCTTTGGAAGTTGACAGTGCGATGATTACTCTTGCCGACTTTTCATGTACAAGGCTTCCAGAAAAATAAACTACCAGTCTTTATTGGTTTCTCACCTCTTATGTTCGTCTCCTCAGCCAACGTAGTACAATAACTCACCCTTTAATATACTGGCTTTTTCATTCCAAGTGTGAAGAACTCTTCTAAATAGTTCTTGGCTTTTCAAAAGTTTGTTACATTTACAGTTAATTATAGTTATCAACTAGGGGGTGTAGCTCAGTGATAGAGTGCTTGCCTAGTATGCAAAATGCCCTGGGTTCAATACCCAGCAACAAACACACACACGCACACACACACACACCATACCACACACACTCAATTCCTTTTTTAGCGTCTCGAAGTGGGGTTACAACATAACTGGGACCATAAAACTATTCAAGATGTTTTATTGCATAAAACATAATAAGGTAAATTATTAACAGTTCTAAAGCCAGGGGAAAGATAGCATTGCCAATTTTAATTTCTAATTTAATAGTTTCTTCCAGTCACTTGGGAAAAGATCGGTTCTTTTTATGAGTGACAAAACTCTCCGATATGGCATTTATATGTTTTTTTAAGTGTCTTTAGGTATAGACAGTACATCTGAGCCTTGAGAAAGTAAGTTGTCTAATCTCCCTTTTTAAAGCAAAAGATCAGACTCCAGCATCAGAGAAATAAGAATTTTAATCTCTCCTCACCTATGATGACTTTGGACAAAGTCTTATTTATTTATTTATTTATTTTTTGTAAATAGTTTTTGTGCACAGGAATCTGGAAGTGGCACTAGAGTTCTGGCTCAAGGTTTCTCATGAAATTACAAACAATATTATTGACTGAATCATCTGAAGGCTGTGCGTAGTTCCAGGATCTGCTTTCAGAGTAGCCACTGAAATGACTGGCAAGTTGGTGCTGCCATTGCCCTAAGTAGACTTTTCCAGACGGTGTTCTTATAACATGGTGGCTTTCTTCCCCAGAGTGAATGTTCAACCGTAATGGATTAGAACAATGGGGGTGTTATATCATTAAACCTAATAGACTAAATGAAGTTTATACTTCAACATTTAAATGAAGCAAAATATATCTAAATTTTCTTCTTACAGCAATGTCAACAAAACCCATTCCTGACCATGTCGGGGAGAGTTTCTGAGAATTGGGGGTTGTGGTCTTCTCAAACAGTACTACTGCTTTGGTATTTCATGGAAAATTTGTTTATTGTTAAACATTAGTCGTTTATTGACTATATTAAGTTCTCCAGAGACCATGATTCTTGTCACTAGATGGGGCCTGAGGAGGTCTTCAGAAGCAAAAAGGGGACTTCAGATCAGCCCTGGCAGTTACCCCAGAAAGGAATTTCAGGATGTGTGAAAAGAGGTTCAAGTAAAGATTTATTCAAGAAAGCAAATAATAGAGTGAGATATGTGCTCAAAGGGAGAGAATGCTGGTACTGAAGAGTGAGACACACTTTTGGGGTCTCAGGCGTCTTCTTTTACAGGAAACTTCTTAAATGGTGATCATGAGAAACATATAAGAGGGGTGATGTCAGCTTAATGAACTCAATTCTTTTGATTGATCTTGGAGCACAGAGTGGGTAACAGTGGTCTGGATCTTTTTTAGAATCTTCAGGCTGACATTACCTAGTTAATAGCACATGGACACCACTGTGACCAAAATATCTGACAGGGACAATTTAAAGGAAGGAGAGTTAATTTTGGCTCATAGCTTCAGAGGTTCAGTCCATGCTGGGCCAACTCCATTGCCCTGGGCCCGAGGTGAGGCAGAACATCATGGTGGAAGGGTGAGGCCAAAGAAGGTTGGTCAACTCATGATAGCCAGGAAGCAGAGAGAAAGAAAGAAAGAGGGGAAGGGGCCTTAGGGAAGATGTACCCTTCCAGGGCACACCCCCAGTGACCCACCTCCACCAGACACATCGACCTGACTATAGTTACCACCCAGTAAGTCCATTCAAAGTAGGATGGACTGATTAGGTACAACTCTCGCAATCCAATCATTCACCTTCTGCATTAGCACAGGAGATCTGGGGGAACATGGCATATCCAAACAATAACCAGTCTTTATCTAGGGTTCTTTAAATCAGTCTAAAAATAACATTCTATAAACTAACAAAGACAGCTCTCTAAGATGTAGTGGACCTTTTAAGAATTCAGGCCTGGGGTGGCGGGGACAGGCCTGGGGTGGTAGTAGTGAAGTTAAGGGCCTACATGGAGTTTTTAGATGTAAAGTTACAACCCCTTTTTCCTTCCCTGCTTTTCTCCTTTCTGCATATCCTTATTTCTTCTATTCTACCTCAGTTAGAATTTTGTTTTCTTCTTCTTCATAATGGCGATCAAACCCATGATCTTGAAAATGCTAGGCAAGCACTGAGCCACATCCCAGCCCTTTTTATTTTGAGACAGAGATTTGCTAAACTGCTTAGGCTGGCCTCAGACTTGCCGTCCTCCTGCCTTAGCCTCCTGAGTAGCTGTAATTAGAGGTGTGATGGACCGCCCATTGAATTTAAAAATATATATATTTATTTTTTCATTTTCGATGAACACAATATCTTTATTTTATTTTTATGTGGTGCTGAGGATCAAACCCAATGCCTCACGCGTGCTAGGCAAACACTCTACCACTTGAGCCACAACCCCAGTTCCCCAATGACTTTTTATATACCAAGTAGAATTTATCCGAATGGGCATTTAAGTTCTTTATTATACGTGTATTAAAGTGGGAAAAAATCCAAACAGATTTTATTGACAAAGTCCAATGTATTTAGGTTTTCCAAAGAAACAGAACCCATAGGGCATACATGTAGATACAAAGAGATGAAAGATTAACTAACACTATTATGGAGGCCAGGAAGTCTCATCATCTGCTATTTGCAAACTGAACCAGAAAAGCCTGTGGTGTAGTTCTGATACAAGCCCAAAGGCCTGAGTAACAGGGGAACTGATGACATAATCCTCCGTTGGAGTCTCAAGGCCAAAGAATCAGGAGTGCTAATGTCTGAGACCAGAAAATAGATAACTGAGCTCAATAAGAGATTGTACCTTTTTGTTTTATTCTGGCCTTTAATAGATTAATGATACCTGCCTATGTTGGTAAGGTTTTCTTCTTTAGTCTGTTGATTCAATACTAACAAACACCCTCATAGACACACAGAAAAATAATGTTTTACTAGCAGTCTGAGCATCCTTAACTGAGTCAAGTTGACACATAAAATTAACCATCATACTAACATCTCATCTGGAGCATTTTTAAGTGATTTTGTTTCTGAGGAACTGCAATTACTACAACCTTGTATTTTCCACAGAAACACTAAGAGAGTTGTTTCTGATTTACTACCAAAAATTGGGTGGAGGCAGAGGCAGTAACAAGTTACAGGTAATGCCACATTTGTGAGAAATAAGGAAATATTTACTTTGTAATGATCCCCTCCAGGGTCTGATACCTATTAATGTTAAGTTACAATCCAAGTTTATTGTGTCATTCCCCCCTTCCTAGAACCCAAACATTGTGCTTCTGCTGATTTCCCTTTGATCTGAACTTTACATCCCTATTCACCTGTTCCTGGCCTCAAGCCACCAAGAGATTGGAACTCTTTCATTGCTCTTCACTACCAACTATGTCAGACCTATTTATTCTGCCCTAGCAATATGGCCCTACTGTGCTTTCATTTGGTTTCTTCTTTGCCACTCACTGTTTCTGGCCTAGGGTCAGGTCAGTTTTCTCCTGGTCTATTGCAATCCTTTTTCATGGCCACTGGGCCTGCAGTCTTTAGTCCTGTAAATTGATTCTGTGTCTCAGTAGGTCCCTGGATATGCTCCACCCAAAGGCAACAAGTTATTTTTTACATTTGTCAACATCTTCCCTTTGACCGTCCTATATGTGACTGTAAAGTCCTAGCTGACTCCATTCCTTAATTCTTTTGCTCTTGATGTCCTTCTTCCTACAAACCCTATGGCTGAAATCCCACCCATCCGTTAAGGCCTGTGCAATGTCACTGCTTTTACAAACTTTCCTTGTGACCTCCCTTCTCTCTTACCAGACAAGTCGCCTCTCTTTTTAGGCTGCTCACTGAACTTTGTATCCCTTGTGATATTTAATCATAATCGGTTTCTTTTCATATAGTACGTGTATACTTACCTTATCATACCTACAAGTTATAATGTACTTGAAAGATAGACTTAATCATGCATCTTTTTCTTCTGACAAGTAGCATGTTTTCCCCCCTTCAAATTGAACTTCGATACATAGTCGTAATAAACCCATTGGGAAAAAGTATTCAAGATAGAAAAGGTTCAAATTCCTGAGTTTATCAAACACAATGTAAAGCTATACAGACGTTTAAAAAAATCACATATTTACATAGGCACATGTATGTATATAATTTAGCTAAGATGGCTTTATTGTATTGAGAGCTACAAAACAGTGGGCATTGCTTTTTGTTCTGGGACTGCAACTAATTAAAAAAAAAAAGAAGAAGAAGAAGTTGTAGCCCAGATAACTTGAGGACAGAAAGATTGAATGTGGGCCCTTGCTTTAAAGAACGCTGGCAAACTCCTAAATTTTGAGAAGGGAAAGTATTCTCAGGCTCCACTTAACTCTAGCAGTGGAGAACCTCTTTGTGCCAGCGCGCCCCGGTGGGCAGAAAGGTGGCAAGGGGCTCGCAACTTCCAGGACCTCTCCCAGAATCATGCCGACCAATCCCCACCACGGCCTCCCCCTGCAGGCCTCAGTCCCCTGCGCCGCACGCCGTCTTCCTGAGCATTAGGCCCAGCCAAGAGTGCGGCGTGCCGAGGGCAGGGCTGGCTCTGGATGGGGGGCGAGGGTCTGGGTGCGGGAGGCCGGAGGCCGCGCTCCGCCGAGATTTCCAGGTGAAGGGCTGCACAACAACCGGTCGGTCTGGGCGGAGCCGGGCGGGCGGGGCGAGGGCGGAGGGCATATTGCCTCATCCTGTACATTTTACTGGAAACTGCGCATCCGGAGGAGGGGTCGGGAGGAGGCCCCGGCGCCGCCTATGGCAAGGCTGGGCGCGGCGGCCGGTTAAATAGCCCGGCAGCCCGCGGCGCGCCCGTGCCCTCGCCGCCCGCCGCCGGTAGGTCCCTGGTCAGCCACACCGCGGCCGCAGGCAGCCGTGCGCAGCGAGCCAGTGGCGCAGGTGTCG
The DNA here is from genome assembly GCF_964194105.1 of Spermophilus citellus. Classification (NCBI taxonomy): domain Eukaryota; kingdom Metazoa; phylum Chordata; class Mammalia; order Rodentia; family Sciuridae; genus Spermophilus; species Spermophilus citellus. The sequence continues at coordinate 86,592,921 of NC_138188.1, forward strand.
GGGGCTCAGAGCGCCGAGCCCAGGAGCATGATCGTGGACAAGCTGCTGGACGACAGCCGCGGTGGAGAGGGGCTGCTGGACTCGGCAGGCGACTGCGGCCTCATGACCAGCCCGCTCAACCTGGCCTACTTCTACGGCGCGTCGCCACCCGCCGCCGCTCCGGGCGCCTGCGACGCCGGCTGCTCATCGTCGGGGCCCTCGGCGCCCGCCTCGCCCGGCTCCGACTCCTCCGACTTCTCCTCCGCATCCTCGGTGTCCTCCTGCGGGGCCGTGGAGTCCCGGCCGAGAGGCGGCGCCCGCGCCGAGCGCCTACAAGGTACCAGCCTTCCCCGCGGGGTGCGGCCGCTGCGCCCAGGTTGCTTGGAGTCCACAGGCCTGGGAGGGGTGGGCAGCACTGCCCCGATGGGAAGGGTCCTGGCTAGACGTGAGGTGCCCCCCTGCGCCTATCTTAGCAGCAGGACTTAAGCACATTATTCATCATTTATTAGGCGACTGCTGGATGCCTTGCCCTGAGCCAGGCGCCGTACTTCTCAATAGCTCCTTTGACCTTCTGCGAAGTCCGGCCGCGGTCTACCTGGCCTCGGAGTTTGAAGCACCCCGAGTAAAGCACCCCGAGTAAAGCGCTGACTTCAGAATGAAAGATATTAGATTAAGATCTCTCATGCGCACTCCCTCCTTCTCTCACTCTCGGCACCCCCCACCCCCCATACCCTATGGAGTAAAAATATACTAAGTCGAGGTTTGGGAGTCTGATGTAGGTGTAATTTTCTTGTGGCAATTTTAGTAAACAAGTGCGGCAGAGGATAAGGCTTTGTGAATTGTTGAAAGTCATGACTTATTTCTTCCTAAGCGTGGAAATTTTAAGTAAAAGGACTTGACCATCAAAGAACAGAAACCTCTCAATCAAGATGTAAGGAGAAGGTGATCTGAAAAACAACACAAGTTATGCCTTTAGTTTGTGGTGTTGGGGAGTTTCGGAAGCCTGCCCAGAATTTTGTGGTCTTGTTTTTTTTGTGTGTGCTTTAAAATGGATAAGCTCTATCTAGCAAAGAAAGGCAGACTGTTTCCTTTCTTCGGTTGTAAATTCGTTTTCTTTCTTAATGAACCGAGTTGCATAATTTGGGGAAAAACAGGATACGCTGTGAGTAAAAATTTAACACCTAGATAATCTTAAATGTTGAAGTCTTATTGGCATGATTTTAAAAGAACATCTCTTTTCAGTGCTTTCTACTGTTAGCCATCCCTCTTTTCTTTTTTGTTTTAAAAGGTTATTTTTCATCTAAAATTATTTAAATAGTGATTTAAGCCACAGTATGTTAAGAGAGTAGCCCATCTGAAAATTGTGTATTTGTGTATTAAAGACCTTTTCTGAGGTCGTTAGGACCTTTGGCCTTCCTCTGGCTGAAACTTTATTTTCCTAATTCTTGGTTTCCCGCACAGCCTAGGGGGATTCCTGAAAGTGCATTTTTCTCCCTGTGACGTTCAGTTGCTAACTGCTGTCATTACAGAGGAATGTTATGTTAGATTAGGGCAATTCTGGTATTTGTTGAAATCTCTAAACTTAAATGAAGCCCAAGTGATTATTTAATTTGCCTCATCCTTGAGCTGTTTACCTCATGTATTTAGTATGATATATATATATATATATATATATATATATATATATATATATTCAAATTTTACATTGTTTCTTGTCTCATCTTCTTAATTTTACCCACTCTTCACAGGGTGACCCAGTTATTCATTTCCTGACTTTTTGAATGGTTTGTCTTCATCACATTTCCTAAGAGGCTATGATTTAGTAGTGGCCAGAAGTAGAATACTATACTTCTAGAGTAAATTTTAAAGTGTGTTCTGAAGTTTTAATGTGAAACAAGCATATTTTCTTTTTACTTATAAGGCCTATGTAAGCAATTCTGAAAACACTTAATGAAAGGAAATCCTGAGTATGTATGTGAAAAATGTGTTTAAACTTAGTAAATTTAAGCAGCTTCCTTAGTACAGTTGGATTGAGGGAAATCATAAGAAATCAATATAAGCATTATTAATTGTTAGGCTTTTGTACACTGGGATCTTCGGAGGAAGTTGTTTTGTACTTATTTGTTTTGTGTCTTCTTAGATGAGGGGAAATTAATAGACTTTTATATTTCTATGTGAACATAAAGCCTTTGGTTTGAAAAGCTAAAAATGCACCATTTATTCTCTGTTCCCCTAAGTATTTTTTACCAAAGTCAAGAATAATTAAAAATTATTCTAGAGACAGACTTAACTTGGGTTTATCACTGCTGGCTCCAGGGATCCTGGACATTTTTTGACTGAGCTTTCATTGCTTAGGGTGCCTAGTACAGAGCACTATTAAGCAACCTAGAACCCTTGAGAAGAGCAGGGTACTGACACACAAGGCCATTGACCAGAGAGAGTTGGAAAGGTTTTTAATCTGTTTCTTGGGAACTTTATACATAAGGCAGGTAGCTATACTTTAGGGATTATTAGGATTTGTGTCTGTGACGAGGTTTAATTGGGACATGTTTTGCTTTCTTTAAACAGTTGAGCCCCATATGGGGGTTGGCAGGCAGCAGAGAGGACCCTTTCAAGGTGTTCGTGTGAAGAACTCGGTGAAGGAGCTCCTGCTACACATCCGAAGTCATAAACAGAAGACTTCTGGCCAAGCTGTGGATGATTTTAAGGTGGCATCTAGTTTTCATTCTGAGTGGGGTTGAAGGAGATTAGTCTGTTAGGATTATTACTTTTTACTAAACTAGGTTCAGTAAGTCGCTTGAAGTTTTTCATAAATGACCAAGTTCACAGGACAGACTATATTTGTCTTGTTGACTGCTGTATTTCTATCATTTAATCCAGTGCCAGGCACCTAGGGTGTACAGGAGAAATTTAGTGAATGAAAGTGAAAGCAAGCTAGGAACAAGGAAATAAATAGGGTTCAATTGAAGTGGAACATTTGATAGAAAGGAAAAAATCAAAGAGTCTTACTAAATTCATCTTGACCTGAGTTGAACTAAGATGAAAGTGTAAATGGAGAAGTTGAAAAATAGAATGAAATTGAGATAGAAAATAAATATTGATAGAATAGCCATATCAGAGATTTATGGTGTGCTATAAAGAGTGGTAGAGATAAGTCTTTATTGATGTGTATTAAGCAGGAAACCATTTTATATATACTAAATTGGAATTTTTTTCCTTATAGACACAGAGTGTGAACATTGAACAATTCACAGGTAAGAGTAATTTCTATTTATAATGTTATTGGGACTGTAGAGTTAAATAATGGTGATAATGGGTAAAATTTGTAAAGTAGAATGATCACAGGTTCCATATCCCTTTTTTTGGGGGGTATAGAATTGAAGAACACAGTATCATATAGTGGGAAAAGGAAAGGACCTGATTTTCTGTCTGATGGACCAGCCTGCAAAAAGTCAGCTCTGTTTTTGGTAAGTATCTCATTTTTTCCCTCTGAATACCCTTTGAATATCCTTCCTGGAATAATTTTATTATTTAAAATTTGTGTGTGTGTGTGTGTGTGTGTGTGTGTGTGTGTGTTGGGGACTGAACCCCAGATTCTGTACTGTTGAACTATACCCCTAGCCTCTGGAAATTTTTTTGAAGGAAGTGAGTGTGCAAATTGAATTTTCTCTCTTTTCAGACACCACCTCAAACACCAACACCTGGTGAGAGCATGGAAGATGTTCATCACAATGAATCCAAACCAGACAGCAGTGCTGATCTGCTTCAGAACATTATAAACATTAAAAATGAATGCAGCCCAGTTTCCCTGAACACAGTCCAAGTTAGCTGGATGAGCCCTGTGGTACCTCAGAGCTCTCCCCAAGAGCAGTGTCAGGACTTCCATGGAGGGCAGGTCTTCTCTCCACCTCAGAAATATCAACCATTCCAAGTCAGTGGCTCCCCACAAGTGATGGACCAGGCTTCCCTGTACCAGTATTCTCCACAGAACCAGAATGTAGAGCAGCAGCAACAGCAGCAGCAACAGCATTATACCCACAACCCAACTCTGGAATATAGTCCTTATTCCAGAACTTCGCAGTCACCCAACTATGAATCAAACCTCTTTGATGGCCAAGAACCACAGTTCTGCTCAAACCGAAGTTTTGTATCCCTTCTAAGTGGTCATGGGGAATCTGAGAATATTGCTGTTCCCCTACAGACTCCCCACAGTGTGCAGCAACCAAGTGATGCTCACCTGCAGAACTTCAGTGTGATGCCCAACAGTTCCTGCAAGGCCCTGGGGGCGCTCGATGCAGGCCCTGCCTCTTTAAACACTTCCCTGCCATTCCCAAACCTTATGGGAAACCAGATGAACACCACACAGTTAGGGAAGTCATTTTTTCAGTGGCAAGTAGAGCAAGAAGAAAATAAATTGGCAAACATTTCCCAGGATCAATTTCTTTCAAAGGATGCAGATGGTGATACGTGAGTATCCTTTTCTCTCGTGCTTAATTGGGTATGCCACACTAGTTGGGACTAGTGGGCATAGCATTTTTCTAGAATATACTAGGTTATAGCTTGGTGGTTGGTTAACCAACGACAACTTAGATAGAAACTGCTATTCAATAGCTAATATTTCAAGGAAGGATATGCTTTTTTTTTTTTTTGGCTAAAATAATTACCTAATATATGTGTCTTTGAGTAATTGGTTTTGAAGGCCAGCGAAACTATGTTTATAGAGCAGAAACAGATCATGACTAGGCATAGATGGTGAGTTGATTTGTAGACTGAATCCTGATCTGTCTTGATGTCTGTTTGACCTTGGGCAAATTATTTGAAATACCCACCTATATATATTTTTAAGACTCTTCTTCGAGAACTTTTAAAAAAAAATCATTTTAAGCACATTTATTTAATATGTCGTGCTGAGGATTGAACCCAGAACTTTGTGCATAGGAGGCTAGCACTCTGTCCACTGAGCTACCTCCCCAGCCCCTGCCTCTATTTCTTGATGTATAAAAAGTAATACCCACTTCATAGGGTTTTTATGAGTATTAAAAAATAATTTAAAGCAGTCAGCAGGGTGTTGGGCAGTCTTCTCTTATTTCTGTTACCTTAATTTATCCTGTTAGAGTTTGGATGTGTCATCCATTTTGCAGAAAAGATCAATTATGCTCTGTAATGTTTTATTTGAATGCACTATTATATCAAAAAAAGGGCTGAGAAAGATTTTTTTTTAAATGAACTTAGTGAAATCGGATGAATTCACCTATTTTTCTTTCCTCATTCCCTAGGTTCCTCCATATTGCTGTTGCTCAAGGGAGAAGAGCACTTTCCTATGTTCTTGCAAGAAAGATGAATGCGCTTCACATGCTAGATATTAAGGAGCACAATGGACAGGTGAGGATCTGAAATGGCAAAGATATGGTCATGGTGAAGCGATTGATGACTGTCTTAAGTGTACATCGTGTCAAAGCTCAAGATCAAGAGACTTTAGTTAATATTAACTTTGAAATATTGACTTTTTGCCACCATCAACCTTGACATTATTAATGTCAACTTTGTAGTTATTGACTAAAGATTGAGTATAATTAAGCCACACCCTAAGCTTATTTTAATTTCCTTGTTTTTCTTAAGGTGTCTGATTGTTTGTTAATAGGATTTATTTTCTCTGTATGGGTTTTGGTTTTCCCCACGGTTTAGTTTCACATTCTTTGTTATAGTGTTATGTCTTTAAAATATATATATTTTTTTCCCCTGAATGTCCACAGAGTGCCTTTCAGGTGGCAGTGGCTGCCAATCAGCATCTCATTGTGCAGGATCTGGTAAATCTGGGGGCCCAGGTGAATACCACCGACTGCTGGGGAAGAACACCTCTGCATGTCTGTGCTGAGAAGGGCCACTCCCAGGTGCTTCAGGTAAGAGACAGTGACTTCCACCATCACAGGGCCAAAGAGATAAGGCTTAGATATTAGAAGTTGCAAGTAGGTTGCTTGTTTCAATAATCTGTTTTGAGTTGATTTATTCTTTTCTTAGGAATTCTAGTAGATAAGTGTTTGTGTTCTCATCTTTTGCTAATGATGTCTGTTTTAAAATTTTGTAGGCAATCCAGAAGGGAGCAGTGAGGAGCAATCAGTTTGTGGATCTTGAGGCAACTAACTATGATGGTAAGCAACTGAAACCTTATTGGATTAAGAACCATATGGAGGGCTGGGTGTGGTGGCACACACATGTAATCCCAGCTAAGGCTGAGGCAGGAGTTTCAAATGTTCAAGACCAGCCTCAGCAACTTAGTGAGACCCTAAAATATAAAGGCTGGGATGTAGCTCAGTTATAGCACACTTGGGTTCAATCCACAGTGTGGGTAGGGATGAAAGGGGGAAGAACCATGTGGAAAGTAGGGCCCTTAAGTTCTAAGCGTTATTAAGTATCATACTAAGAAGGAAGGAAGGTAATTAAAACTAAAATGTTCTTTAGGTAAAATTAGCACTAAGGCGTCTATTCAGATTTCATTACTAGTTTTTGTGAAGCCCCTTGATAGGCAATCTGAGAGGTCATCCTCAAGCTTTGTAATTGCAGAGCAATCAAAGAATTGACAAGATGCTTGACCACTGCTTTACTGTCCTTTTCTCCTAGGCCTGACTCCCCTCCATTGTGCTGTCCTGGCCCACAATGCTGTGGTACATGAGCTCCAGAGAAATCAACAGCCTCATTCACCCGAAGTTCAGGAACTTTTACTGAAGAATAAGAGTCTAGTTGACACCATCAAGTGTCTGATTCAAATGGGAGCAGCAGTGGAAGCAAAGGTAAATTCACAGAAGAGGTTTGAGATAAGGTCGGGGAGAAAGGTGGTTGTAGCAAAAGACCTTATTCCCAAGTACAGGTGAAAGCAACTTTTTTCTTGTTTTTAAATTAATTGAGTGAGTAGCAATGTATGCATAGTTAAGAAGATTACATTATAAAGGATCCTTTAATTTGCTTTCTTGATCTGCTTGTATTCTGTGGATTATTATCCAAAAAGATCATTTAGCTGTGAAATAAATTAGTCTTTGAAAGGAAAAAAAATGCTTGAAATTGATGTTGCCATTTAGGCTTTCATTTGCATATTATGACAATAAAGATAGTGCTTTTGGTGGGGGTTGTAGGATTGGGCTTAACTTTTTTTTTTTTTTTTTTAACAAGCCCTTTATATTTTATTGTTAAATAAGCTGTTTGGCCTTTCCAAGCATTTGTTTTTTAAGCTGTGACTATTTTGTTCTTTTTAGATTGGAAGTTTGTTTACTAAATATTTCCTGTGTCCTAAAGCACTGTGTTAGTTGCTTTGGGGGGGGAATGCCTACATCATAAATCATTTGGGCATTTGGGGGGTTCACTAATAGAAAAGCTAAGAGAGATGGTTCATGATAGCTGTCCTTGGTACCACAAAGTATAAAAATGATGATATATAGTAAAAAGCTTACTGATATAATACATGATAAGAAGGTATCATGTTTCTATATTTTATGGCTACCCTTGATACAAGGGTAGATGGTGATGAGAGTTAAGTAGATAAATTATTAGGAAATTTAGGAGGAATGAGATTCCATTTAGCTTGGGTTTCAGGAAGACTTTGTGTATAAGAGAACATTCAAAGTTAAGTCTCTGAGGCTAATTCAGACATTTGAGAGACAGGATAAGAAGTGTATTCCAAGCCTTGGTATCTGAATTTTCATTTTTTTTCTCCTCTTGTCTTTGACAAGGACCGTAAAAGTGGCCGCACAGCACTGCATTTGGCAGCCGAAGAAGCAAATCTGGAACTCATTCGCCTCTTTTTGGAGTTGCCTGGTTGCCTGTCTTTTGTGAATACAAAGGTGCTTTTAGAAACCTTCAGTAACACCTGAGTTGAAGTGACCTTTGTCACACCTTCTTCAAGTTTTCAGGCTCTTTTCATGAAAGTCCCCCTTCCTGATGTGAGTTATTTCATTTCTTTGTCTTCAGGCTTATAATGGAAACACTGCACTCCATGTTGCTGCCAGCCTACAGTATCGGGTGACACAGTTGGATGCTGTCCGCCTGTTGATGAGGAAGGGAGCCGACCCAAGCACCCGGAACTTGGAGAATGAACAGCCAGTGCATTTGGTTCCTGATGGCCCTGTGGGAGAACAGGTGAGGGAGGAAGAGGAAATACCTTCAGGCACTTTGGTCTGAAACAAAAGGAGATGGATGAGGTTGTTCAGGTGAAGGCCAGTGGTACTCCTTGGGTAGGCAGTGTCCTTGTCTCTCAGTAGTCAGTATGGCACTTTGGAGTTAATAATTTTGTTTCCAAAGGAAGGGTAAGAAATTTGAGGGTTTATCCATAAAGTGGTCAGGTCAGGTGAGATAGTCTCCTTTTTTCTTTCCCCTGACATAATCTTGGTTTTAGTATAAGTTCAGAATGGTTCAAGATTTGGAAGCTGATGAAAGAGGAGGTACTAAGGTTCCTATAGTTATCAAAGCAAGAGATTCTTAGTTTTGTAGCTATGAGCCTTCAAATATTGTGGGATTAAATGAGTTCACATCTGCAGAGTGTTCAGGATAGTCCCAGGCATATAATAAGTGTTCAGTGAGTACCAGCTGTTACAATTATTTCTATTCAAGTGATATTGCAATAAGAAGTGGAAAGGCTATAATGTAACAGAACATAGAAATGTTTTATAAACAAAATTGTGCTTTACTCATCAAGTGTGGTTTATATTATCACTGGGGATTGAATAATTGCATGAGTGGATTTCTAGATAATAAGAACTCCTTTAAGAAATTCAAAGATTTTTGATGGAAATCTTCTCCTGTGGGGAATGAGAGTGAGTTGGGTAGTTTATCACATTATTAATTAAAATAAGATATATGAAATGTAATTTAACTTTTTTTGATTTCTGATTGTCATTATGACCATAATGATATCATAACCCCTCTGTAAGTTAGAATCTCTATAGTCTGTAGCAGATTTTATGTATATCACTTAATATCTACAAATACTTTGTAGTATATTCAGCTGTGAAAGTTGGTATTTAGAGAGGTTCTGAGGACAGGAATAATCATTAACTAGTGCACATCAGAGTGCTAAGCCTAGGATTTGCTCTGCCTTTTACTATTGTGGTGTGCACTCACATAACAGTGCTCCCAGGGAGCATTGAGGTGTGGAGGCTCATTTGCTTCCTTAAAAATGTTCTTAGATTACTCTCTTTTTTGCTTTTGCATTATGTTTGTTGGGGAGTGGAGAGATCTTTCCCCTTGCTTTTAGTGTCAGACTGTCAGTTAAATCCCCTACCCCAGTTGTCATTCTTCTAAAATTGTTACTTCTAATTTGTTGGGGTTGAAAGACAGATAATCGGTTTAATAGACCAAATCACTAAAATCAAATCACTAGCCTCTGAATGAGCCTGAGGACTTTTATGTGACCCATAAAATTATGTGTAGATGCTTTATTGAACACTTTGATATCATGACAGCTGTTTTGACTTGAAGGGTGCTAAGGGAGACATGGCACGCATTTTATTAGGTAGTTTATACTTTGCTATTGTTAAGTACTATAACTTGTTGAGGCTGGCTTCAGTATAATTGAGATATTTTAATATATCATAATTACAGTCATAATTAAATATTTTCATAAATAACAATTCTAAATTTGTGAGGAAATATTCTATTTTAGCTGTAGATTTTCAACTTCATATAATTTATTTTTCAGATAATTAAAACAAATTTTTAATCATTATTTTTTAGCTTTAGGTGGACACAATATCTTTATTTTATTTCTGTGTGGTACTGAGGACCAAACCCAGTACCTCATGCATGCTAGGCAAGCACACTACCACTGAGCCACAACCCCAGGCCCCAATTTTTCAGATAATTTTTAGTGGAGATGTTTGATTTGTCTTGCACTCAAAGATCACTATAGGAGTTCTTAAATAAGCTTTAAAAGGAGTTGCATTTTTTAAGTCACTTTAATAGATTATTTTTTTTAATGTCTTTCTAACTTATTGGTGGACCTTTATTTTATGTGTTTATATGTGGTACTGAGAATCCAACCCAGTACCTTGACAGGTTCTAGGCAAGTGCTCTATCACTGAGCCACAACCCCGGCCCTTTAAGTCACTTTAATCATGACAGATATTTTGCATATTTCTTCTTTTTTTTTATTAGCTACACATGACATTACAATGATCTTGGCAATTCATACATTTGAATCATTAGGGTATAATTTCTCATTTTTCAAATTGTACAGATTGCAGAGTCACACTGGTCATAGAGTCACCTATATACATACATCAATTATAATGTCTATTCTATTCTGCTGCCCTTCCGATCCCCCCTACTCCTCCCCTCCCCTCCCATCATTTCTCTCTATCCAATCTAATGTGACACACTTCATTTTTTTTTCTCCTCACAACATCATACATGTATTCTGTATAACGATGAGGGTCTCCTTCCATCTTCCATGCAACTCCCTTTCTCCCTCTTTTTCCCTCCCACCTGTCTTCCCTATTTAGTGGTAATCATCTTCTCATGCTCTTCCTCCCTATCCCATTTTGAGTCACCCCCCTTATATCAGAGAAGACATTCGGCATTTGTTTTTTAGGGATTGGCTAACTTTACTTAGCATAATATTTTGCAAATTTCTTTAAGGAATGCTATAGAGCATATACGAAAGGAATTAAACTCTGAATAAAATATACCACGTGACCCTCAACAGTAAACCTCACAAATCCTATTTATTTCTCTTGCAGATTCGACGTATCCTGAAGGGGAAGTCTGTTCAGCAGAGAGCACCACCATATTAGCTCCACTGACCTGGAGACTGGTCAGCAACACTCACTGTCAGTTAGGCAGTCCTAATGTATCTGTACATAGACCATTTGCCCTGTATCGGCAAATGTAAGTTGTTTCTATGAAACAAACATATTTAGTTCACTATTATATAGTGGGTTATATTAACACAAAGAAGAAAAATGTCTAATTTCTCTTGGCAGATTTACATATTTCATACCCAGGTATCTGGGATCTAGACATCTGAATTTGATCTGAATGGTAAAATTGCCTTCAATTAACAGTTTTTGGGTAGAAGAAAACTGGTTTGTGGCATAAGGCATCACTTATGTAGCCATTACTGGTTCCAGGCAGGTAAATTTTAAACATTTCTTTAAGAAAAATGAAAGAATTTGAAAGGGGGGAAAAAAAAATCTGGATATAGTGTTGAGGCTTCGTATAGTCTGATGCACTACCTGTCATTGGTATTGGTGTTGGTGTGTCTCTAGTCATCGGACTAGATGGAAGGCATCTATGGTTAGGATTTGATCTTTGCAAACTGTATATAACTGTTATTTTTGTTTTTAGAAATATTGTACATATTTGACCAGTAACATGGATATTTGAAATGTTAATCAATAAAGTAGAAATAAATAATTGAATTAATAAACAAGTGTATTTACTTTTAAAAAGGAGTGCTGTTCCTAGCTAAAGTCTTTGTAGATGAAGCAAATGTGGGGCGGAAAGAGCCATGTTTAATTTGATAATATGCTTCTTATGCATTGAAATGAGACACTTTATTTGTATATTATTGCATGCTTTTGAAGAGAAGCTCTTTATGGCTCACCTTCTAGAATTTATAATTTTACATGAGCTATTGAAATTTTTGTTCTTAATCTTTATAGAAACAACAAAAAGTCAATATAGAAACATATCTTTCTCTTTTCTATTGTCAAATAATGATAATGTGCCATGATGTTTATATTATTCAGAAGAAAACTTTATTTTTTAGTAATTTTGATTGTGTTAACATTTTGCTTACCTCTGGCATGCCTTGAGGAACACATTTGGCTTTAATTGTTTCCTAACTCTTTGTGATAAATTTGACTCATTAAAAAAATCTTATTTTTAAAAAAGATAAGTCTAATAATTGACTTATTGTCTTTGTAGCTTAGTAGTTACATTCTTTTAAAAAAGATACCATTAGGATTAATCATATTGTTTGACTCAGTATGTCTTGTGGACAAAAGTTAGGTATAGTCACTTGACATCTGTAAAAAATACGAAAAACGCTTGCATGATTTTAAATAAACATTAATACATGAATGTTTGTCTTAAGGATATGCATTTTCTTTTCCTACTGTCTTATTTATATTTCTTTAGGCAGGAAAAATACTATTAATGACTAATATAAATACCTTTAAATTACTTAATATATTTTAATTTCAATTTTTGAGAACATGTTTCTAAAGGTATGTAAGATTTAACAACAACAACAACAACAACAAAACCCTCATCATTAGTAGAGATTTATTAAGTTCTGAAAATATCATGGAAGTTTAATAGATACTGTGATTATTCAGAAGCTTATATGGTTCAAAAACCCAAAAAGCCAGTGAGAGCAGTGGACACATGAAAAACAGTTTGGGGATTACCAGTATCACTGTGAGAGGGTTACATCTGGGAGCAGTAGTACATGGGGTTCTTCCCTTTCCCAACATGACATTTCAACATGTGGGAGGACAAACACACCTGTCAGCATCAGTCATCACAATTACTGCACATATAATCTAATTCTTGTAACTTGAGAATATGAAGGATATAGCTTCTTTCCCTGGAAAAATGTACATAAGCATATGGCCACAAATGTTATGTGTATCAAAGTTTTCACACACTCTAGAAAAACCACAATTTACAGTCTGAGAATCTACTTTTGTACTATTTCCGTACATTAGATAAACTTTCTTTCATATAATGAAATCCGAAGAATAATTTGCTTTGCAAATACAACCTGATAACCAGAACTATAGAAATGATAGATGCCCACTGAACATAGCTTTACGGTGAGCTTTTCCCAAGTGAACTTATATGTTCTCTCTTAATCCCAAATCCTCTCATAATTAATCAATTGAATCAATGCCTGGCAAGGAAATTTGTGTGTGTGTTCACAGATGTATGGTTGATAATATGAGGTCAAGATCTAAGACATTTCTTAGTTTTAAGGTGCTTATGTGAGAGATGGTATGCACTTTATTAGGTCAACTAGACTTCGTTGCTATTAAGGAGTGTAACAAAAGGAAGAAGTAATTATAGAGATTCAGAAGAGGAATTACAACTGAATGGGGAGGATTCAAATGTTCTGTCTGGTTTTTAATTCCAACAGAACATTTGTGCTAGATCTTTAGGATGGTTGACTTGAATGTTTGTAGGAAGGAGAAGCAAGTCGAACAAGATAGCATGAACCAAGGCATAGTGTTTTGTGGGATCAGCGGTTGATTTCAGTATAGTTTGGTTAGGATCTAGGACAGTAAATCAGTTTTATCTTGTGTTCCACCTCTAACTGATAATATTATGGGTATCATGTTGGGAAAGATCCCCAGGCCTCCTAAGGACTTGGCAGGAGAGGATACTGTGATATCTGCCACAGGAATGTGAATAGAAACTCTTATGGAATAGGCCTTTAGAATGAGCCTAAAAGAAACCAAGCTGATGTGCTCATTATGGCAACCTCACCTAGCATAATGTCCAGCACAAAGTAGGAGCTTGTAAAATATTGCTTCAGTGAGTGAATTAATGTATGCCAATCTTAGTTGGGATCATTGGTTTTAGGGAGAGTCATATTTTGAACCAGAGTTATGCTATTAAGTAATACTGAATTAATAATGATTACAATTCTGAACTTAGCCATATAATTTAACATCAATAATATGTTAATGAAAATGGGCACAGCTGGACTCTTTTTTTTTTTTTTATGTTGGGCTGTCCCTCTTTGCAAAGGACAAACTCTAGAATTGTAGTTTGATGTTCACTAAGGAATCCCCACAAGAGTCAGAGAGCAAATCTTTCACCTCTATTTGTTAGTCAAATCAGAAACATTAACATTCTTTCTATAATTTTCCTTAACCAGGAGTTGAGAATTTCCTTATACTCCTCTAACTTTTAATAAATGTCAACTTCTTAAACCTAATGCCACTGACTTCCATGTTTTAAAATAACATCAGTTTTGTATTGAAAGTGACTGCAGAGAGAAATCCACTTTAGCCACAGGGTGGTTGCCCCAAGATCAGCCCTAGGTGCAAGTGTTGAGATTAATTATAACCATGCTTCTGGTTTCCCAGTGAGTGCCCTAAGTTAGTGCTTCAGAGAAACAGAGGGACTGTTATATTCAATATTAGAGGACCTATACCTCCCACAGTATCTGAGACAGTAGACATTCAAAAACTAGTTCTTACATCAAATTTAATGTCATGGCTCTCTTTATTTTTTTTTTCTGACAAACTTTAGTGCATAAACATTTTATTTTTCATATGGAGTATATGTTTTAATCCAGAAATACTCTAATACTTCCACTACATACAAAGTCTGATTTTACTTTATTTTCTCAGTCCTCTCTTTCCACCTTTCAGTCTGTGCAGACCCAGAAACATGCTATGGATGAAATATTTACTTCTAGGAATGAGACTGTCGAAGGGTGTCCATCTCATTTATGTTATTCTGTGCACCATGATCTCTATCAGAATCATATTCCCTCCAAACGGGGATCAGAATAGCCAGATGGTTCAGTTGCTGAATGCCCTAGGTTCAAGGTTTCAGTCATAGGGGGATATTAGCATATTTCGTGAAATTTGTTAAGGATGTAAATTCCTAGGTCTCACCCCAGACTTCCCTAGAATTTGCAGGGTTTTCAGGGCATATATGAAGACGGTTCCAGTGCACAGTGTAGTGTAAATCAGTTGGGAAATGCAGATTGGGGAGCATAGCTGTGGTGTGACAGTAGCCACATGATGGTAACAGAATGGGTTGCTGTAACATCCACGGGGATGATGTAGCAACCCCATGAATGCATGCAATGTGCAAGACACAATGGATCCTGTGATACAGACACTAACTAGGGTAGAAGATGAAATCACGAGTCACCTTGTCTGTTTTTCCGCTTTCAGAAAATGTTTTCCTTAGATCATTCTGGTTTTTAAGTCCCCGGGTGCATTAGTTTACTAATACTGTAACAAATACCAGAAATGCAGTAGCTTAAATGAGAAATCCGTTCTTGCACAGATCAGGAGCACAGAACTCTGAAATCGAGGTATCATCAGAATCGTCTCCCTCCAAAGGCGGTAGGAGATTCTTTCCTTGCCTATCCCAGCTTCTGGAGGCTCCTGGTGTTCCTTGGCTTGTCAGTGTAACATCAGTCTCCTTCCATCTTCATGTGGCCTTCTCTTCCTGTGTTTTTCCTCTGGGTATCTCTTATAAGGATACTTGTCACTGGATTTAGGGTCCACCTGAATAATCTAGATGACTTGATCTCAAGGTTCTTAATTACATGTGAAAAACACTGTCTCCAAATAAGGTCTAATTCACAGGTCCTGAGGGTTAGGATGTGAATGTATCTTTTTTTTTTTGGGGGGGGGGTCACCATTTAACTAACAGCACAAGGAAAAGGACTTACCTTTCATACTAACATTTCTGTTATCAAATGAATAAGATTAAGATTTCCTGTTTTAAAAGATCAATTCTGGAGTTTTAAGAACCCTTAACATGAGAGCTATCCTCTTTAAATTGTTAAGTGTACAATAAAGTATTGCTAACTCTAGCAATAATGTGATATACACTAGATCTCTAGAACTTATGAATATTTCTTTTTGAGCAATTATATAGTCTGTCTTTAGAATCTATGAAGACTTTTATACATAATTTTTGATATAATGTACAGTACAGTGTCTCCATTTTGTATTATTTATAATATCTGGCATTGACCAGGAATCTTATGTACACTGGTAGATAAATTCTTGTTTTCTTTTTGGTACCAGGAATTGAACCCATGGGTGGGTGCCTAACCACTGAGCAACATCCACAGCCCTTTTTAAAATTTTTTATTTAGAGACAGGGTCTCACTAAATTGCTTAGGGCCTCTATAAGTTGCTGAGGCTGACTTTAAACTTGTGATCCTCCTGCCTCAGCCTCCTGAGCTGCTGGGATTACAGGTGTATGCCACCATGCTTGGCCTGATAGACAAATTTTAAGGGAAATAAAAATAATTATTGAGCTTTAATTTAAAAGTATTATAGTGATTAAAAGTGCTTTAATTGTTTTAAATTTAGAAAACATCTTTGATTATCATGAGTTATTCTGTCTGGTACACATATGAATAAACCTGCTGTTCTTCACTTTGGATCATACTACCTAGAGTTTTCCATGTGGAAAGCAATATGATAATAAATTAAATGCCTATCCTATGCTTTAGAGCACCCCTGTAATGATAATGGTAGAATAGGTGCTCAATGGTAACTGCAAATATTAGAAAGTGAAGAGTTTAAAAGTACTGATTTTACTTTCTTCAGACTTCATAGACATACACTGCTTTGGGCCTAGATATAATTTTTTAAAGTTTGTTGATTTATTCCAATTTGACAGCAGAATGCATTTCAATTCATAGTACACATACAGAGCACAGTTTTTCACGTCTCTGGTTGTACACAAAGTAGAGTCACACCATTCATGTCTTTATAGATGTGCTTGGGGTAATGATGTCCAATTCATTTCACTCTTTCCTCCCTGCTCTCCCCTCCCTCCCCTTTGTCCTATCTAAAGTTCCTCCATTCCTCCCATGCTCCCCCTGCCATCCCTATTATGGATCAGCATCCTTATCAGAGAAAACATTCTAGATATTAATTTTTAAGTGACAGAATTATGGCTATTGATCTGAAAATAAAGATTTCAAGCATGTGTTTCCTGTTGGAACAGCATAGTAACTTTTCAGGCTTGTCAATGGAGACAAGATTGTGAAATGACAGTAGATTCCTTAGCTTGACATGGGGCTCAGGTTTGGAGTTACTGTTTATCAGTTCATGGCCTTTTAATCTGCACACCCTGTTCCTCCAATTTGCAGTCAAATGTGTTTCATGTAGGGCTTCAGTTTCAGGTGCGTGCATAGAGAGTATTAGGCACCTGCTGACCGGCCTCCACGGGTGTGGACTCCTCTGGAGGTGAACTGCTCCTCTCTTCCAGCTCTCCAAGGGTTAATTAGGGCTTTTGTCTCAGGGGGATCCTGTCTGCCAAGACAGCCTGCCTTCTGAATTGGCTCCGGACATTTTTTAACATTAGACATTACTTTCATTTGTCTTTAAAAAGCCATTCTTTATTTTTGCTCCCAAGAAACATTTCTTTCAAAATTACTTTAAATTTTAAAAAGGATCCCTTTTAGGCTCTTGATGATATGGAAATAAGAATTGCTCACTTTCAGAATAGCACTTTTGTCTGCTATAACTTCTTATGTGCACCTAGGGAAAGTTAAAAAATACATGGGAAAGCAAACGCATATTTGGATGATGTCTTTACTCAAAATTCATGGAAGAATTTTTTTTAAATATAAAATTTGGGGGCTGGTGATGTGGCTCAAGCAGTAGAGCGCTCACCTGGCATTCGCGGGGCGCTGGGTTCGATCCTCAGCACCACATAAAAATAAAATAAAGATGTTGTGTCCACCGAAAACTAAAAAAATACATATTAAAAAGTCTCTCTCTCTCTAAAAAAATAAAATAAAATAATTTTTTTAATTTTTTTTTATAATTTTTATTGGTTGTTCACAACATTACAAAGCTCTTGACATATCATATTTCATACATTAGATTGAAGTGGGTTATGAACTCCCAATTTTACCCCAAATGCAGATTGCAGAATCACATCGGTTACACATCCACAATTTTACATAATGCCCTATTAGTAATTGTTGTATTCTGCTACCTTTCCTATCCCCTACTATCCCCCCTCCCCTCCCCTCCCATCTTCTCTCTCTACCCCATCTACTGTAATTCATTTCTCTCCTTGTTTATTTTCCCATTCCCCTCACAACCTCTTATATGTAATTTTGTATAGCAATGAGGGTCTCCCTTCATTTCCATGCAATTTCCCTTTTCTCTCTCTTTCCTTCCCATCTCATGTCTCTGTTTAAAGTTAATCTTTTCTTCCTGCTCTTCCTCCCTACTCTGTTCATAGTTGCTCTCATTTAAAATAAAATTTTGATATCAACTTACAGAAAACTTTATATAATAGATTATAGCACATATATCACTTTTAGGGCCCCACAAAATTATTTTTGTAAATGATCAAATAAGTCTTTATTCTAAACCAGACTGAACAACAGACCAAATTTAATGAGTAAAAACTGTCTAATGTTTTAATGTTGTGTCATAGAGAGAGACACATACAGACAGAAATTTAATTTACCCTGATTATTCATTTCCATACACATTTCAACCATTCAGAGTCATGAGGTGCACTGTGGGAGGCCATCCTCGCACGTGATTTGAGTTACCTCCCTGGCAGGGTGAGAGGCGCTTAGACACAGCTGTATTAGAGCTTTCCCCACCCTTCTCCAGGTCCAGGGCTTGTCCGTGCAGAAGCGTGCCTGGCCACTGCCCTGAAGACCCAATAGTCGCCCCTGACCTTGGGATGCTGCCCCCCTTAACCTTCATTGGATGGGAATTTCCCTTGAATTTTTTGTTCCCCCAAAAAAGCCCACTCCCTGGCATGTTCTCTCTCTCTCTCTCTCTCTCTCTCTCTCCTCTTCTGTAAACCTCGCCACTGCATTAGGTGGCTGGAGGCGGGAGCTAGGAGAAGCTGTCCCGGAGCTGGTATTAAAGGCAATGAGAATCTTGTCTCTTTAATTTAAAACTTCCTAGCAATTACTTATGAACTGAACCTTCTTTCATGAAGCCAGCGCTGGTCGAGTGGCAGAGTACACCACTTAAAAGTGCAAAAATTTGAGACAGGTATGGTGGTGCATGCCTGTAATCCCAGTGGCTTGGGAGGATGAGGCAAGAGGATAGTGCGTTCAAAGCCAGCTTCAGCAAAAGCAGGTGCTAAGCAACTCAGTGAGATTCTCTCTCTAAATAAAATACAAAATAGGGCTGGTATGTGGCTCAGTAGTCTAGTGCCCCTGAGTTCAATCCCCGGTAACCTTCCCTGATCCTAAAAAAAGTGCAAGACTTTGTTGACAAATTTCTCTTTTTATGACATTTTCTATCTCCAAAGCTGTATCAATGAATCGATTTTATTTCTCCTCAGATAAAGTTATGTCAAATTCATTATCAAGGGCAAGATGTCTGTTAAATTAATTTTTGCTTCTGTTTTCTCTGCCACTATCCATATCAAGGTTTTCACATTTTCATTCCTGGATTACCACTACAGACATTTTTTAACCCAACTTTTTATTATGGAAACATTTAAACCAACACAAAAGTAGGGAGAATAGTATTTTGAACTCACTGCCACTCAATTCTTTTCTTACTTATTTATTTTTCCTACAATAAGCTAAAGCTCACTCCACACATGCCAGTATGTGTCTCTAACAGGTAAATAATTTGTCCCCTGTAGTTTTTAAATTTTTCTTCCTTCAATCTGCTTTCTCACCAATCCACACATTTTCAACCTTGGCATATTTTCAAAGAAGCCTAAAGTGGCTTTATAAGCCCAGTATTTCTCATTTAATTAAATGCAAACTCTTGTCCTGATTTACAAAGCCATCTTTACTTTTGCTTCACCCTTACTGTTTTATTTCCATTGTTCCCCAACAGGCGATCCTGTGGGGTTCATCACTGCTTCAGCTAAGGCCCTGTTTATTCCTGTCTCTTGTCATGCCCTTGCCTCCCACAAATCCATGCATTCTAGAAAACTCTGCTTTGAAGGGTTCCTCTATGAAGCTTTCCCCAGCTCAAGCTGACTTTCTGGGATTGAAACGCAATTTCTTTTTCTTTCTTTTTTTTTTAAATTATGATTTGTTATATATGACAGCAGAATGCATTATAATTCATGTAACACATACAGAGCACAATTTTTCATATCTCTGGTTGTATATAAAGTATATTCACACCATTCATGTTTCATACATGTACTTAGGGTAATGATATCCATCTCATTCCACCATCTCTTATACCCTCATGCCCCCTCCTTTCCCCTCCCACCCCTCTGCCCTATCTAGAATTTGTCTAATCCTCCCAGAAATATAGTTTCTTTAACTTCAGATATGGTTTTTCCTGTCATGGCCAGTCTTAATTTTTGCAATCTGAAAAGTGGCCTTTGAATCATGGTCTAGTATAACTTTCATTTTTGAGTAGTCCTCTGAAGACACAGAAGATGAGTGGTACTGGATGGACTCTAGCATTGAGATTATAGGCAGAATTCTAATATGGCCCCATGATCTCTGCCCTTAGTGTTACTCCCATGATTACTTTAGGTAATAAGGTCAACTGATGTTGCAGAGGTAATCAAAGTTACTAATCAGTTGACTTTAAGATAGGGAAACTAGCTGGGATTGTGTCGTATGCCTGTAATCCTAGCAATTTGGGAGGCTGAGACAGGAGGATCCTGAATCCAAGGCTAGCTTCAGCAACTTAATGAAGCCCTAGCAACTTAAAGAGACCCTGCCTCAAAATTAAAAAAAAAAAAAAGATGGGAAAGGGATGTAGCTTAGTGGTAAGGTGCCCCTGTGTTCAGATCTTCTAATCCTGAGAAGGAGGCAATCCACAATTACTAGCCTTCAGGATGAAGCAATGGGACCATGAGCCATGGAATGTAGATAGTTTCTAGATATATAGAAAGGAAATAGGGTCTCAGTCCTACACCCACAAGGAACTGAATTCTGCCAAACTGAATAATATAAGCAAATTCTGCCGAAAGCCTCCAGATAAGAGCCTTGAGTTTGGCTTTGTGATATTCCCTTGCAGAGAATCCAGACAAGCACACTCAGATTTCTGATCTGCTGAACTGTTGCTAACACACAAGTATCGTTTTAAGCTGCTAAATTCAGAGTAATTTGTTTTGCAGCAATAGAAAATGAATACAAGAGGCAATACAGGGTTTTAGCTCGTAGTACTATTTTATGAATTGCCTTCTATTCTTATTAAGACTCTAGATCAGCAAAGGAGATTTTCCAATAAATGGGGACACTAGCCTTAGCATGCATGGCCACTGTACAGGCCAGCACAGTGCCCTTTGTCTATGATACCTCACTTTTGTCCATCAGTTTCTCATTACAGATAGGAGTACCTCAAGGAAAGGCAAGTCTCACTTCCCTATTTACAGTGTTTTCAAAAACTGTATAAGAGGTCCCTTGAGCAAGGGAAGGGGGACAGGACATCATATTTGACCAACAATAGTATCATCTTATTATGTAGTCAGACTTGGACAATTCACCTCTCCTATAAGACTGGGGCAGATTTTGTAGGTATAGACAAAGTTTGGCAGCAGCCAACATATCAGATGATACAACTTATTTATAAAGTACATATAGAGGATCTGATCAAAAAATAGTTCCTGGAGCTGGAATTGTAGATCAGTGGTCGCATGCTTGCCTAGTACTGGGTTCCATCCTCTGTACCACATAAAAATAAATAAATAAAATAAAGACATTTTGTCCATCTACAGCTAAAAATATATTTTTTTTTAAAAGATAGATACTGAGGGCATTGAGAGGAGAGCAGAAGTTACGGTGTCTTCTGCAGCCCAGAATCAGACATGATAGGCAGGGGTGTTATTAATTTAATGGCAACTATTTCTTAGTCACGAAATGTAACACCAGGGGTTAGACACTCATGTGGGATGCTTATGTGTGATTCATAAAAGAATGTGTTCCTTATAAAACTTATTGCTGAATGACTCACCACAGAAAGATGATGAAGATAAAGCTCCTAATTTAAAGAGTTAGGCAAGTGACCGTTTAACAATCGACTTTCTGAGGTATAATTTACATTCAATAAAATGCATGCATTTTAAGTGTACAGTTCAATAAATGTATACACCCATGTAAACACCACCCCAGTCAAAACAGGACACTCTCATCCTTCCATAAAGCTCCCTCATGCCCTTTCACAGCCAGTCCTTCCACACACTGATCAAAGCAACCGTTGATCTGCTTTCTATCACTATGGCTCTGTATTGCCTCTTATAGTACTTCTATTGAATTGTACAGTATGTGCTCTTTTCTGTAAAGCTTCTTTCGCTCATTCTGATGTTTCTGAGATTCATTCTCATTGGTGTATTTGTTAGTGATGGATATTTTTATTGAGGAGTATTCTACTGTGCAAATGACAACTTGTTAGTCATGCATCTGTTAGTGGATATTTGTTTCCCGTTCAGGGCTTTCATCAATGAAGTTGTTATGACCTGTCTTGATGTGGACATTGTTCTCGTTTCATTTTGGTAAACATCTAGGAGTGAATACCTAGTGGTTCATACAAGTGTATGTTTAACCTTAAAAGAAACTGTCAAACTGTTTTCCAAAGGGATTGTACCACTTTTTACTCCCAATAGCAATTCATAAGAAATCTAACTATTCTTCATCTCTTTTACAAACTCGGTATTGACAGTCTTTAATATTACCATCTAATGAATGTGTAGCATATCTTATAGCTTTAATTTTCATTTCCCTGATGACTGATGATGTTGAGTATCTATCTTTTCTTGTGCTTATTGAACATTCATATATTTTCCTTGATTAAGTGCTGCTTCATGTCTTTTGCCTATTCAAGTATAATTAGATTGTATTATTGTTATTAGATTTCAAGAATATACACACACACACACACATCTGGGATATAAGTCTATTGTCAGATATGTGCATTCCAAAAATTTCTTCCAGCCGATGGCTTAACTTTTTTTTGGTGCTGGGGACCAGACCAAGGCCTCATGTATGCTAGCTAGCACTCTACCACTGAGCTGCATCCTCAGCCCTAGTTCAGATAATTTTTGTAGATATATTTTCCTGTTTTCATGCATTTATGATACTTTTTTTGGTCTACTGTGGCCATTTATTTATTTATTTTTGGTCACTGAATTTTTTAGTTCCAGAATTTCCATATAGTTATTTTTTATAGTTTAAATTCCTATGCTGAGATTTCTTGCCTTTTCTCTCAGTAAGCCCATAATTTCCTTAATTCATGGAACACATATCATTTTGTTCTTTGAGTCATATTTATAGTACCTAAAGTCCTTGATTCTTAAATACAACATCTCAGCACTATTGATATTGATATTTTCTCCTTAATTATGACCATATTTGCATGTTATTCTTTTTTTCATATCTAGCAAATTTTTAGATTATATTTTAGACATTGTTGATTATATATTGTGAAAATTCTAGGCTCCGGACTTTGTTATCTTCTTTTGAGAAATGTTAGCTTTTCTTGTATTAGACAGTTTAATTACTGGCTGATTACCTTGCATTTCCATGGGTTTGTCTTTATGCTTTGCTAGGGTACATCTTCAGCAAGCTCAATATGTTCTCCAAGTCCCTCTCTTTTGGCATATCTCGACTTCCAATATCCGTCTTCTCTGCAGATCTTTTAAAGGCTTAGTTTCGGACTTTGTTAGGATGAGCCTGGAATGGACCTTCCTCTGAAACATGGTCCTAATTCTTTCTGGATCTAAGTTAGATGCTTAGTGTGATAATAAATTGGTAACAGAGTCTTTTTATTCTGGCTTGGCCAGAACTTCAGTGTCCACCAGCACTGTTTGATGTCTAGAATCTCCATTCTGTTCTTATCTCAATAGTAAATGTTCTCCGTAGTTACTACAAGCCACAGATAATTTTATCATAAGAATGTGCATCTTACCTTTGAGCCAAGGATTCATAAGGAATCTTCCACACCACTTTTGAAACTCCAGTTCTCCCCACCTTACACAGCTTCTTTGTCTTTTGATGCCTTACTAAATTCCAACTGCTTCAGTTCATCTGAACTCTGATCTTTGTCTCAGCTCAGCAGGACCATTGTGCTTGGTTTAGATTTCAACTTCCTATGATATATTTGGAAAATTGTATTCAGGAAGAGATCTAGGGTATCACTGGGCTATTCTTTATGATTTTCTCCTCTCTCTAAGATTACAATGTTGAGTTTCTTATTGTCCATTGCTTAAAAACAATTGCCTCATGTAGTATTTCTGGCTTAATCATTTATGCAAGGAGAGTTAGTCCAATAACAGTTGCTCCATCACATCTGGAAGTGAAAAATTGCAAGATGTGCTCTTAAAGATTAAATTACAGGGGCTGTAACGGGTATGTGCTTAGTCTAATTCAATATCCAGCAGGATGGGGGAAAGATTAAAATTACAAAGGAGGAGTCCCTAAACTTCCATTTAATCTGAAAAAAGAATGTTTAATAGTCATGAGTTCCAGTCTATGGTTTCTATTCACAGGAAGTTAGTATGGTGAAACAGAATGTAGTTCCTTTTTATTTTTCTAAAAATTGTATGTAATAGCCATCTCTTTTCTCTAAGAAACAAAAAGAAGAGAGATTCAAGATGGTGGAGTCCAGGAAGGCTGCATTCCTAGCTGCTCCGCAGCTCAGGATTCAAGCAGCTGGAGTGCTGCTTCTCAGCAAGGTGGGTGAAGAAGGATTTCACTAAAATTCAATATTGGACAGTCAGAGGATCCTAGAGACTCAGAAATTTGGGTTCACTGAACAAAGAAGAAAGAGCATTGGGGCTGAACTGGTAGCAGCAGCAAATGCAGTGTTGGTTCATCATGGAGGAGAGGGAGAACAGAGAGAGAAACATGACAGACAGATCTGGTATGGAAAACCTGAGATCAGACAGTGGCCTGAACTTGGCTGAACCAGGGGCTGACTGTGAACTGCTGATTGAAAAGTGCTCTGTTTCTCAACTGGCCACAGAGTGCTGAGACAGAGCCAGAGCCAGGAAATCACAGCAAACACTGTCACACTGTCCCAGTAAGTGCCTACCATGTGGCCTAAGGTGTACCTGTGACCGGCAGGAGTCAGGATCGGGGTGTTCCATGGAGTCGAAGAATGAGCACGGAATAAGCAAGCTAGAGTGCCATTTAAGTCCTACAGCACTCCTCCTTTAAAGGCAGGTAAGGGGGAGTTGATAAGCTCCTTTTGATTGGTTTTTGATGTTTCAATTATCCCATGGTAGGCGCAGACTGGATTATGGATTATGCAGTTGCTTTCAGCCAGATGGAGATTTATGCACTTTCTGAGCAACAGGAACTGTTTTATAACAGGTTGGGGCATGTTAGGATGGCTGTCCTTGTGTTTGCCCTCTTGTCAACTTTTTCTGTTCCTTCCCTACGCTCTACTGCCTTGCCTTTTCTATCTCATGCTTCCAGAATGTGTGTGAAATAGACACAGAGAAAGCTGGGCACAGTGGCGCAGGCCTGTAATCCCTGCTATTGGGGAGGCTGAGGCAGGAGGATCTCGAGTTCAAAGCCAGCCTCAGCAATGGGAGGCACTGAGCAACTCAGTGTCTCTAAATAAAATACAAAATAGGGTTGGGGATGTGGCTCAGGGGCAGAATGTCCCTGACTTCAATCCCTGGTACCAAAAAAAAAAAAAAAAAAAGAAAAGAAAAGGAAAAGAAAAAAAAAACCCAAAAGAAAAAGGCACAGAGAAGATTGTACCCAGGGGCATTCAAGTCTGAAAAGCAAAGGGGAACCCAACTTGCTTCTCCTTTGAGTCAGGCGATTCGCATGATCAGCAGAAGAGAGCCAGGAATCTAAACAGGTGGGTGAGAATTCTCTCAAGATCTAAGCCTGGGAAGGCTGGGAAGGCTGTACTGGAGGGCAGCAGGGTGTGTGGAGGATTGGCTCCCCTGTCCCAAGAGTAGAATTCTTGGGAGGCTCTTGAAATCCAGACTCCTGACAGAGATTGACAACTGCTAAGCTATAGGGGTAGGTTGATCTAATCTCTCCAGATCAGACACTGGCCAACAAAGCCTCTGAAGCTAGATTAGACCTAATCCCCAGGCCCTGGAACTTCCCTAACAGCAACAGCTCCTACTTGGGAGTGCAGTGATCTGATCTTTGCAGACAAAACTCCAACTGAAAGTACTTCCTATTCCATCCTACCTCATACTGGTGAGAAGGGAAGCTAAGAATTATTTGAACAGCTTCAGGGTTAGGCCACTATAACTGGCAATTCAGTGAGCAACACAAAAAGAGGAAGGGGTTAATAACCTCCAACCCTTGCTCTTGCTCTCAGGACATAGCCCAAGAAGAAATGGAAAGGAAGACAATTGGGCATAGACAGTGACTATCATTGGCTATACTGATCACCTCAGTGGAGATGATTTTCTCATTTTTATTAAGAAAAAGCCCTACATGTAACAGTGGAAGAGAAATCTATCCCAACAATGTGTAAACCTCAACACAGGTATCCAAGAAATATGAAAAAAACAAGGTAACATGATGTCTCCTATAGTTTAAAATTCACTATCACCTTACCCAAAAGATTTTTTTTTAACTTTTTTTATTGGTTGTTCACAACATTACAAAGCTCTTGACATATCATATTTCATACATTAGATTGAAGTGGGTTATGAACCCCCACCCAAAAGATATTGCAGTGGATAAATACCAGATAAAGAATTCAAAAGAATGATTACAAAAATGATCAATGATTTCCAAGAGAACACAGGAAAATAACAGAATGAATTAAGGAAGTCAGTACAGAGTACGAATGAGAAGTTCCATAAGGAGATAAAGATATTGAAAAAGAGCCAGACAGAAATCTTGGAAATGAATACAATAAATCCAATATAATGTTCAGTTGAAAGTCTAATAGAGTAGACAATATTGGAGACACAATCTCAGAGTTGGAAGACAAAGCGGTCAACTTTGAAAATTCAGACAATGTACTTTTTAATATTTTATTTGTTCTTTTTAGTTATACATGAGCAGTAGAATGTATTTTGAGATATTATACATACATGGAGTATAACTTCCCATTCTTATGGTTGTACATGTTGTGGAGTTACACTGGTTGTGTATTCATATATGAACATAGGAAAGTTATGTTCAGTTCATTCTATTGTCTTTCCTATTTCCATCCCCCCATCCCTTCCTTTCATCCCCTTTAATTTAATCCAATTAACTCTATTCTTCCCTCCTCTGCTCTTATTATGTATTAGTATCTGCATATCAGAGAGAATATTTGGCCTTTGGGTTTTTTGGGGGATTGGCTTATTTCACTTAGCATGGTAGTCTCCATTTCTTTCGATTTACCAGCAAAAGCCATAATTCCATTCTTCTTTAATGTTGAGTAATATCCTACTGTGTATATTACCACATTCATCTGTTAAAGGGCACCTAGGTTAGTTCCACAGCTTAACTATCATCAATTGAGCTGCTATAAACATTGATGTGGCTGTATAACTGTAGTATGCTGATTTTATGTCCTTTGGGTATAAACTGAGGAGTGGGATAACAGGGTCAAATGGTTGTTCCATTTCAAGTTTTCTGAGGAATCTCCATACTGATTTCCATAGTGGTTGCATCAATTTGCAGTTCCACCCGCGATGTATGAGTGTACCTCCCCTCACCACCCCCCACCCCCGGCATCCTTGTCAATATTTATTGTTACTAGTTTTCTTGATAATGACCATTCTGATTGGAGTGAAATGAAATCTCAGTGTGGTTTTAATTTGTATTTCTCTAATTGCTAAAGATGTTGAACATTTTTTCATACAGTTGTTGACTTTATTTCTTTTTCTGCAAAGTGCTGGTTAAATTCCTTTGCCCATTTATTGATTGGGTTATTTGGTTTTTTTTTTGTTGTTGTTGTTGTTTTGTTTTTGGTGTTGTTTGAGTTCTTTATATATCTTGGAGATTAATGCTCTATCTGAGGTGCACACAGTGGCAAAGATTTTCTCCCATTCTGAAGGCTCTTTATTTATGTTCTTGATTATTTCCTTTGCTGTGAAGAAGATTTTTAGTTTGATACATCCCATTTAGTGATTCTTTATTTTACTTCTTTTACTTTAGAAGTCTTATTGACGAATTCAATTCCTAAGCTGACATGATGGAGAGTTGGGCCTACTTTTAATTCAGACAATATTAAAGGAAAAAAAAGTAACCATGATAGGAATATACAAGAACTCTGGGTCAACATTAAGAGATCATATTTAAGAATCACTGGAAATGAGGAGTGTTATGAGATGCAGGCTTATGGAGTGGATAACCCCTTTGGGGAAATAATAACAAAAATTTGAAACTTCAAGAATGAGATGGACATCTAGATACAGGAAGCATTCAGAACCTCAGATAGACAAGGTCAAAAAAGAACCTTTTCATGACACATTTTAATTAAAATGCCTAACATACAGAACAGGAAGAATTTCTGAAAGAAAATTAGTGTCAATCAAGATTACTATCTCAAAAACAGATATTTCAAAGTCTAAAAGGATATTAAAACCTTCCAAGACAAGCAGAAATTAAAAGAATGAGGGGCTATTAAGCCAGCACTATAGAATTTAAAGAAATGTTTGACTCAGAGGAAATAAAAACAACAACAACCAAACCCCAGTGCTTACATGTGAACAATTCTCACTGGAAGAGTAGCTAAGCAAATGAGAAACAGGACCAAATTAAACATTATAAATAAATTAAAATGGCAGTAAATCAATGGAAATGTAACTGATGTGACACAGCAATCTGTATACGGGGTAAAAATGGGAGTTCATAACCCACTTGAATCAATCTGTGAAATATGGTATATTAAGAACTATGTAATGTTTTGAACAACCAACAATAAAATAATTAAAAAAAATTAAAATGGCAGGAATTAATAAACCTCTCTCTCAGTAACATTGAATGTAAATGTTTTCAACTCACCAATTGAAAGACACAGGCTAGAAGATTGGGTTAAAAAACTAGACCCAACTATATATTGTTTGCAAAAGATGTATCTTTTTTTTTTTTTTGCAAAAGATGTATCTTACAGGCAAAGACAATCACAGGCTAAAAGGATGGAGATTAATATACCATGTAAATGGAAACCCTAGAAAAAATGGGTATGTCTCTAGACTCAATGTGCCAAAATTGAATTAAGAAGACATAGAAAACCTAGGCACACCAATAAGTTGTAATGAGATAGAAGTAGTAATAGAAAATCTTCCAAAAAAGAAAAGGCCAAGACTAGATGGATTCTCAGCTAAATTCTATTAGAACTTTAAAGAAGAATTAATGCCAACACTCCTCAAATTATTTCATAAAATATAGAGGGATGGAACATTTCAGAATTTATTCTATGAAGCCATATCATACTCATACCAAAACCAGATAAGGACACATCAAAGAAAGAAAATTACAGATGAATATCCCTGATAAACATAAATCCAAAAATACTTAATAAAATATTAGCAAGCTATATTCAACAACATATTTAAAAGATTATACGCCATAACCAAGTTGGTTTTATTCCAGAGGTGCAAGGATGGTTTAATATACACAAATCAATAAATGTAATTTGTCACATAAATAGAATTAAGGAGAAAAATCACAGTCATTTCAATAGGTGCAGAGAAGGCCTTTGACAAAATTCAGCATTCATTCATGATAGAAAAACACTGAAGAAACATGGGATAGATGAAACTTGCCTCAGGCTAGGTTTGTAGCTCAGTGGTCAGGCACTTGCTTAGCATGTGTGAGACACTGGATTGATCCTCAGTATCACATAATAATAAATAACTGAAATAAAGTTACTGTGTCCATATACAAATAAAAAAAAGTTAAAAAAGAAACATGCCTCAACTTCATAAAGATTATACATGAAAAACCCAAAATCAAACCCACAGTAATTGGTGAAAAACTAAAAGCATTTCCTTTAAAATCTGGTAAAATAAAAGGATGTCTACTCTTACCACTCCTAACACATTCTTAGAAATTCTAGGGGCTGGGGATGTGGCTCAAGCGGTAGCACGCTCGCCTGGCATGCGTGCGGCCCGAGTTCGATCCTCAGCACCACATACCAACAAAGATGTTGTGTCCGCCAAGAACTAAAAAATAAATATTAAAAAAATTCTCTCTCTCACTCTCTCTCCTCTCTCACTCTCTCTCTAAAAAAAAAAAAAGAAATTCTAGCCAAAGCAATTAGGCAAGAGAAGGATATAAAAGGGATAAAATTAGAAAAGAAGACATCAAATCATCACTGTTTGCAGATGATATGATTCTGTATTTACAAGAAGCAGAAAACTCCACTAAAACACTGTTAGAACTAATAAACAAATTCAGCAAAGTAGAAGGTTACAAAATCAACATAAAAAAACCAATAGCTTTCTTATATGCTAGTAATGAATCTTCTGAAAAAGAAATCAGGAAAACAATTACATTCACAGTAACAAAAATATTTAATAATAATAAAAAATACCTAGGAATAAATACAGCCAAGAAGGTGAAAAACCTCTACAATGAAAACTATTGAGCCAGGTGTGGTGGTGCATGCCTGTAATCCCAGCAGTTCAGAAGGCTGAGGCAGGAAGATTGTGGGTTCAAAACTAGCCTCAGCAACTTAGCAAGACCTTAAGCAACTCAGTGAGATCCTACAAAAAAGGGCTCAGGATTGGCTCAGTGGTTCAGTGCCCCTGGGGGTTGAATCCCTGGTATCAAACAAACAAAAACCAATATATATATATATATATATATATATATATATATATATATATATAGAGAGAGAGAGAGAGAGAGAGAGAGAGAGAGAGAGAGAAAATTGAAGAAAGAACTTGAACAAGACCTCAGAAGATGGAAAGACTGCCTATGTTCATGGATAGGCAGAATTAATGCTAAAATGGCCATAGTACCAAAACAAATATACAGATTCAATGCAATACCCATCAAAATTCTAGTGACATTCTTTACAGAACTAGCAAAAAGAATCCTAAACTTCATTTTGATTTATAAAAGACCTAGAATAGACAAAGATATTCTAAGCCAGAAAAGTAATGCTGAAGGCATCCCAATACCTGCCTTCAAATTATACTATATAGCTACTTCATGGTACTGGCATAAAACACAGACATGTAGACCAATGGTATAGATTAGAAGGCAGAGACAAATCCATACATCCACAGTCATCTGTTCCTTGACAAAGGTGCCAAAAACATACTTTGGAGAAAAGTCAGGCTTTTTAACAAATGGTATTGGGACAACTGGTTATCCTACATAGAAGAATGAAACGATACCCTTATATCTCAGTTGGCACAAAAGTCAATTGAAACCATGCCAATACCCTGAAGTAGCTATGCAGTCAATTCAAACTGGATCAAATGACTTAGGATTAGACCAGAAACCATGAGGCCCCTTGAAGGAAATGTAGGGTCAACACTCCAACTTTTAGACACAGGCAATGATTTTCTCAATAGGACCCCTATAAAGCTCAGAAAATCATAGAAAGAGTTAATAAACAGGAAGGCATCAAATTAAAAAGCTCTGCACATCAAACAGTGAGGAATGTGAAGAGAGAAGCTACAGAATGGGAGCAAATCTTTGCTAGTTACCCTTCTGATAAAGGATTAATATATAGAACACATAAAGAACCCCCCAAATTTAACTCAAAATGCCAAATAACCCTATTAATAATTGGGCAAAAGAATTAAACAGACACTTCTCAAATGAAGAAGTACAAATGGCTAACAAATATATGAAAAAGTGTTCAACATCAGGAGCTGGGAGTGTGGCTCAGTGGTAGAGCACTTGCCTAGCATGTGTAAGGCACTGGGTTTGATTCTCAGTACCACATACAAATAAATAAAATAAAGGTACATGGACAACTAAAAATATTTTTTTTAAATGTTAAACATAATTAGCAATTAGGAAAATGAAAATCAAAGCTACACTGAGATTTCATCTCTCACCAATCAGAATGGCAGTCATTAAAAAAACAAAAAGTAATAAATGCTAGAGAGAAAGGAACACTTTTATACAGTTGAGGGGATTAATACAACCACTGTAAATTAATACAACCACTATGGAAATCAATATGGAGGTTCCTCAAAAGACTGGGCATGGAACCACCATATGACCCAGCTATACTACTCCTTAGTATTTATCCTTAAGAATTAAAGTCATCATATTATAGTGACGCATGCATACACATGTTTATAGCAACACAATTCACAATAGCCAAACTATGGAATCAACCTAGGTGTCCATCAACAGATGAATGGTAAAGAAAATAAATGTGAGATATATACACAGTGAAGTTTTATTCAGGAATAAATAAAAATAAAATTATGTCATTTGCAGAAAAATGGATGGAACTAGAGACCATTATGTTAAGTGAAATTAACCAAACTCAGTTCAAGGGTTGTTATGCTTTATATGTGGAAGCTAGAGAAGAAAAAGTAAAAGAAAGGTGCGGAGGGGTGGGGAATCTCATGAAAATCAAAAGAAGATCAGTAGAGGAAAGAGACCAGTGACCAGCGGTTGGGAAGTAGAGAGGGAGCAGGGAAGGGCTGGGGAGTGATACTGACCAAATTACATTGTTATATTGTGTGCATGTACAAATAGTAACTATAAATACCATCATTATGAATAACCGTAATGCACCAATAAAAAACCTGTGTAGAGAAAATAAAAAAAGAAAAAGGAGGTTTGTAAAAATAATGGTAGTAATAATAACTTAATGTTCCAGTGCTCTCCTTAAATTTTATTTGTATTAACCAATTTATTCTTTATAATAACCTAGTTAATTACTAATTAATTCATAAGTTACCAGTTAGTACCTGAAGATTGATTACTAATCAATAATCCTATTTACAGATGTGAAAATTGAGGAACATAAAGGCTAAATAATTTTCCTGAAGTGACCTATCTGGTACAGGTAGGTATGGGAAGACTATGGTAAAACCTTTGTCGGTTTACATTGCAGAAATGCTACAGAGCAGGGCTGAGATTGTGGCTCAGTGGTTACAGCCACAGCATGCATGAGTCACTGAATTTGATCCTCAGCACCACATAAAAATAGATAAATAAAATAGAGGTATTGTGTCCATCTATAACTAAAAAAAAATGGGGGGAAAAAGAAATGCTATATAGCATAAAAGGTCTTAGAGAAAAACAGGAAATATGTGAATTATGGGCAGGCATATTTGTGAGGCACTCAAAAGCTCGTGAATTTGAGTGTATGCATGATTATGTGAGAGCTCCTGATTCAGGGTCTTCTCAAATGTTCTTTGCCTTGGATTCAATCTTTCCACCTTCAACTAGAATTTAGCCTCAGTATCCAACCTCAGGGAAGTTTGTTATATGTTTTCACAAAATGCCCTTCTCTCTTTTGTTCCTATTACAATTGTAATTAAATCAATACAAAGATTTACTGGTAGATTTGTGAGGCACTCACTTTGTTTGTTGTCTTTTCTTGTAGACTTAGGTTCCATGGATTCTGTTTCCCACTATGTATCCAGCACCTACATGGTTTCCAGCACGGAGCATGCACTTAGCAAGTATTTGCCCAACGTTAAGTAGGTTTCCCTTCTCAGATTCTTATAAACTCGATCACAGAGCATTCCATACATATATTTGCCTTTTCATCCTATTAAAAAAATGTGTACAGTAAAATATACCCATTTTGGTGTACAGGTTTATGATTTATAACAAAAGTAGAAAATTATAAAATCACTATCACAATCAAGATATAGAATAGTTCATCTCTTTACCCAAAATTCCCTCTTGCTTAAAGCTTTGGAGTCAAATTTTACCCCCAAACTCAATATCTGGCAACCACTGAGAATTTTTTATTTTACATTACTCTGAACTCTTTTTTTCCATTTCTATCCTGCTTTGTCTATTTTTCAACTGTCTTACTGCTTAGCAGTAATCCTGAATACTGTATCCGAGAAGTGAAACAGAATTTAGACGGTTGCCTTACTTATTTGTGCACCACATAGAATCATTTGAGCAAGTAATATGAATACTTGGAAGAATGAGATGAGGATCATAAGGTGACCTAGGTTTTTGTTCAAAGCCTACTATCTCTCCTCTTTTAAGAGCTCAGATCTGTATGCATCATTATTCCACTACCCCTGCTTAATTCATGCTTCATGATCTTGTCCAGTACCCTGCAATGGACTTCATACTTTTTTCCATGTATCTAATTTTTCTTTTCTTATATTCAATCTCTACATTTCACCCAGAGTGAAGTTTCTAAAATCGTGAGGCTTTTTAAAGTTCTCCATTGAGATTTAGCATCTTAACATATAGTTCACAGCTCTTCATGAGGCCCCTTCTTTCTTCTCCAGACCTATTTTTATTGGATCATGGCCTTTGCACTCTATAATACTGTTCTGGCAGTCCAGAGTTATTTGATAATTTCCAGTAGTGCCTGAGTGCCTTTGTTCATGCTGCCCTGAAAGTCTTCCCTTTCTTTATCTGCCAATTCACCTGCACATTATTGAAGATGAGTACTTAACTATCTCCCGCTTTCTGACAATTCCCTCTTTGTCTCCAAACTTACCTGCCCACCCACCTGCCATAGCACCTATAATTCCTTACAGTATACCATGCTCACGTATTGATTTCCTAATTAATAGAAACAAAGCCCATTGTGGTAAGTTTATTACACATCTTTGAATCTCCAGTGTAGGTGCTCAATAAATATTTGCTGAATGCATCAGTGAACAAAGTTTTTAACTGTATTGTTAGCTGAGCACTTGAATAATTTTCATTAATCTGTTTAAAATGTATTTTTTTGTGTTTAAGAAACTTTTTTGATCAAGTACTTTCTTTTTTCATGAGAAGCTAAAGATCCTATTTTGAAGTTCTTTCCAGCCTTCTATTAGACAGGGTGCATCGATGTGTGACCTTGTCAGTTGGCAGTATTTCAACTGGGCTTACCCATAGCTATCTGCTTGCGTATAGAAACTCAGTTTGCAACTGTGGAAATGAAAAAGGGAAAAACAGGGGATGTCGAAAGGGGATGAATTTCCCATTAGGGCTCACTGGCTTTGAACTTCCTCTCCATTTTGAGGCTTAGAGTAAAGCCAGAATTATCACTGTGTCCTCAGGTCTGCACTGGCTACAAGTCACATTGTTGTTTACCCCTTTATCTATGGTGTTGTTTTCATTGTCATATTGACTTTATGGACTTTCACCCCGGGGATCTTAGTCTTAAAGTGTTTGGCTTCAAGATATTTGCCATGGAAGTGGGAATTTAGTCCTCTCTTGTAAAAGATATTAAACCCCTAAAAAAAATCCAACTAATCATGTCATCTCATTGTCAAACAAAACAAAAACAAAAAGACCTAAGTACTGACAAAGGAAAAAGCTACCTCATTTGTGACTAGCTAGCACCTGACCTTAATTTGGGTCAAATGAGGTGAAGATATAGACATGCTTCTTCTCCCACCTGCCCAGAAAGTTTTACTCAGGTTTTAGGTCAGGATTCATTTGGGTAGAACCTAAAGTTCAGACATAACCTCTCTTGTCTGCAAAATGACTATGGTATTGAAGCTATTGGAGCCAGACACAGAAGAGTAAAAATCTCATGGTTTTTGGACTTTGAGCATGTCATTCATTCTGCCAGGACTTTGTGTTCTCATTTGTGAAGTGTTGCCACCTATAATTTATGTGTATTGAATGATAACAAATGTAAAATATCTGGTGTACAAGAGAGACAAAGTTGTATGCTTCTGCTGTGGGTAAGTGGAATTTTTATAATGCTATTAAAATTGCTCTCCATTGCTGATTGCAGTCTTCTAAAGTAGGATGGACAGGATACTAAATTTAATACAGGACTCTGAGAGGGAAAAATGAACCTAATTTGGAAAAGCTGGCAAAGGTGGTTAAAAGACAACAGCATGGAATAACTCTTTTCACAGAGAATATCCTGTATGTCTATACTCCAGTGAAGGCAGATGTTGGCAACAACCAACTTATTTTTCATTGTCCTTAAAAGCTCAGGCCTAGCCAGGCATGGTGGAGCATGCCTGTAATCCCAGAGGCTCGGGAGGCTGAGGAAGGAGGATTGCAAGTTCAAAAGTCAGTCGCAGCAGCAAATTAGTGAGGCCCTAAGCAACTCAGTGAGACTCTGTTTCTAAAAAAAAATACAAAAAAGGGCTGGGGATGAGGCTCAATAGTTAAGTGCCCCTGGGTTCAATTCCTGGTACCAAAACCAAAACAAACAAACAAACAAACAAACAAACAAAAAACCCTCAGGCCTTTTTGCGTCTCTCAAAAGGATAAATTCTTTAAAACATGCAGACATAACTTGTGTTTTGTGCAAATTATTTTTTCATAAACACATTTTGTTTTATTGTTTTCACATGACTCCCTGCAGTTCATATTATAGCACTTTTTCCCAAGCCTAATTTTTTACCTTTCCTGTCTGCCCCTCAATCCTGTCTACAACTCGATCTGTGCTTCCCTTGCTATACCCGACCCCAACCTCCCACCCTATGCATACATTATTGTAGAGGTATCCAGAGTTGATAACGTCTCATCATAATAATGAAAATAACTTTAATATAAACATCTTTATAAACTGATTTCGTAGTCATGATTTCGTTTACTCCTCCTAATAACCCTGTGTGATAGATGTCTCACTCCTGAGAATGAAGAAATGAAAGTTGAGAGGGGTGGCAAAGCAAATAATATTAGATCAAATAATATTAGCATCGCTCATCTTATTTTTATTTTGTTTTGTTTTATTTTGGTACTGGGGTTTGAACCCAGGAGCATGTAACCACTGTATCACATTTCCAGCCCTTTTTATACTTTTTATTTTGAGACAGGGTCTCACTGAGTTGCTTAGAGCCTTGCTAAATTGCTGAGGCTGGCTTTGAACTCACCCATCCTCCTGCCTCAGCCTCCCAAGCCACTGGGATCACCACAATGCCTGGCCTCATCTTAGTTTTTATTAATCATCTGCTTTATTTATTTTAGAATATTTTCTCCTTTACAGAGAAAAATTCCATATTGACCAATGGATCTTGCAATCTGCATTTTAAAAGTCTTGATTCTAAGCACTGTTTTAATTAGGATAGTACTTTATGGAGATTCTTGTGTGTATGTCTATGTTAGGATGGTCAGAAAAGGGAAATTGTGGGCTGGGGATGTGGCTCAAGTGGTAGCGCGCTCGCCTGGCATGCGTGCGGCCCGGGTTCGATCCTCAGCACCACATACAAACAAAGATGTTGTGTCTGCCGAGAACTAAAAAATAAATATTAAAAAAAATTCTCTCTCTCTCTCTCTCCTCTCTCACTCTATCTTTAAAAAAAAGAAAAGGGAAATTGTTTTTGTAGTTAAGAAACTGCTTAGTATCAAAAAAAAAAAAAAGAAAGGAGAAGGAAATATATTTTTAATACAAAAAGAGAGAACATTTGAGTTACTAAAATAAAACATAATTTGAATAATTATGAGTCAGTAATCCATAGGAGTCTATAATCTTGCTCCTGAGATCCCCTGAAGGCTGTTCTAGAACCTTGCTCAGCAACTAGTAGAAAAAAGAAACAAAGACTATTTTGTCAGTTCCCTGTTGTGGTTGTGAGACAAATTTTATGTAATAAAGTGCTATTTAAAGTATGAGCTGCAATTTTATACAGCTGACTTTACTTAATTGTAAAGAAAAAAAAACATTGAACACTTGGTGGAAACTTATGGTGCTATAGTTTTTACTCCACAAGTTATTTAAACCTCACAATGCTTCTAAGAGATTGGTTAATATTTTTCTTTTTGTTACAAAAGGAGTCCAGATATAAATAATAATAACAAACATAATAATACTGTATTTATAAAGTTTTTCTCTTCTATGTATGTGTGTGCATGTGTGTGTGTGTGTGTGTGTGTGTGTGTGTGTGTGTATATATATATATATATATTTTTTTTTTACACTTGAAACTCAGTTTTCATATTAACAGAATTGAGTTGAAGTGCCTATTAGACTAGCAACTTAGGAGGCCGAGGCAGGAAGATTGCAAGTTCAAAGCCATCCTCAGCAACTTAGTGAGGCCCTAAGCAACTTAGGGAGACCCTGTGTCAAAATAAAAAATAAAAAAATAAAAAAAAGCTCAGGAGATAGCTCAATGTCCTTGAGTTCAATCCCTGGTACAAAAGAATTGAGTTGGAGTGGAAACAAAGGAAAAGGCATACTGTGTAGTGCTATAATGCTTTATGATTATTTTGAGTTAAGTTAAGCTCTCATTTGGATTAGTGACTGAATGACAGGTACTCTTTTATCTGAAGAACAAGAAACTACAGTTGCCAGTGCAGAGCTACGAAAACTAGCCATTAACACATTGTCTTTCCACTCTTTTATCTCTGTTTGACATATTTATACCTTTCTCACAGGTTCATACACACTATATAACCACTGTCAACTCTAAAGTGACATTTTCTTTTTGACAAACACATCTAAACTCACATATCCAAATGCAGCCTGTGCTCTTCAAAATGCAAGCACATTTCAATATCATTGTATTTTCCAAGCTTTGAGAATTTTGTTTTTTTGGGGGGGAGCTTTTTGGTTTTTAATATTTTTATGATTGTTGACTTTTGCTCCTATTTGATTTTTGGAAACAGCTGAATGTCATTTGAAGCCAAGAGTAGATGACCACCAGTGAGTAACATCCATTGTGGTAGAACATGATCTGAATACATGACCAATCTTGCCTGAGCAGCTCCCATTTCTTGTTGCTCTAATCCTTTTTTATAAAGAGCTGTCAGAGTCAACTTTTTAAAACTGAGCTCCAGTGAAGATATTTTCCAATATCAATGCTTCTTCTTTGCAGAGTAGAAATGTCAAGGTCCTTCCTGCTTGAGCTCAACCTCTCTTTAAAGACTTACTTCCCATGATACTGCCACTAACTCTGGTTACCTGTGCTGAACGACCTGACTTTCAAAACTTTCCAACTCTGTGCCTTCACCTAGGCTGTTCCTCATGGGAATAGCCTCTTTTGAATTCCTACCAATTTTTATGTAGTATTCTTTTATTCCAGAAAAATTTTAATGTGGTCTTCTTCATTCCTGCTGAATTTCTATTTGTCTTGAGGATGCCCAGGGTGACGGTTCTCATATATTCCCAATTGTAAATTACTTGTTCTGAGGTTTCAGAGCATTCTGTGTTGCCTTCAATCTTGTAGTATTGCTGCTAGATTCTAAGTGTTTGGTTTCATAGGATTAGAATTTAGCAATGACTTGTACATCATGCATTTGAGATTGTTTTTAGCACTGACCCTGAAGACAATTTAAAAGGGACTTACAAAGGTATTTTGAGTAATGGGTATAGCTTTCCAAGGATATTTTAAAGATAATTAATGCTCATTGGTGTTTACATTATATATTCAAGTTTCTTTTTTCTTTTTCTGACTTCATCACTTTCTTGTCTAATTGTAATATGACTTTGAAAAAGCTCCCATAAAGGGCAGGTTATATATTCATTATGCTCCAATCTGGATGCTGAAGTGATGCTATATGATGCTTCTGCCTCTTTTTCTTGACGCACATGAGGCCATCTACCATGGAGTGAGGAAGCTCAAGTAATCTGTGAAAAGGACCATGTAAAGAGAAATCAAGACACTTGATCTGCAGTCCTGGCTGTGGACCAAGTGCTGCTCATGCATGTGAGCCATTTTAAAAGTGAATTCTCCATCTCCTATTTAATGCACCATGGAGCAAAGATGAGCTGTTCCAACTGGCTTCCAAAATTATACATTTTTGAGCACAAGTGATTTTTTTTGTTTGTTTTAAGACACTAAACTGTGGAGTTGTGTCACGAAGAATTAGATAACCAATCCTTCTTGTTTATAGATCATAGATCACAAAATTTTGAACTTTAAATCTTATACATTATTTTATTATCCTTTTTTCAGAGATGAAAAATGAATAATTCAGAGTTCAAGTAGATTTAAGATATGCTACTGCTGTGTTTATCTAGCTGGAGGAAATAGTTGGAAGGAAAGACCCCTGGATTTGAAATGACAAGATATGGGCTTGAGGTTTACTTCTGCTACTTACTAGCTTAGGTGAACTTGGGCAAAAGTCTTAATTTCTCTGAACCCAATTTATTCTCCTTTTAAATGGTAATAAAAATAACAGACCTATATCAACTTTCTCTCCCTCTTATTCATTTACTCCATTTAACAATGGTTTATAAATTAACTGATATACTGTGTAAGCAAAGAACATATAAGGATATATTTGTGTTTTTGTGAAGTTTGTAGTTTACCAGGAAGCTAGTGACATATTAAAATTATTGCAAAACAGTTCAGTAAGTGCTATTTTAGAAAATAAATACAAGGTTAAGTTTTGATAAGAGGAGAGAGCCATCAATTCTGCCTTAGGGTGGTGAGGGTTAGTTCCATAGAATAAGAGACCATAGATCTGCCTCTCAAAAGATGAATAGAGAGGAAAAGTTATGTAAAGGCATAAACATATAAGAAAGCATTAAGTATTTAGCCAACTGCAAAAATTTGAGCTCTAGAGGGTAAGAAACAATATTAGAGATAGATAAGGGACAGATTTTGGAGAGCCTTGTGTGCTGTGGAAAGGAGTTTGGACTTTGTGTAGATGCAAGGGAACCCCCAAGGTAATGAAATCACAGAGATAACAGGATTGAGCTATAATTTAGAAAGGACTGGAGTAGTGGAGAGTAGGTTTTGCATGGAGTCAAAAAGCAAATAGCTTAAAGGAGGAACAAAGGAAAACAGCATGGAGGCTCTCTAGGATATTAATATAAAAATTCAGGAGAGGATTGAGGAAGGCCTGAATTAGCATAGAGGCAGAGGGGTAAAGGGAGGATAAGTCAGTTCTGAAAGATTTAGGGAAAGAATTGACAGAATATGTGACTAGACTTTTGGACTGATGCAGGGAGCCAGTGTAATGCTATTATGTTCAAATATAAAATACACAGTCTACAAAGATGAAGAATTATCAAATAATTAGTGATAAAATTTTAAATATAAACTATCTTTTGTATTACCCCAAAGAAAGCATATTAGAAAAGTCTGCCACATAAAGACTTGCATTTTCTCCAGTGTATCCAAAATCTAAATGTGACTTTTTAATGAAAAGATTTGAAGAAATGAATATTTGAATTAACTTGATAATTTTCTGCTAAATCTTTAATCCATATCCAGTGACCAGGAAACACTAAACTGGGTGGAAATGGCAAAGGTGAGATGAAGAGAAGTGGGGAGAAAGACTAAGAAGAAGGGGACAATATTAGGATAGGACTCTCACAAATCCATGTCTAACTGCAAGTGTCTTCCCTGGGGTGTGGATCTTGGTTACCTAGAACCTGCTGAGAAGAAGGCAGTCTTTACTGTCCTCAGGAACATTAAGGAAAAATACCACCTCATGTCTCCCTCGGTTCTCTTTCCTCTAGTCAGAGTTGGGCTAACCATGATGGCTTGGGAAGAAGTGTTGCTTTGTTCATTTTCCAGAAACAGGGATCTGGAGGAGCCCAGGGCGACATCAAAATGAACATGAAGTTGCTTGTTCCTTGAGGCTTCATTTCATAATGCCCCTGGGGACTTGGCCTCTTCTTGATCTTAGGAAAGACCCTGGATTGGCTACCCCTTTGATAGTACTGGGTTCATTGGGTAGTCATTCCAACATTGGAAAGAGGGAAAATTATGCATAGAAGGTACAGATATGAAACAGAACTTTGTGTTGACTCTTTTGTAAGAGATTGAGACCTGGAATGGTGGGAAATGAGACTGGACGTGGGGAGAGGGAGGGAGAGAGAAAGAGAGAGGAAGAGAGGCGCAAACTATGGATACTGAAGGGTCTTGTTTGTTGTTCAAAGGAGTTAGGATATGGGAGAGAGGGATTCCCAGAAATAACTCAGTCAAGGAAGACCCAGGATTAGGATGTCACTTAGGAAGTCCTGAAGGCTGTGTGGAGCCTGGGTTGTGGTCCACAACAAGCCTGGGAAAGCCAAGATTTCAAGTTCCTTTTTCCCCAGCAAGAACACTGATCTGACAAGGGAACTTACGTTCGGGTGCAGCCCAGGTCTGAGAGTTCTTAATTCAGGGATTCTACTTTGAGTAAGGCATAAGGTCTTCATCATCTTTTATCACAAATACATCTTCTTGGGGCTGGGGTTGTGGCTCAGCGGTAGAATGCTCACTTAGCCCATTCAAGGCCCTGGGTTCAAATCTCAGCACCAAATAAAAATAAATAAATAAAAATATTGTGTCCAACTACAACTAAAAAGAAAAAAGAAATCATCTTCTTTACACTGATCTTTCCTCTCACCTCTGGCCAAGAACCAGCGGTACTTGCCCTGGGTAGTCGTAGGAGGAGAGAACAGAATGTTTCTGTGGAGCTGCATTAATCACCCAGGAGAGGCAACCAGCTGCAAAACCCACAAGGAGCGTGAGCTCGGCTAAGTTTGTAAGTGTGGCTGAAACCCAACAAATACCTCACTCCTCACTCGAATTTTGCCCTCCCAACCCTTGAGCAAATATGAGTCAGCTAAGGGATAACTCAGGCAGCATATTGGAGCAGTCTGGTTCTTTACAGAGAATAAGGTTCTGTGGTTATTATCCAGGAGAATGGAAGATTTCCAGGAATTTGGGGGGGGGGGGTTCTGATTTTTCCATTTTTTTCTTCTTTATTAGATGACTCTATAATTTTCTAATTTAATTTTCTAACACAATAAATTTTCTCGTCTTCAGAAAACTTATCCCTGTGCAGAATATTTAATAGATCCTTAAAATTTGCCAACAAACTTATTTTATTTTAAAAGGTTGTATAGGAATGAAGAAGAAAGTCTTAGATGTAGTAGATTTGTTGATCACTTAGAGGTTGAAAGACAGTTTCAATAAAATGTGTTGCTGTGATCATTTGTGTCTCATCTGAAAGACATCTTGAAGATCCAGCGCCTAGCTGGGCTTGGTGGCACATGTCTGTCATTCCAGAAGCTTGAGAGGCTGAGGCAGGAGGACCATGAGTTCAAAGCCAGACTCAGCAACAGCCTCAGCAACTTAGTGAGGCCCTAAGCAACTTAGTGAGACCTTGTCTCAAAAAAAAAAAAAAAATGGTTGGAGACATGGCTCAATGATTAAGTGCCCTAGGGTTCAATCCTTGGTACCAAAAAAAAAAAAAAAACCCAAAAAACCAAAACCTAATAATAATCTCGCACCTCTGACTTGATTCTCTACAACTCAGCAGCAGGTACTCTGCTTCTCAGTGCATGTAGTGTAGGGATCTCACTGTTTTTTTGGGAAGCCCTCTAACAACTGCTTCCCACAGTGGTCACCCCCTACTCATAGTTCCACTCTGTTACAGGAAATAACTTTTACCCTTTTCTCATAGTAGAGAAGTGACACAAATACCGAAGCCAAAGTCACAAGCACAGCAACCTTTGTGACAAACACCAGGACGGGGGCCATGTGTTGTGCAATAATCACTCTCAATTTTCTGCCCTTGGCAAATGGGTTCCTCTGTTCCCTTGTTGCCCCTTTTCCTTCTCTTTAGCCCACTCTTCCAATATGTAAAATAGGGAGAATCTGGTTTTTGCCACCAATAGCATAAAATTGGTTCGTAAGCCATTTTTCAATATAGGACACCATATGTTTTGCTGCTCTGTGTTTCAGATAAAGGCCTGAGTTTTCATAAAATGAATTTTGAAGGATTTTTCTTTTTCCTGGTGAAACTTTGAAGTTTTGCTCAGAAGATGGTAGAGAGGAAATATCCAGACTTCCTGTCTCCTGCCAACAAGAGATTTCCAGAATCTTCTGCCAGCACTGTTTGGACATTTAAGACTAAATCATCTTGCTACTAAAGTCACAATTTAAGTGCAGTTTTGAAGTGTTACCCCTCCTTGTGAGCTTCCTTCCTCTTCCTCTAGAGTGAGCGCGTAGGTGGTTGTCGGGGTATAGTAAACCATGGGAGGAAAAAGTGGGCTGGTGAATGGAATCGTTTCTCAGTGTGGTTGAGTCTCACAGCTTTTTATGGTTGTCTTGTTCCTACCTGTCTAACCCTCCTTTGACCAACTCCTTCCCTACCTCTTCACCCTCAACCCCCCAAAACCACAACCACAGTTAAATCATTAAACACATGAAACAAATAAAACTGCCTCTGTGTGAAATATGCCTCTTTAGTCACGCCATCCGGTGACAGGTGCCTCCCTTGTCAACAGTAACAGGCAGAAGTTCTTCAACCAGGCAGGGACCTAATAGACTCTGCACCCTCAAAGCAGAAGGGGGAGGAGAGGCCAGCGCCTCTGGGTTAGGACCTGTTGATTCTTGGAAGCCAGGGGAGGGTGGGGCAAAGACA
Organism: Spermophilus citellus; assembly: GCF_964194105.1. Classification (NCBI taxonomy): domain Eukaryota; kingdom Metazoa; phylum Chordata; class Mammalia; order Rodentia; family Sciuridae; genus Spermophilus; species Spermophilus citellus. The sequence goes on from NC_138188.1 coordinate 86,636,863, forward strand.
CTCCCAAGAACCCTGGCTAACTCAGAAGGGAGAGAAAGAGCCCTCTTGTGTTCTCAGCCATGGGGCCACTTGTTCATTCAAAAAGAAATTTATGACTAGATTTCTTAGGCTACTAGCTGAGAGGGTGAGAACAGTCTCTTGGGATTAAAAATTTGTCAGGGCTGTAAATGAAACAGTTTTAAACTTTCTAATGTAAACTTTTAAGGAGGCTTTAAAAACGTACTCTCAGAATCCTACAGCTCTCCTTAATATCTAACTGAAAGGCTAAGTTCTAAAATGATACTTCTGCCTTTTGCAAATTTCCTGTCCTTGTAGTCCTAGCATGAAGTGAGAAGGTTATTGGTGAGCACTCAAATGCAACTGGGAAACTTTTAGAAAATATTGGTATCTGGGCTTCACCCAAAACCAATTAAATCAGAATTACTACTGGAAGGGGTCGTAGTTCCTGATGAATTTAATGAGCAGCCAGGGTTAAGAATCACTGTGTTAGACTAACCAAATCTATTCATCAATATTTTTAGAGGTTTGTTCAGTATTAGCATGGTGCTTTACTTTGGGGCTAGAGATCAAGAAGTGATGTGGACTCCCAATGAGAGGACCTGAGAATGACTACTGGAGTCTGAGGAAGAAGGAAAACCAAGAAAGAACACAGAGTCAAGGGTAGCAAAGGACAGCGATTGTTTCAAGGACAACAGCTGGGTCAACAGGATTTGGTGTTGCAGAGCAACCTCATGATACTTTAAAGTGTCTCTACATTGGATGACAGGGGGATTATGGATACTCTTAGATCAGGCTCTGCAAGATTTTGCTTGGTTGAAGCAATAAGAACAAGACAAATGGAGGACTAAAATTTTGAAAATTCTAGATGTGAAGTGAGAGTCTTCCAAGGGATATAGGGCTTAGGAGTTTTTATTTTTGTATTTGTTAAGTTATGGGCAATATCTGAGGATATGTGCATGATGAGGGGAGGAAGGAGAAGAAAAGATGATTCCTAAGAATGGAGCAGGGATCCGGAGCATGGATTAACCTTGGACAGGGAGGAAAAAGAGAGTCCATTGCCATTGTAACAGGAGAGAGGACTTGTTGGTGTGGAGACATGTGGGTTTAGGCAAGGGCATGGATATAAATGGGGGACGTTTGCCTGATGGTCTTTAATTTACTCTGAAGTAGAGCTGACATTTGTTGCAGGGTTTCTTAGCAAACCTTTCTCCTCTCAGGCCCCTGGACCTATTGGAGTGGCATGACATTCTCTTTCTCACTTCCTCCTGACACATGGAATGGGAGAAGGGGTGCTATGTGTGGAGGAACCTGGGGTGGAGGCAGCATGGGAAGCACTTGGCCTTCTGTGTGGCCCTCTCTGTCTCCCATCACCTTTTATCTCCACCCTCACACTTCCTCCTGCAAACTGCAGAACTGTTTTCTGTTTCATTGTTCCTTTTTTCCTCCCATTGTGTCTGAATATCCACCTTTGATTGGCTACTATTTTTGCTTTCCTTAAATATCTTTGTCTTTTTGTCTGGACACTAAAGGTTCTATTATGAATATTGCTAAAATCGGTGCATTATAATGATACATAATAGTGAGAATTGTGATATATTCCTACATACATGCAACATATTCTGGTTTATTTCATTCTTCAGTATCTCCCCTTCTCTGTCTTCCTCCTTCCCATGATCCCTTTCTTCTTCTGTACTGGTCTTCCTTCTCTTTTTATGAAATCCTCCTTTAGGGGATTTCCTTTTTTTTCTCTTAAGATTGCATATATATATGAGAGAAAACATGTTACCCTGGACTTTGCAAGTCTGGCTTATTTCATTTAGCTTGATGTTCTCCAGTTCACTCCATTCTCCTGCAAATTGCATGATTTTGTTTTTTTAATGGCTGAGTAAAAAACTCTCTCTCTCTCTCTCTCTCTCTATATATATATATATATATATATATATATATATATATATATATACACACATACATCTCACATTTCTTATCTGTTCATCTGTTGGTGAATGCCTAGGCTGGTTCCATAACTTGGCTATTGTGAACTGCACTGCTATTAAACATGGGTATGCATATATCACTATATAGTATGCTGACTTAAATACTTTTGGATAAATGCCCAGGAGTGGTATAGCTGGATTATATAGTAGCTCTGGTTTTACCTTTTAGAGGAGCCTTCATTTGATTCCCATAGTGGTTTTACTAATTTAGATCCCCACCTACAGTGTAGAACAGTTGTTTTCCCCCTTCATCCTTGCCAGCACTGATCGCTATTTGTCTTCCTGAGGATTGCCATTCTAACTAGAGTAAGATGGATCTCACGTGTAATTTTGTCATTTTCCTTATGGCTAAAGATGTTGAATTCTAAAAATATAATTTTGGCTATTCGTACTTCTTTTGAGAAGTGTCTGTTCATTCAATTGTCCGTTTATTGATTGGGCTTTTGTTTTTTATTGTTGAGTTTTTTGAGTTCTTCATATATTCTGGGTATTAATCCTTTGTTTGAAGAGTAGCTGGCAAAGATTTTCTCCCATTCTATAGGTTGTCTTTTCACTCTGCTGTTTCCTTTGTTATGAAGAAACTTTTTAAATTTGATGCCATCCCATTTTTTGATTCGTTCTCTGATTTCCTGAGTTATATGTTCTATATGTTGAAGTGGTTCATTCTAACAGTTGCCAAGTTTTTGGTTTAGGTCTGTGATCCATTTTGAGTTGACTTTTGTTCAGGGTGAGAGATAAAGGCATAATTTCATTCTTCTACATGTGAATGTCTAGTTTTCCCAATATCACTTGTAAAAGAGGCTCTTTTATCCAATGTCTGTTTTGGCACCTTTGTCAAGAGTCAGATGACTGTAGCTGTGTGTGGTTTTTCTCTGTGTCTTCTTTTCTATCGGTTCCTGTGTGTGTTTTGATGCCAGTACTAGGCTGTCTTTGTTACTATGACTTTGTAGAATAATTTGACGTTGTGAGGCTTCCAGCATTGCTCTTTTGGCTCAGGATTTCTTTGCCTATTCTAAGTCTTTTGTTCTTGCATATAAATTTTAGGATTGCTTTTTCTAGTTCTAGAAGCATGCCATTGGTATTTTTTATGGGAATTGCATGGGATCTGTTGGTTGCTTTTGGTAATATGGACCTTTTAACCATATTAACTCTGCCTCTCCATGAACTTGGAAGTATTTTTCATTTTATGGCAACTTTTCTAATTTTTTTTCAGTGTTTTTAATTTTTTCTTGTAGAGGTGCTTCACCTCTTTCATTAAGTATTTTAATTTTTAAGAAACTATTATGAGTGGAATTGTCTCATGGTTTCTCAGAAGTGTCATTATTGGTGTATATAAAAACTGTTGATATTTGTTATGTTGATTTTGTATGTTGCTATAATGTTGAAATTTTTTTTTAATCAACATTAGAAGTTCTGATGAAACTCTTAGGGTTTTCTAAATATAGGATCATTTAATGTACAAACAAGGATAATTTCACTTCATCCTTTTCTGTTTGTATCCTTTTTATTTCTTTTGTCCAGTTGCTGTGGTTAAATCTTCACGTACTGTATTGACTATGAGTTGTGATAGTGGACATCCTTGCCTTGTATTGATTTTAGGAGAAATGCTTTTTGTTTCCCCCCATTCAGTACAATGTTGGTTTTGAGTGGATATATGTAGTATTTATGATGTTGAGGCAAGTTCCTTTTATTCCTAGTTTCTTCAGGGTTTTTATCATGAAGGACTGCTGAATTTTGTCAGACTTTTTTTTTTAATTGAAAAAAATCACGTGATTTTTGTCCTTGGTTGTAATTATGTAATGTAATTACATTTATTGATTTGCATATATTGAACCATCCTTGCATCCTAGGAATGAAACCAACTTGATCATGGTGTATGACCTTTTTAATGTGGTTTTATTTCCATTGGCTAATAATTTATTGAGGATTCTTCACCTATATTCATAAAATATACTGGTCTGTAGTTTTCGTTTTCTTCCCTTAAGATGTCTTTATGTGGTTTTGTGTTTAGGTTGATACTGGCTTCATAGCATTAGTCTGGTACTGTTCCCTCCCCTTCTATTTAATGGGATAATTTGGGAAGCATTGGCATTAATTCGTTAAAGATCTGGTAGAGTTCAGCTATGAATCCATCTGGTCCTGGGCTTTTCCTTGTTGGTAGGCTTTTTATTAGTGATTCTATCACATTGCTTGTGACTGATCTGTTTAGGTTTTATATCTTCTTGGTTCAATTTTGTTCGGTGGTATGTGTCCCAAGATTTATCCATTTCTTCTAGATTTTCTAATTTATTAGAATATAAGTTGGCAAAATTGTCCCTAATGAAGCTGTGGATTTTAGTGGTATCTACTGCAACATCTTTTTTTGCCAACATCTTTTTGGCTAAGGGTTTATCAATCTTGTTCATCTTTTCAAAGAACCCACTCTTTATTTTATTGGTCCTTTGTATTGTTCTATTGTTCTCTATTCATTAATTTCAGCTCTGATAATCTTTATTATTTCTTTCCTTGTATTGGCTTTGGGAAGAATTTTCTTGTTTTTCTAAGACTGAGATGCAGCATTAGGATATTTGGGATCTTTCTGATTTTTTTTTTGAGCATTCCTATCTATAAACTTTCTTCTTAGAACTGCCTTTGCTGTGTCCCATAGGTTATGGTATGTTGCATTTCTATCTTGTTGGACTCTAAGAATTTTTAGATTTCTCCTCTCATTTCTTTGATCATCCATTCAACATTAAAAGTATATTATTCAGCTGGGTGTGGTGGTGGACGCCTATAATCCCAGCAGCTTGGGAGGCAGAGGCAGGAGGATCGTGAATTCAAAGCCAGCCTCAGCAAAAGTGAGGTACCTGTCTCTAAATAAAATACAAAATAGGGCTGGGGATGTGACTCCGTGGTTCAGTGCCACTCAATTAATCCCTGGTACCCCCTTCCCTGCAAAAGTGTATTATTCCATCTTCATGTGTCTGTATAGTTTTTAAAGTTTTTCTTGTTGATTTCTAATTTCATTGTATTATAATCCAATAATATCCAAGTAAGTATTTGAACTTTTTTAAATATTTATTTATTTATTTTAGTTTTCAGCGGACACAACATCTTTGTTTGTATGTGGTGCTGAGGATCGAACCCGGGCCGCACGCATGCCAGGCGAGCGCGCTACCGCTTGAGCCACATCCCCAACCCAGTATTTGAACTTTTTTAGGACTTGTTTTAGGGCCTAAAATCTGATCTATCTTGGAGAAAGTTTCACAAACATCTAAAAAAAGTATATTTTAGCTATTGGTTGATGCATTCTGTAGATGTCCTTGATCTGTTTTCACCTCTCAAAGCTCAAGCCTGGGAAAGATATGGTAGAGGCACTGAAAGATGGATTCAAATATAGTATGCAAGAGCTACCAGAAGCAGCTCAACATCAGCTTTCTTCTTAGAAAGGCATAGGTCTGGCTCACTTGGTTCAAAATCCCATTAGAAATCAGGCAGTCTTTGCTCACAGTTGCTGGTTGGCAACTGTGATTGTGAGTTGACAGGATGATTCACCTAGTGGAAAAACTGATTAAGAACATTAAAAAATTCTAAATTGTGATATGGCCTAAAATAATAATTCTTCTTTTTTTTCCTCTGCAATTCTGAGATTGATCCCAGGGCCTCACATGCACCAGGAAAGTGTTTTACCACTGAGCTACATCCCCAGGCCCTGAAATTTTAAAAATAAACAATTTTATGTATGATAAGATGTACATAAACTCTACCATCTTAAATGCATAGTTAAGTAATACTAAGTATATTCACGTTTTCATGCAATCTCCAGAACTCTTTTTATCTTGTAAACCTGAAACAACCTCCCCATTCCTTCTTATCCTAACTTCTGGCAACCACCATTCTACTTTTTTGTTGTAGGAATTTGATAAAAAGTAGGGACTTTATATAAGTGGTATTATACAGCATTTGTATTATTTCATTTAGTGTAAGGTCCTCAAAGTTCATGCATGTTGTGGCATGTCTCAGAACTCCCTTCCTTTTTAAGGCTGAATAAAATTCCCACTGTATGTGTATGCCACATTTTGTTTATCCAGTCATCTGTTGATGGATACAAAGGATGTGTCCCAATTTTAGTCTATTGTGAATAATGCCGTATGAAAATGGATGTACAAATATCTGTTTGAGTCTCTGCTTTCAATTCTTTAGGCTATATATTCAGAAGTGAAATTGCTAGATAATATGGTAACTAGTTTTGATATTCAAGGGAACCATCATACTGTTTTTCCAAGGTGACTGCACCATTTTATATTCTTTCCAGCCATACACAAGGGTTTCAATTTCTCCGTCTCCATACCCAAACTTGTTATTTTCTATTTTTATGACATTAGCCTTCCTAATGGGTGTGGAATGGTATTCCATTGTGTTTTTCACTTGCATTTTCCTAAGTTTACTGATATTGAACATTTTTCCGTGCTCATTGACCATTGGTGCATTTTCTTTAGAGAAATGTCTATTCAAATCCTTTGCCCAGTTTTAGTCAGTTTTTAAAAAATATTTATTTTTTAGTTGTAGTTGGATACAATACCTTTATTTTATTTATTTTTATGTGATTCTGAGGATCGAACCCTGGGCCCAAATGTGCTAGGTGAGTGCTCTATCACTGAGCCACAACTCCAGGCCCTTTAGTCAGATTTTTAAAAAATGTTTTTATTAGTGCATTATAGTTTTAGTTGCTGTTGAAAGAATATTTAAATTTTTTTTGTGATATGTATTTTAAGCAACGTGGTAGGGTCTCATTAGGCCTTTTTATTTTTCTCCACTGATTCTGTCACAATCTCTGTTGTGAAATAGTGGACTCTTTGAGGTTAATTTCAATTTTAAGTAGCGGTAATGGTGACTTTCTCTGTTCTTTAATTTTAATTTATGGTGCCTGTGTCAGTTTTTAGATGAGTCAGATGTTACGTCTCTTCAGGAAGGTATTCACTATTTTCTGTGCCGATGACATGGTCTTCTGTCAGGAGCAGTGGCTCAGGATCAAGCCATTTTTAGGATGTGTTTTGTTAGATTGAGCTGCACAGCTCTATTGGATTCTGTGGTAGTGGTATATATTTTGGAACCAACACAAACCAACACAACCTACTAGAGCCACAGAAGTTCAATTCTGCCCCAAGATAATGGCACTCATATTAAAGGTCATAATTGGCAGATGAAAAGTGTGACTAGCTTCTAACCTAAAAATCTTTCAGGCCAAGGTACCTCCTATATGCTCTAAGTGCAGAAGCTTGGGGGCTTCACTGCTTTTGTTAGTGTCTTGGGAACAGATTCAAAGCTGCTCTTTTGAGGACAGTCTTATTCTCAGCCCAATCTATGTTTAAGGCCACACTACAAGGCAAGAGCATAAATCAGACTCTCATTTCCTTAATGTTCTCCATGTCTGGAGTTTTGACACGATGATCTCAATTAAGTATGAAGATACAAATTCACTGGTAACCTCAAACTTTTGTTTGGTTTTCTGTAGAAAACCATTAAATTCTGGATGAGAAAAACGATAATGTGAGAAATATAACCAGAGAGCCATGCTAAACACTCATTTCTTTAGTGTCTCTGAGCGCTTTCCTGGTATTAAGTCATTGTACTCTGAACTCAATTCCACAGTATGTTGCTCTGATGCAATAGAAAATTCTGGGCCCTAATTAAGACCTAACAACATTCTCTCAACATTAATAGAGGCTCTCCAATGGATAGAACAACCTGGGATTTTTTTTCCCTTTTTATTTATTGGATGTTCACAACATTAAAAAGCTCTTGACATATCATATTTCATACATTAGAATCAAGTGGGTTATGAACTCCCATTTTTATCCCAAATACAGATTGCAGAATCACATCGGTTACACATCACATTTTTACATACTGCCATATTAGTGACTGTTGTATTCTGCTGCCTTTCCTATCCTCTACTATTCCCCTCCCCTCCCCTCCCATCTTCTCTCTCTACCCCATCTACTGTAATTCATTTCCCTCCATGTTTATTATCCCGTTCCCCTCACAACCTCTTATATGTAATTTTGTATAACAATGAGGGTCTCCCTCCATTTCCATGCAATTTCCCTTCTCTCTCCCTTTCCCTCCCACCTCTCGTCTCTGTTTAATGTTAATCTTTTCTTCCTGCTCTTCCTCCCTGCTCTGTTCTTAGTTGCTCTCATTATATCAAAGAAGACATTTGGTATTTGTTTTTTAGGGATTGGCTAGCTTCACTAAGCATAATCTGCTCTAGTGCCATCCATTTCCCTGCAAATTCCATGATTTTGTCATTTTTTAGTGCTGTGTAATACTCCATGGTGTGTAAATGCCACATTTTTTTTATCCATTCATCTATTGAAGGGCATCTGGGATGATTCCACAGTCTAGCTATTGTGAATTGTGCTGCTATGAACATCAATGTGGCAGTATCCCTGTAGTGTGCTCTTTTAAGGTCTTCAGGGAATAGTCCAAGAAGGGCAATAGCTGGGTCAAATGGTGGTTCCATTCGCAGCTTTCCCAGGAATCTCCAAACTGCTTTCCAAATTGGCCGCACCCGTTTGCAGTCCCACCAGCAATGTACAAGAGTACCCTTTTCCCCACATCCTCGCCAGCACCCGTTGTTGTTTGACTTCATCATGGCTGCCAATCTTACTGGGGTGAGATGGTATCTTAGGGTGGTTTTGATTTGCATTTCCTTGACTGCTAGAGATGGTGAGCATTTTTTCATGTATTTGTTGATTGATTGTATGTCCTCCTCTGTGAAGTGTTTGTTCATGTCCTTGGCCCATTTGTTGATTGGGTTATTTGTTTTCTTATTGTCTAATTTTTTGAGTTCTTTGTATACTCTGGATATTAGGGCTCTATCTGAAGTGTGAGGAGTAAAAATTTTTTCCCATGATGTAGGCTCCCTATTTACCTCTCTTATTGTTTCTCTTGCTGAGAAAAAACTTTTCAGTTTAAGAAAATCCCATTTGTTTATTCTTGTTATTAACTCTTGTGCTATGGGTGTCCTATTAAGGAATTTGGAGCCCGACCCCACAATATGTAGATCAGAGCCAACTTTTTCTTCTGTCAGACACAGAGTCTCTGATTTGATATCAAGCTCCTTGATCCACTTTGAGTTGACTTTTGTGCATGGTGAGAGGAGGGGATTCAGTTTCATTTTGTTGCATATGGATTTCTAGTTTTCCCAACACCATTTGTTGAAGATGCTATCCTTCCTCCATTGCATGCTTTTAGCTCCTTTATCAAATATAAGATAGTTGTAGCTATGTGGATTAATCTCTGTGTCCTCTATTCTGTATCATTGGTCCACCCGCCTGTTTTGGTACCAGTACCATGCTGTTTTTGTTAATATTGCTCTGTAATATAGTTTGAAATCTGGTATCGCTATACCACCTGATTCACACTTCCTGCTTAGCATTGTTTTTGCTATTCTGGGTCTTTTATTTTTCCATATGAATTTCATGATTGCTTTATCTATTTGTACAAGAAATGCCCTTGGGATTTTGATTGGCATTGCATTAAACCTATAGAGAACTTTTGGTAATATCGCCATTTTGATGATGTTAGTTCTCCCTATCCATGAACAGGGTATATTTTTCCATCTTCTAAGATCCTCTTCTATTTCTCTGTTTAGGGTTCTGTAGTTTTCATTGTATAAGTCTTTCACCTCTTTTGTTAGGTTGATTCCCAAGTATTTTATTTTTTTTGAGGATATTGTGAATGGAGTGTTTTTCCTCATTTCCGTTTCAGATGTTTTGTCGCTGATATACAGGAATGCCTTTGATTTATGTGTGTTGATTTTATATCCTGCCACTTTGCTGAATTCATTTATTAGTTCTAGTAGTTTTTTTGTAGACCCTTTTGGGTCTTCTAAGTATAGAATCATGTCATCCACAAATAGTGATAATTTAAGTTCTTCTTTTCCTATTTTTATGCCTTTAATTTCTTTCGTCTGTCTAATTGCTCTGGCCAGTGTTTCGAGAACTATACTGAATAGAAGTGGTGATAGGGGGCATCCCTGTCTTGTTCCAGATTTTAGAGGGAATGCCTTCAATTTTTCTCCATTCAGAATGATGCTAGCCTGAGGCTTAGCATAGATAGCTTTTACAATGTCAAGGTAAGTTCCTGTTATCCCTAGTTTTTCTAGTGTTTTGAACATAAAGGGATGCTGTACTTTGTCAAATGCTTTTTCTGCCTCTATCGAGATGATCATATGGTTCTTATCTTTAAGTCTATTGATGTGGTGAATAACATTTATTGATTTCTGTATATTGAACCATCCTTGCATCCCAGGGATGAATACCTACTTGATCATGGTGCACAATTTTTTTGATGTGCCTTTGTACCCGATTTGCCAGAATTTTATTGAGGATTTTTGCATCTAGGTTCATCAGAGATATTGGTCTGTAGTTTTCTTTCTTTGAGGTGTCTTTGGCTGGTTTCGGAATCAGGGTGATGTTGGCCTCATAGAATGAATTTGGAAGAGCTCCCTATTTTTCTATTTCCTGAAATAACTTGAAAAATATTGGTATTAATTCTTCTTTAAAGGTTTTGTAAAACTCCGCTGTGTACCCATCCGGTCCTGGGCTTTTCTTGGTTGGTAGTCTTTTGATTGCTTCTTCTATTTCATCCATTGATATTGGTCTGTTTAAATTGTGTGTATCCTCCTGACTCAGTCTGGGCAAATCATATGACCTAAGAAATTTATCAATGTCTTCACTATATTCTATTTTATTGGAATATAGGTTTTCAAAATAATTTCTAATTGTCTTCTGTATTTGTGTAGCATCTGTTGTGATATTGCCTTTTTCATCTCGTATGTTAGTAATTTGAGTTCTCTCTCTTCTTCTCTTCGTTAGCATGGCTAAGGGTCTGTCGATCTTATTTATTTTTTCAAAGAACCAACTTTTTGTTTTGTTAATTTTTTCAATAGTTTCTTTTGTTTCAATTTCGTTGATTTCTGCTCTGATTTTAATTATTTCTTGCCTTCTGCTACATTTGCTGTTGTTTTGCTCTTCCTTTTCTAGGGCTTTGAGATGAAGTGTGAGCTCATTTATTTGTTGGTTTTCCCTTTTTTTGAGGAATGACCTCCAGGCGATGAATTTCCCTCTTAAAACTGCTTTCATTGGTCCCATAGATTCCGATATGTTGTGTCTGTATTTTCATTTATCTCTAAGAATTTTTTGATTTCCTCCTTTATGTCTTCTGTAACCCATTGATCATTCAGTAACATATTGTTCATTTTCCACGTGATGTAGGATTTTTCCTTCCTTCTTTTATCATTGATTTCCAGTTTCATTCCATTATGATCTGATAAAATGCATGGTATTATCTCCACTCCTTTATATTTACTGAGGGTTGCCCTATGGCATAATATATGGTCTATTTTTGAGAAGGATCTATGTGCTGCTGAGAAAAAAGCATATCCACTTGATGATGGTTGATATATTCTATATATGTCAGTTAAGTCTAGGTTATTGATTGTGATTTGATATCAATAGTTTCTTTATTCAACTTTTGTTTGGAGGATCTGTCCAATGGTGAGAGAGGTGTGTTGAAGTCACCCATAATTATTGTGTTGTGGTCTATTTGATTCTTGAACTTGAGGAGAGTTTGTTTTATGAACGTCGCAGCGCCATTATTTGGTGCATAAATACTGATAATTGTTATGTCTTGTTGGTGAATGGTTCCCTTTAACAGTATATAATGTCCTTCCTTATCCCTTTTGATTAACTTAGTCTTGAAGTCGATTTTATTCGATATGAGAATGGCCACCCCTGCTTGCTTACGAGGACCATGTGCGTGGTATATTTTTTCCCAACCTTTCACCTTGAGCCTGTGTATGTCTTTTCCAATCAGATGTGTCTCCTGGAGGCAGCATATTGTTGGATTTGTTTTTTTATTCCATGTTACCAGCCTATGTCGCTTTATTGGAGAGTTTAAGCCATTAACGTTTAGAGTTACTATTGATATATGGTTTGTACTTCCTGCCATGTTTGATTATTTATCTCTTTTTTTCCTAATTTAGTTTGTTTCTCCATGATTAGCTTTCCCCCCTGTCCTCTGTCATTACCGAGGCACTTCCCACTCATGGTTTTGGTTATTGTTTTTCATTTCTTCCTCGTGTAGTGTTTTGCTCAAGACGCTTTGCAATGCTGGTTTTCTGGCTGCAAATTCTTTTAGCTTTTGTTTATCATGAAAGATTTTTATTTAGTTGTCGTACCTGAAGCTTAATTTTGCTGGATACAGAATTCTTGGTTGGCATCCATTGTCTTTCAGTGTTTGAAATACGTTGTTCCAGGATCTTCTCGCTTTTAGCGTCTGTGATGAAAAATCCGTTGTTAACCTTATTGGTTTACCCCTAAATGTGGTCTGCCTCCTTTCTCTTGTAGCTTTTAATATTTTCTCTGTGTTCTGTATATTGGATATCTTCATAACAATGTGTCTTGGCGTTGGTCTACTGTGATTTTGTGTGCTCGGTGTCCTGTATGCATCTACAATTTGTATATCTGTTTCCTTTTTTATTTCTGGAAAGTTTTCTGTAATTATTTCCTTCAGCAAGTTACTCATTCCCTTGGCATGAATCTCTGTGCCTTCCTCTATCCTGATGACTCGTAAGTTTGGTTTTTTTATGTTATCCCAAATCTCTTGGATGTTTTTCTCGTGATTTTTTACCAGTCTATCTGAGTTGGCTAGACTCTTTTCAAGATGATATATTTTGTCTTCATTATCCGACGTTTTGGCTTCTACTTGTTCCACTCTGTTAGTGATACTCTCAATTGAGTTTTTAACTTGGTTTATCGTTTCCTTCATTTCTAGAATTATTGTTTTGATTTTTTTTATAATCTCTATCTCCTGATAAAGATGCTTAACTTCTTCTTTTATCTGTTTATGTAATTCATTTTCAATGTGATCTTTAAGGTTCCTTTCCATCTGTCTAAGGTATTCCTTGAATTCTTTATATGGCCATTTTTCTGATGACTCTAGGTCCTCCTGAATATTTAGGCTGTCCTTCATTGTTTGTACTCCTTTTCTTCCTTGCTTTTTAATGCTCATGTTACTTCTTGTTCTGTTTGACTGCTGAGTTACTGTTTACTCTTATAAATTTATTTGATGCTTGGGAGAAGAGATATTAGAAGGGAAGGGAAGAAGTCACTAAAGAGAATGAGTGTAGGCAGGTAGAATTCAAGGAAGGGGGAATAAGAAAATTGAAAAAAAAATGAAAAGACAAAAGAAAAAAGTGAAAAGAAAGAAAGAAAAAACAAAAAAACAAAAATTTAAAACCAAAAAAAATTATAATGATAATAAAAAAATGGAAATTAAAGTTTAAAAAATAGTAGTAATAATAATAAAATAAAAAGGATTAAAAAAAATTGAAACCATTAATAAAAAAGTTAAAGAACAACAACAACATCAACAACAAAAAATGAAAATAAAATAAAAAAATACTAATAATAATCATAAAAAAATTAATAATAATAAATGCAGTCATAGAGCTCGATTAACTTCTCTTCCAGTAGGTGGAGCTATGCCCACTGGGCCAAGCTTCTCTTCTTGATAGGTGGGATCCAATCACTGTGCATCAGCTCTTCCTCCCAGACTGTGCGGGTCTCCAGTCCTGAGTGCCTAGGGCCTTCTCTTGTGTTTCCTCAAGCCAGGCCCCGCTCACCTGTGACACTCACCCCAATACTGGCTACACGCCAGGTCTGCTGCTCCTGGGAGCCTTGTTTTCATGGATGCCTGGGCACACCCTTTCTGTTTTTCTCCCTCAGACCCTAAGTTTGTAGAGCTTGGGGCTGAGGACCCCCAGCAAATTTGTTTGCCCTCAGGTAGCAACTCCCCTGGTAGCTGGTGTAAGGGACCTCTGTTGTCAGCACTGGTGGGAGCGGTAGCCGGGAGTTCTGCACCGCTAGTCTCGCGTCACTCCAGATTCCCTCGGTCTGGCTGTTGTGCTCAGTTGGCCTTTACCTCTGTGAGTTCAGGTGGGCTGACTAGTTATTTCAGCAGGATCATTAGTGCTGAGTCACGAGAAGCAGGGGAACCGGAGCTAGAATGCAGCCAATCTGGGCTCGGTGTGTTCTGAGAAGGCCAGAGTGTTCGCCCTGGATCCACTTCAGCTCTACATTGCCTAGTGGTCCTGAGCAAACAGCATTTTGATAGTTTACTTCTCCCTATGCCCGTGCAGCTGAAGGGGTTAGAGACTTGATCTCTCTGCGTCCGCCGCCATTTTGGATCACTTAGATTTTAAATTGTCACTCATCAGCTGTTCCATTTTACTCAGCGGGTCGGTGGCTTACTCACACAGGAAGTGGCGGCAGCGGCCGCGGCCCAGGTGCAGCCGTCGGAACCCCCGGGGAGGGGGTGCGGGCTGGGGGAGGGGAGGCAGCCCCGCGGGGCCCACGCGGGGTGTCTGAGCACGTGAGAGACCGGGCGGGTCGGGGGAAAGAAATTGAGATCTAGATTTAGGGAGTGAGCGTGGAAGGAGAGATGGCGGGGGAGAAGCAAAGCGGGAAGGCGGAGTGGAGAAGGAAAAGGGGCCGAGAGAGCCGGGCAGCTCGGGGGCTGCAGCCTTACTGCTCGCGCTGGAATCGTGACGGACTCACTCCACCTTGGCTGGAGTCGTGATGGATTCACTCCACCTAGGCCCCTTTCTTGCCACGGTGCTTAGTGTTTGTCGACAGATCTCCTTTAATGATCTTTAGTTTTTCTTTTAAGACGCGGCAACACATGCTGCGGGCACGGCGGCGAGGAGCACGGAGCGGCTCACTCACTTCCCGCCGCCATCTTCTGAACTTCCGATCTACCTGGGATATTTTTTCTTATTGTTTGTTAAAGATCAAAGCCAGGAAATTTTTTTTTTTCTGGAAGAAGTTTTGCTCTCTCTCTCTCTCTCTCTCTCTCTCTTTTCTTTAAAGGGAATATTAAGTTATATAGCCCCATGATTTATTTGCTTTTACCCTGTCAGAAAAATCAGTTTTAACCTTGTTCTTTTTTTAATCCAGTATTTTTCGATATGAGCATTTGTTAACTTTGCTTTTTAATGTTTTATATTCTTTCTTAGTAGCTTTATGGAGGTATAATTTATATGCCACAAAATAAAACTTCTAAACTGTACAATTCAATGCTTTTTTTTCTTTGTAAATTTACAGAGTTCTACTGCCATCATCACAATCCAAATTTAGACTATTTCCATCATCCCCCACATCCCCAATCCCTTCTCCTAGCCCTTGGCAATTCACCTATCTACTTTCTATCTCTATATATTTGCCAATTCTGGATAATTCATATAAACAGAAACATAATCAATAGCTTTTTGTGACTGGCTTCTTTCATTAGATCTTTTTTGAGAAAACTGCATGTATGTAATATATAGTACTTCAATCCTTCTTTTTTTAAAAAATATTTTTTAGTTGTCAATGGATCTTTTATTTAATTAATTTATTTTTATGTAGTGCTGAGAATCGAACCAAGGGCCTCACACATGCCAGGCAAGCTCTCTACCACAGAGCCACAACCCCAGCCCCCAGTCCTTCTTATTGATGAATAATATTCTACCACAGGGACACACTGCACTATGTTTATCCATTCACCAGTTGATGGGCATTTGTTTCCAGGTTTTGGACATTATAGACAATACTTCTATGAACATTCACATTCAAGTCTTTGTGTGGATGTATATTTTTACTTCTATTGAATAGATACCCTAGAGTAGAATTGCTGGGTATTATTGTTAATTTATGTTTAACTTTTAAAAAACTATCTCTTTTCCAAAGTAGTAGTACCATTTTACATTTTCACCTATAATGTATGAGGGTTCTGGTTTCTCTATGTCCTAGTTAACAATCACCATTGTCTGCCTTTGGGATTCTAGTCATTTAAATGGTAGTGTGCTGTGGTATCTCATTTTGGTTACAATTTGCATTCTCCTAGTGACAAATTATATTAAGCATCTCTTTTTTAAAATTTTTTTGTAGTTGTAGATGGATAGAATGCCTTTATTTTATTTGTTTATTTTTATGTGGTGCTGAGGATTGAACCCAGTGCCTCACACATGCTAGACAATTGCTCTGCCACTGAGCTACAGACCCAGCCCCTAAGCATATTTTTATTAAACATATTTTTTAATTGTAGTTGGACACAATACCTTTATTATTTATTTATTTATTTTTAAGGGGGTGCTGAGAATGGAACCATGGGCTTTGCACAAGCTAAGTGAGTGCTCTACTGCTAAGCCACAATCCCAGCCCCAATGTTAAACATCTTTTTAATGTGTGTGTTGGACATATATATATATATATATATATATATATATATATATTAGATGGGATCAGGTGGGCCTCAAACTTCTGGGCTCAAGTGATCTTCCTCAGCCTCCTAAGTAGCTGGGGCTACAAGTGCACATCACTAATGTCTGGTTTATGTGTCTTCTTTAGTGAAAAAAAATTTTTTTAAATACTTTGCATATTTCAAAAAATGGGTTGTTTTCTTACGTTGAATTATAAGCATTCTTTATGTATTTCGGAGATAAATTCCTTATCAGAAACATGCTTTGCAAATATTTTCTACCATTTATGACTTTTAAAATAATTTTCTTGCTGGTATCTTTTGAAGTGCAAAACTTCTAAATTTTGATGAAGTCCAGTTCATCAACTTTTTCTTGTATGAATTGTACTTTATCTAAGAAATCTTAAACTACTCTGAGATAACAAAGATTTTCTCTTATGTTTTCCTGTAAAAATTGTATAGTTTTCTCTTATATGTCAGTAAAAACTATAAGGTCTGTGATTCATTGAGTTATGTATGATATGAAGTTTGAATTAACCCTTTACTTGTAGATACCTAATTATTCCAGCACCATTTGTTAAAAGATGACTTGTGTATTGTTGACTCTTTTTTTTTTTTATAATATTTTATTGTTGGTTGTTCAAAACATTACATAGTTCTTAATATACCATATTTCACAGATTGATTCAAGTGGGTTATGAACTCCCATTTTTACCCCGTATACAGATTGCTGTGTCACATCAGTTACATTTCCATTGATTTATAAATTGCCTTTTTAGTGACTGATGTATTCTGCTGTCTATCCCATTCTCCACTATCCCCCCTCCCCTCCCCTCCCCTCCCCTCCCCTTCTCTCTCTCCACCCCCTCTACTAAAAATCGTTTCTTCCACTTATATAATTTTTATCCTACTACTCCTTTCCTCTTATATGTAATTGTGTATAACCCTGAGGCTCACCTTCCAATTCCATGCAATTTCCCTTAACTCTCCCTTTCCCTCCCGCCTATCATCCCTGTTTAATGTTAATCTTCTTCTCCAGCTCTTCCTCTCTACCCTGTCCTTGGTTACTCCCCTTATATCAAAGAAGACATTTGGCATTTGTTTTTTAAGGATTGGCTAGCTTCACTTAGCATAATCTGCTCTAATGCCATCCATTTCCCTCCAAATTCTATGATTTTGTCATTTCTTAATGCAGAGTAATACTCCATTGTGTATAGATGCCACATTTTTTTAATCCATTCATCTATTGAAGGGCTTCTAGGTTGGTTCCACAATCTTGCTATCGTGAATTGTGCTGCTATGAACATCAATGTAGCAGTATCCCTGTAGCATGCTCTTGTTAGGTCTTTAGGGAATAGACCGAGAAGGGGAATAGCTGGGTCAAATGGTGGTTCCATTCCCAGCTTTCCAAGAAATCTCCACACTGCTTTCCAAATTGGCTGCACCATTTTGCAGTCCCACCAACAATGAACAAGTGTACCCATTTCCCCGCATCCTCGCCAGCACTTGTTGTTGTTGGACTTCTTAATGGCTGCCAATCTTACTGGAGTGAGATGGTATCTTAGGGTGGTTTTGATTTGCATTTCTCTGACTGCTAGCGATGGTGAGCATTTTTTCATGTACTTGTTGATTGATTGTATGTCCTCCTCTGAGAAGAGTCTGTTCAGGTCCTTGGCCCATTTGTTGATTGGGTTATTTGTTTTCTTATTATCTAATTTTTTGAGTTCTTTGTATACTCTGGATATTAGGGCTCTATCTGAAGTGTGTGGGGTAAAGATTTGTTCCCAGGATGTAGGCTCCCTGTTTATCTCTCTTATTGTTTCTTTTGTTGAGAAAAAACTTTTTAGTTTGAGTAAGTCCCATTTGTTGATTCTGGTTGTTAACTCTTGCGCTATGGGTGTCCTATTGAGGAATTTGGAGCCTGACCCCACAGTATGTAGATCATAGCCGACTTTCTCTTCTATCAGACGCCGTGTCTCTGATTTAATATCGAGCTCCTTAATCCATTTTGAGTTAACTTTTGTGCATGGCGAGAGAAAGGGATTCAGTTTCATTTTGATGCAAATGGATTTCCAGTTTTCCCAGCACCATTTGTTGAAGATGCTATCCTTCCTCCATTGCATGCTTTTAGCCCCTTTATCAAATATAAGATAGTTGTAGTTTTGTGGATTGGTTACTGTGTCTTCTATTCTGTACCATTGGTCCACTCGCCTGTTTTGGTACCAGTACCATGCTGTTTTTGCGACTATTGCTCTGTAGTATAGTTTGAAGTCTGGTATCGCTATACCACCTGATTCACACTTCCTGCTTAGCATTGTTTTTGCTATTCTGGGTCTTTTATTATTCCATATGAATTTCCTGATTGTTTTATCTATTTCTACAAGAAATGCTGTTGGGATTCTGATTGGGATAGCATTGAACTTATAGAGAACTTTTGGTAATATCGCCATTTTGATGATGTTAGTTCTGCCTATCCATGAACAGGGTATATTTTTCCATCTTCTGAGGTCTTCTTCTATGTCTCTTTTTAGGGTTCTGTAGTTTTCCTTGTATAGGTCTTTCACCTCTTTTGTTAGGTTGATTCCCAGGTATTTTATTTTTTGGGGGGATATTGTGAATGGAGTAGTTGTCCTCATTTCCGTTTCAGAGGATTTGTCGCTGATATACAGGAATGCATTTGATTTATGTGTGTTGATTTTATATCCTGCCACTTTGCTGAATTCATTTATTAACTCTAATAGTTTCTTTGTAGACCCTTTTGGGTCTGTTAGGTATAGAATCATATCATCTGCAAATAGTGATAATTTAAGTTCTTCTTTTCCTATTTTTATGTCTTTAATTTCTTTCGTCTGTCTAATTGCTCTGGCCAGTGTTTCGAGGACTATGTTGAACAGAAGTGGTGAGAGAGGGCATCCCTGTCTTGTACCAGATCTTAGAGGGAATGCCTTCAATTTTTCTCCATTCAGAATGATGCTGGCCTGTGGCTTATCATAGATTGCTTTAACAATGTTGAGGTATGATCCTGTTATCCCTAATTTTTCTAGAGTTTTGAACATAAAGGGATGCTGTACTTTGTCGAATGCTTTTTCTGCATCTATCGAGATGATCATATGGTTCTTATTTTTAAGTCTATTGATGTGGTGTATAACATTTATTGATTTTCGTATATTGAACCAGCCTTGCATCCCAGGGATGAATCCTACTTGATCATGGTGTATAATTTTTTTGATGCGATTTTGAATCCGATTCGCCAGAATTTTATTGAGGATTTTTGCATCTAGGTTCATTAGAGATATTGGTCTGTAGTTTTCTTTCCTTGAAGTGTCTCTGTCTGGTTTAGGTATCAGGGTGATGTTGGCCTTGTAGAATGTCTTTGGAAGTTCTCCCTCTTTTTCTATTTCCTGAAATAGCTTGAAAAGTATTGGTGTTAGTTCCCCTTTAAAGGTTTTGTAAAACTCTGCTGTATACCCGTCCGGTCCTGGGCTTTTCTTAGTTGGTAGTCTTTTGATGGTTTCTT
Source organism: Spermophilus citellus (assembly GCF_964194105.1). Lineage (NCBI taxonomy): Eukaryota > Metazoa > Chordata > Mammalia > Rodentia > Sciuridae > Spermophilus > Spermophilus citellus. The sequence continues at coordinate 86,656,663 of NC_138188.1, forward strand.
CTATTTCCTCTATTGTTATTGGTCTGTTTAGGTTGTCTATATCTTCCTGACTCAATCTGGGCAGATCATATGACTTAAGAAATTTATTGATACCTTCACTATCTTCTATTTTGTTGGAGTATAAGGATTCAAAGTAATTTCTGATTATCTTCTGTATTTCTGAAGTGTCTGTTGTGATATTGCCTTTTTCATCCCGTATGCTAGTAATTTGGGTTCTCTCTCTTCTTCTCTTCGTTAGCATGGCTAAGGGTCTGTCGATCTTATTTATTTTTTCAAAGAACCAGCTTTTGGTTTTGTCAATTTTTTCAATTGTTTCTTTTGTTTCGATTTCATTAATTTCAGCTCTGATTTTAATTATTTCTTGCCTTCTACTTCTTTTGCTGTTGTTTTGCTCTTCTTTTTCTAGGATTTTGAGATGATATATGAGATCGTTTATTTGTTGGTTTTTTCTTTTTTTAAGGAATGCGCTCCAAGCAATGAATTTTCCTCTGAAAACTGCTTTCAATGTGTCCCATAGATTCCGATATGTTGTGTCTGTGATTTCATTTAACTCTAAGAAGTTTTTAATTTCCTCTTTAATGTCTTCTATAACCCATTGATCATTCAGTAACCTATTGTTCATTCTCCAAGTGATGCATGATTTTTCCTTCCTTCTTTTATCGTTGATTTTCAGTTTCATTCCATTATGATCAGATAAGATGCATGGTATTATTTCTACTCCTTTATATTGTCTAAGAGTTGCCCTGTGACATAATATATGATCTATTTTTGTGAAGGATCCATGTGCTGCTGAGAAAAAAGTGTAACTCCTTGATGTTGGGTGGTATATTCTATATATGTCAATTAGGTCTAAGTTGTTAATTGTGTTGTTGAGTTCTATAGTTTCCTTATTTAACTTTTGTTTGGAAGATCTGTCCAGTGGTGAGAGAGGTGTGTTGAAGTCTCCCATGATTATTGTATGGTGGTCTATTAGACTCTTGTACTTGAGAAGAGTTTGCTTGATGAACATAGCTGCACCGTTGTTTGGGGCATATATATTTATGATTGTTATGTCTTGTTGGTGTATGGTTCCCTTGAGCAGTATGCAGTGTCCCTCTTTATCCTTTTTGATTAACTTTGGCTTGAAATCTATTTTGTTTGATATGAGTATGGACACCCCTGCTTGTTTCCGCAGTCCATATGAGTGGAATGATTTTTCCCAGCCTTTCACTTTCAGTCTATGTATATCTTTTCCTATCAAATGCGTCTCCTGTAGGCAACATATTGTTGGATCTTGTTTTGTGATCCATTCGACTAGCCTGTGTCTCTTAATTGGTGAGTTTAAGCCATTAACATTTAGGGTTATTATTGAGATTTGGTTTGTTCCTCCAGTCATATTTGTTTATTTATGTTACTAAACCTGATAGTTTTCCTCCTTGATTACTTTCCCCCCTTTACTGTCCTACCTCCCACTGATGGTTGTCAATGTTATTTTCAGTTTCCTCTTCCTGTAATGTTTTGCCAAGGATTTTTTGGAGAGCTGGTTTTCTAGCTGCGAATTCTTTTAACTTTTGTTTATCGTGAAAGGTTTTAATTTCATCTTCCATCCTGAAGCTTAATTTCGCCGGATACACGATTCTTGGTTGGAGCCCATTTTCTTTCAGTGTTTGAAAAATGTTATTCCAGGATCTTCTAGCTTTCAGAGTCTGTGTTGAGAGATCAGCTGTTATCCTGATTGGTTTGCCCCTAAATGTAATCTGCTTTCTTTCTCTTGTAGCTTTTAAAATTCTCTCCTTATTCTGTATGTTGGGCATCTTCATTATAATGTGTCTAGGTGTGGATCTCTTATGATTTTGCACTTTCGGCATCCTGTAGGCTTCTAGGATATGGGATTCTGTTTCATTCTTCAAGTCTGGGAAGTTTTCTCGAATTATTTCATTGAATAGATTGTTCATTCCTCTGGTTTGGAGCTCTGTGCCCTCCTGTATCCCAATGACTCTTAAGTTTGGTCTTTTAATATTATCCCATAATTCTTGAATGTTCTGTTCATGGTTTCTTAGCATTCTTGCTGAATTGTCTATGTTCTTCTCAAGTTGAAATACTTTGTCTTCATTGTCTGATGTTCTATCTTCTAAGTGATCTATTCTGCTGGTAGTATTGTCAATTGAGGTTTTAAGTTGGTTTATTGCTTCCTGCATTTCTAGGATTTCTATTTGTTTGTTTTTTATTACTTCTAACTCCCTGTGAAATTGATCTTTTACTTCCTGGATTTGTTTCTGTAGTTCCTTGTCAATATGATCTTTCATTGTCTGATTTTGCTGTCTCATGTCTTCCTTGAGAGTCCAGATCATCTGAAGCATGTATATCCTGAACTCTTTATCTGACATTCCATCTGTTGCAGCTATTACCTCTTCTAGAGTTGAGTTGACCTGCAATGCTTGTGGTCCTTTCTTTCCTTGTCTTTTCATATTGCTTGCGTTTCTTTCTGCTTGGTGGAACTGTTGTGTTTTTGAAATTTTTCCCCCTGTTTATTTATATTGCTCTTGTATAGTTGGGATATCTCTCTTGTAGGGCGGGTAGTGGTTGTGCTCCTCCTCTAATCAGGGTGATCTATCCACTACGCTGGTTGGTCGTAGGTCTGCCCGCCCTGCGGGCACGGGTGGCTGCTCTACTCTTCTCCCACTCCAATTGCGGTGACGTTCCTACCACGTCCTCGGATCGTTGGTCCTGATCCGGACGTGGGCAGCAGCTCTTCTCCACCCGTACTCCAATTGATGTGACGTGTCTACCACGCTGGTCGGCCTCCAAACCTGTTCCGCCGGTGGGTCTCAGATCTGCCCACCCTGAGGGCCTGGGAGGCAGTTCTGCTCAACCCCCACTCCCAGTGGGGGTACCTAACTGCCTCTCCAACGGGTCTCTGGGCTCCTTCCGGACGCTGACGGCGGCTCTGTTCAACCCCCACTCCAACCAGTGTGACGTGACTGCCTTGATGCTACTCGTCCACCACACTGGCAGGCTGCCGAGCCTGTCCTGCCAGTGGGACGTAGGACTGCCTACCCTGCAGGATCAGACGGCAGCTCTTCACTGCCTCCACTCCAAGTGGGTTGACTTGGCTACCCTGCCGTCTGGTCGCTGGTCCTGTTCCAGGCGTGGGCGGCTACTCTCCTCGGCCCCAGCTGCAGTTGGGGTGTCGTGATACCACACCGGCGGGACCCTTAGCCTGCTCTGGGCGCAGGAGGCAGCTCCACTCTGCCCCCCGGGCCCCCGCAGCACCCAGCAGGACCCGGACCAAGAAGCAGACCATGTAGGATCTCCAACCCTGAGCCTGAGCCGCTTCGGGAGCCAGGAGCCGGTCTCTCCGATCCCCGCCACGTTCTGCTAGGCGTAGGCTCCTCAGAGCAACCGCCGCGGGTTCCCCAAACCCAGGCCAAAGCAGTCCCGGGAGCCCAAGCCTGGCCGCACCAGACTCTCCCTGCTCGGTGCCCAGGCCTGGCCGCACCAGACTCTCCCTGCTCGGTGCACGCTCCGCTGTGGGCAGAGTCTAAGACGCACTTCCCACGGGTTCCCCAGCTTCAGGCCAAAACTGTTCCAGGAGACAGAGTCTCGCTGCCCCTCGTAGCAAGTTTCACTTGAGGCTGGCCTCAGCTCGCGATCCCCGCAGGCTCCGCGGCCCTGGGCTCAAACCGCCACGGGAGCCAGAACCCAGCCTCTCCGATCCCTGCCTCACTCTGCTAGGTGCAGGCTCCACAGAGGAACCCCAGCCTCAGGCCCAGACGGCCCCGGGAGCCCGAGCTTGGCAGCTCCAATCTCTCCCAGCTCAGTGTACGCTCAGCCAGGGGCAGGGTCAAAGACACAGTTCCCTCGGGCTCCCTAGCCTTGGGCCAAACTGTTCCGGTAGCCCGAGCCACGCCGCCCCTCAGCGCACAGTCCCCCTGTAACTGGCCTCCGCCCGGAGTCCCCGACGGATCTCCCGCCCTGGACCAAAGCAACCCGGGGAACTAGAATCTGGCCGCTCAAAGTCTGGCGCCCGCCTTGCCAGGGGTGAAGCCCGAAGAGTATTCTCCTCAGGTATTCCCGTCCCGAGCCTGGGTGATCTGTCTGCGCTACACAGGCAAATACCAGCCTGGAATCACCTGTTCCGTAGTTGAATGAGCTGAGATCAGTAGAAAACAGGGATGATTGCATCAGCTCTCCATGTTGGCGGCTGCTGTCTTCCTCCGTTTTCCGACCGGTGTCTGGTATCGAACTGGACCGGTTCTCTCCTCTGTTTCAAGGCTGGAACTCAGCACTCAGCGCGGCCAGTGCGCCACTGGCAGGAGCCCCAGAATCCGCTTCGCTGCAATCCCGCTCTGGAACCTCGCCGCCGATCATCCAGGGCGCGTCCCAGACTTCATCTGCGGGGCGGCCGCCGACAGGCACTGCTTCTCTCCGTGCGGGGGAAATCGCCTGTGACCAAGCCCCTGCAGCCGAATTCCACGCGCTGGAAGTCTGTTCTCTAGATTCTGGAGCACCTCAATTTCACTGGGGATTCCCACCAAGGTAGCCTTCAGCCGTTTCACCACGTCTTTATCCCTCACAGTGGCGCAGCACACTGGGGAGTTGCACTCCCTTAGCCGCCATCTTCCTAACCTCTTGACTCTGTTTTTTAAAAAATTGTTTGTGCCTTTAAAGAAAAGGTAGAGTAGGTGGGGCAAAATAATTAATTTATGAATGAAGATGAAAATACTCTTTTGCATTAAAGTTCAAAGCACTTGAATGAGAGAATGAGTATCTGGCTGATGTTTTAAAGAATATCTTAAACAACAATTTTATTTTGTTTGTTTCCTTCATCCCCCCCATTCTCTCCCCAGCCCTGCACTGAACATCTGCTGCTGTCCTGTGAGGGGAAGTGAGAGATTTAGGTCAGGCATGAAAACCAACTATCTTTGCTGCACTGTTCCCTTTTAAGAAAAAAACCCTACACTGCTGGATCAATTTAGTTCTGAATTACCCTATATCAACAATTCTATAGTGATTTTTAGAAGTTGGCTTTTCCCAGCAAGAAAGACTGCTGTTGCGTGGCCTGGGTGTTATGAAATCCATCTGGCTGGCCACTTTCAAGGATGCTGACAAAAGTTGAGAGACCCCGTTCCTCAAGTATCACAGGAATTTCCCTTACATTTGCTTTACTGATACATTTCTTATAAGAAGTACCTTTAAAGAAATTTATAAGAGCTGGAAATTTTACCCATTTATATCCTACATGTATCTCTTGTGCTAGGTAAGGGTAGTGCCTTAGGATATAAGAATAGGTTCAGTTGACTAATCCAAGGCAACAAGTCCAGCATCCTTGGGGACGTTGTCTCCAGAAAAATATTATCCATTCTGCTTTCGTCTTTAAAAAAAGAACAGAACAATTATATCTTCCTTTATGGAAATTTACTGGGTTTCTCTGTTTGATAGTGCTGACCTAGCCACTATAACTGGGCTACTTTTATCCTCTGGCTTTACCAAAGTTCCCTCACAATTAAGGCTGTAGCATCATCATCATCAATAAAATAATAGTCAATATTATAGACACTCTTTTCCTGAATTACCGATATTAGCTCATTGAACTGTTCCTTGGGTGTATACATTAAAGCGCATTATTGGAGGGAGTTGGGGGTGTAGAAGCAATTGATATGGCATTTGGAGTAAAGGAAATCCCTCTCCTAAAAGAGCTTTGAAGTCAGAGGAAAGGCTTAAGATGATGCTTGAGGGGTAAAGCTGAATAGTGGAATCCTTTCTTGAGGCCCCATTTTTTCTTCACTTCTAGAATTTGAGGCAAAGTGAGAGGGAGGAAACATTGGTCTTCAAGTCTGTGCTTTGATTGGGCATATTATTTTGATGTTCTTCCTCAAGAGCTTCCAGGAGCCTTATCCTTCTCCACCTCCAGTACCTGCTTTAGCGTCTGAGTTCCTCTGTGTGGAACTGGACCACTCTCCAGCTGTCCATGCTTGTCCCTGGCAAGCTGGGTCGCTGTTGATGCTTTCTCATCCTGTGTTTCAATATGGTAGCCATTTGCTGGAAGGGGGAAGCTTCAGCACAGAGGGGAACAGCCTCCAAAATTCCAGCCTACTACTGGTCAGAACCAGAAATCTCATTGAATTTAGGATTTCACCAGTATACAAACATTCTGGCTTCCTCTAAGCAGGGTTTTTTTTTTTTTTTTTTTTTTTTTTTTTTTTTTTTTTTTACATTAAAACAAAGTCAGGAGCAAGTTTTCTGGGAGGAATGAAGGGCAAGGCAAGAAACTGTGAGCACAGGGTATCTGAAACAAGGAGAGGAACTAGAAAGAGAGGAAAAATTGGGAAATGTTTGACTACCTTGGAGTTTTTTTCTGAGGGGGTCTTACCCTGCAAGTGGGGTTAGCAGAGATACAGATAGATTTTTCATTGTTGCCCTCCAAATCCCACCAGAATTCTAACAGTACCCTTCACCAGTCTATATACCCTCCTTTGTTGTCTAATACAGAGGATCTACTCAAAAGATGGGGATGTCTTGATAGAGAAGAAAGATTCAGGTCATTGCAAATAGAAGTGAGAGCTAGTTTTGGACATGTAGTGCCTGGTGGTGCCTGTGGACAGGTGTTGCCTGGAGATAGCTTTAGGTGGTTATTTCCTTCACTGGTGCTTTGATACTGACCCAGCTACTATAGTTTCAATCTTGAACGTCCCCTGAAAGCCCATGTGCTAAAGGCTTGGTCCTCGGACCATCGCACAATTAGGACGTTGTGGAACCTTTAAGAGGTGGGGCCTCGTGGAGGGAATTTAGGTCATCAGGGGTTTGGCCTTGAAGGGGATTTTTAGACTCAGCCTTTTCTTGTCTCTGTCTTTGCTTCCTGGCTACCACAAGGTGAACAAGCCTCCTCTGTGCAAGCTCCTGCCATGATATGCTGTGCTGCAAACAGGTCCAAAGCAACAGGGCCAAGCAACTATGAACTGAAACCTCTGAAACTCTGGGACAAAATAAACTTTTCCTTTTAAAAAATTGATTATACCAGGTATTTTGTCACAGTCATGAAAAACTAACACACCTGCCAATCTGGGTGTGTGTCTAAGATGTTCTTAAAGTTCTCCTGGAACTTGACTGAACATAAGCAGGCTTCTTTCTGACTATTGGCTTCCTATATCCCTTTTCTTATTTACTTTAGAAAGCTTGCAATTGCAAATTCTTGGTTTCTTCAAGGCATAAATCTTCTCCCAGCCTCCTGGCAGTTTTACAGGCCAGGAAAGTCTTTCTCAAGGGCCTGAGGCCTTTTGTTTGAAATGCAAACCTCAAGAAAGATAGGGCCTTTATCTCCCAGTCTGTGGGAGGGAGGAATCTAACTTCAATAAGTAGCAACAGCAAACACAGATGGTTTACTCACAGTGACCAACCTTCCCCACCAATGTCCTCAGTATTTTTCCATTAGCTCATAGTAGTGCTTTAAAACTCTCCTTTTTTTAAATGTATCATCGACATTTTTTAATTTTTTTTTATTTCTTACATACATGACAATAGTGGAATACATCTTTTTGTTTTAAGAGAACTGAATTCAATCTCTCTCCCTTATTACAATATATTTGACTCCTTGGCAATAGTCTTAAATAAAATCTTGCTTGTCTGTTTAACTGTATCTTGTGTAATTTGCCTTCGACATATGGACACTCTCACAGTATTTTACCTAAACTGACTCCCCGTGAGTTTGAAAAGCCATTAACCCAGAATATAGGATAACTTTGTCATGTTGTGCTGTTACTGGGGTTCTGCCACGTAAAACATTTCATGCTATCAATCACATTTCATGAGTCCAAAACCAAAATGTTTCTTCTTTGTCATGAGATACACAAAATGTCCCAACTATGAACACAATTTTATATACACATATACATATGTACACACAATTAGTAATAAATACTTAGCTTTTTTCGTAGCCCCTATATGCCAGACCCTGTATTCTTTCTGATTAAATGAGTACTTTTTTTCTCATTTAATCCTTACAGTATTTCTATGAGTTAGATACCATTATTTATTTCATAGATAAGGAAGCTGAGGCTTCCTCCTGCTTATCCTTTAAGGATTCACTAAAGGTAATCCTACCTCATTAGGATTCTGCTCAGTGGGAAATCTGTGTTTCCAAAGAGATTAAGGATTAAGTTTTGGCTCTATCCAACCTACAAGAAACATTGTAGATTTTACTATGCCTTGAATTTCATCTCAAAGTTCCTCTGTTCTCCATTCCCTTTGTGTTTGTCACCTGTAATTCTACTTTTGTGGCCTGGTGCAAGCTCTTGGAGCAGTCATTCTGATCTTGCTTTGGGGTTGCTCAGACAAAGAGAGCTGGGGATCTCCCTGGGTGCTTCCAGCACTTGGTATGGACTTCCTCAGTGGAACTTGAAGATGGTAGCAATTTCCTCTCTGATTCATACATAGGAAGAGATTGCAACATTTTTTTTGGGGGGGTCATTCTCTCAAGCATCTGTCCCCTTAGCAGCACTTGAGTGATAAGTCTGACTCAACAGTGATCTATGATGTCACCATCTCATACCTGATGACATCACAGGGCTAAATTATAACAAGAGCATCAGGAAGTAGACAGAGCAATAATTTCTACTTATTTCAAAATATCAGCAATAATAGAGAAATAAAACCCTGTTAAAAGTATCTTTCTAGCTTCCAAGTTTTTTGTCCCCCCTGAGATGGAAGGGTTTTTCCATACTGACTAATTTCTGTAGCTTTTTTATCAGTCTATACTTATAAGTCTCACAGGTGAAATTCCAGAATACTGCATTACCCCAAAAACCCATCTCTGGGACTATGAATGGCTCCATGCACTGAGGCAGGTGCTGGGCTGTGTTCTTCACCAGAGTCCCCTGTCATGTGGAATGTGGTGAGGTTTTATTCTTTGAGCCTGGGAAAAGCACTGTGGGGTTATGGACCATGGCCATTTGCATTTAGGGAGGCAGTGGTGAGGTGGATAAGGTGTCTTATCTCCAACTTCTCTCCTTTAACCTATTGGCATGACTCCGTCTCACTAGGCCTCTAACTCATACCACGCCTGCCTTGGATAAATATAAAAATATTACATTTATTTATTATCGGCGTCACCTTTTGTTTTTCCGTGTTGATGGGGTATTTTACAGAAATTAACACATACTGTTCTAAACAAGGAAAGTTGAAAGATTTCAAAGAATAATTTCCCTTAATTATAAGCACTTTTTGGTATGAGAACTTGCTCATTTTATAGCTCAGTTTGTACCCTTTAAATATGCATTTTAAAAGCTAGCATTTATTGGTTTTTATCACAAAATTAAGCACTTTAAGCAGTTTTTCCCCCTAATATTTCAGTGTTTTATTCTAGAGCTTTGTTGTTCTACAAATAAAAGTACAAGGCCCCTGTCCAAAGAGAAGGTATGCCTTTAAGAGCAGCACAAATGAAGAAAAATTAAGGGACTGGGACTATGGCTCAGCAGTAGTGCACTTACCTGGCATGTGTGAGACACAGGGTTCAATTCTCAGCATTGCATATGAATAAATAAAATAAAAGGTCTATCAACAACTTAAAAATATTTTAAAAATTAAGATAAGGCAAGATTGAAAATCAGATAACACGTGGATTGATGATGACAATAAGACTCTAATCCTTCTATAAATGAATCTACTCAAATTTTATTTTAAAGTAAGAAAATGATAAAAATACACATATGGAGTCAATCTGGGAAAACAAGTGAGTCTTTTCTCGGATGCCCCCCAGAAACAACCTGCAATTAATTAGTGGCTACAAAATAATATATGTTTAAGCAGAATGAAAGCAGCTCATAAATAAATTGGGGGTAAATTATGTGTCTGTAAAGTCATAAAAGAATCTGAGATGATTTAGTAAATACTGCATTTTTGACAGGCTAACTTCTGAAGGTGTTATTAGACCTCATGACTCAGAGTCAGTTACCTGCTGTCTTGTCACTAACTATATCTGCAGACAACATATTTAACCTCTGATGTTCTTCTTCTATGAAATAAGTAAAATAGTTTGCATATTAATTAAGATAGTCTCTCAAATGTTCTTAATACAGTCCCTGTGCACAACTGCTCAAGAAATGTTAAGAATTATTAGAGATGGTATAAGGTGGTAGGTAAAGGAGCAAGCAATGGCAAGACCACCTTGCTACTCTTGTGGCTCTTTTCTACCTGTCCTTAGAACTGAATCATCAATGACTATCTGAGTCTTTTAGTTGCTGTAAGACAATAATGGAATTATCAAAGAAATCTTTCACAAAGTGCTTCTTGGAAATCCAGCTTTCTCTGAGACTTTTTCATTACAAAAGATTCTCAGAAGGTAGCAGATATTTACTACTAATGAAGCTGCATACACCCTCACCATTAAGATGGCAAAATAAGAAATCAAAAGTGGAATTCTTTACCTTAGAATGTCTGGTATCCTTGGAGTCCACTATATCTTGACCTCTTGTAGCCCTCCAGTTACTCATAGGAAGATGAAAAAAAAGGCAGAGAGAATGTGAATATATGTTGCACTGATATTTTGCAAAAGTCAAAAAGTTTTTTTACCTAGTATTCAGTGTGTATAGCATGAGAATAGGATGATTTGTAAAATTATGCATTTTAAAAGCTAGCATTTATCGGTTTTTATTACCAAATTAAGTATGTTATTTCAGAAAATTTAGAATGCATAAATAAATAAAAAAGAAGAGAAAATCATTAATGTTAACATTTTGATGCATTTTCTTCCAGCTTTTATAGAAAGTATTATGTCTATGCATTTATAGTTTTAATATGGGTCTTTTAATTTCTAAATTTCTAAAGAATCAGTATATCAACTTTGGTTTTCTGGACATTGATTTTCATTAGAAGACTTTGTTGAATATGTTGGAGGAGTCTTGTTGTTCAAAATTACTGTTTGGTTCTTCTTGAGTTCTGGTAGAACAGAACCGTGCTTCTCAAAGTGTGGTCTGGGAATCAGGAACCCCAGCACCAACTGGGAACATATTAGAAATGAAGAATTTTGGACCCCAGCCCAGACTTAGTGAATCCCAAACTGAATTTTAAAATGATTTCTGGGTATTTATGCATGCATTTAATTTTGAGTAATACTATTGTAGGAAAAGGTTGACAAAGCATCATTTCTCTAAAAGAGTTGCTGAGGGCCTGATTAGTCCCTACTCCAAGGACAATATCCTCTCCTACCAGACAATCGACCACTTCCTGAACTCTCACTGTCACAAAAACACTGTTGGAAAAAGAATGAAGAACTCCTAAACAGCCAGCAGGAAAACATTGGGCGTCTCTCCCGGTAAGGAGATGTAAGACACAAAATAAATCTGGGAAGCACAAATATGCCAGTAAAACTCTGCAAATCCAAAGTCTGTATTGTTCAACACTTTATTACATTATCAAATTACTATTCCTGTGCTCACTGTTGAATTACCAGGAAATGGTGCTGAAGCAATTGAAAAGCCCAGCAATAAAGTTCACCAATTGCATTTTCGTTGTGGGAGCTTTTGATGTAGGTGTCTATTGACTTGGAGTATTGAGACCCACTCAGAAAACAAACAATAGAAAGAAAATACTTCAAAACAACATGTTCTGGAATTGGAGCAGCTTTAAAAATGGAAGTAGACAGGCTTTCTCACCCTCAGACCCCTTATTTGCTGGAATCAGAATGTATCTACAAAGCTGGGTTGTGGCAATTTTATGGTGAATATGACTAGTGATAGCTCATATTTTTCAGCATTTTATGATTCACAATATACTATGTCAGTGCTTCTAAAACTTTAATGTTCATACAAATTACCTGGGGATCTTGTTAAAATGAGAACACTGTTTTTTTCCCCTAGTTACGTCTATGGTGGAACCTGAATTTTTGCTTTTCTAACTAATTCTGAGGTGGTGCTGATATTGCTGGTTCACAAACCATACTTTGAGTAGCAGGTACTTAACCCTGATTTCTCTAGAGAATTATAAAATTATATATAAGATAGGTAGAGTTACCATTTCCCCCTTTCCTTTCCGAGATGCCCAGATGATGATTAGATTATTAACTATAGCAAACATGCTGTTCATTAGGATCTCCAGAACTTACTCATTTTACAGCTCAGTTTGTACTCTTTAAACAATAGCTCCTATTTCTCCTATACCTGCAGCCTCTGATAACCAGCTTTCTACTCTGTTTCTGTAAATTTGATTTTAGATTTCTCATATATGGTGAGATGCTCTAGTATTTGTCTTCCTGTGACTTATTTCATTTAGCATAATGTCCTCCAGGTTCATCTATGTTGTCACAAATGACAGAATTTTCTTCCTTTATAAGACTGGCTTATATTCCATATTTTCTTTATTTATTCATTACTAACAGATGTAAGTTTTTTTTCCCCCATGTCTTGGCCATTGTAAATAATGCTACAGTGAAGATGGTAGTGCAGATAGCTCTTGGAGATAGTGATTTTTTCCCCCTATGGACATGTACCTAGAATTGGGATCACTCGATTATATGATAGTTTGATTTTTCTTTTGTTTTTTAATTTTTTTTGAGGAACCGCTACACTGTTTTCCATAATGGCTATACAAATTTACTTTTCTATCAACAGTGTACAAATTTTCCTTTTTCTCCACATTCTCATCAATACTTGTTATCTTTTATTTTTTGGATAAAGGCCATCCTAACACATGCGGTGAGAATCTCACTGTGATTTGGATTTGAATTTCCCTGGTGATTAGTAATTTTTTCATACACCTGTTTACTGTCTGCATGAATTCTTTGGAAGATTGTTCAGGTCTTTGCCCATTCTTTTTTCAGTTGGGTTATGTGTGTGTGTGTGTGTGTGTGTGTGTGTGTGTGTGTGTGTTTTATTATTGAGTTCTTTATATATTTTTGTATTTTGGGTATTAACTCTTTATCAATATATAGCTCTCCCACTTTGTAGATTGCCTTTTCATTTTGTTGATTATTTCCTTTGCTGTGCAGAAGACTTTTAGTTTGATTTAGTCCCACTTATTTATTTTTGCTTTTGTTGTTTTTGCCTTTGGTGTTTTATCCCCAAAATCATTGAAGAAAGTTTTTTTTTTTTTTGTTACCAGGGATTGAACCCAGGGGTGCTTAACCACTGAGCCACATCCCCAGCCTTTTTAATTTTTATTTTGAGGCAGGGTCTTGATAAGTTGCTTAGGGCCTCGCTAAGTTGTTGAGGCTGGCTTTGAACATGCTATCTTCCTGCCTCAGCCTCCTGAAGCGCTGGGATTACAGGCATGTGCCCCTGCACCTGGCTGAATACTGTTGTTCAAAGTTTTGGTATTAATGAATTCTTCTCCCACTTCTTTGATTTTTAAATATTAATATTTTTCTCTAGGTAATCTTTGATAATTTTGTTGTGAATTTTATTCCTGGGAATTTTGAATTAGGATGCTAGATTGAGCACATTTTATTCCTTCAAACGTTTTATAAAATGTCAATAAATGGATTTTTTTTGAGAAAGGTATAAACCTACAAGGACAAAGCGAACAAGGGAGGAGACAACATTGGAACAATTTGAGATACTTAATAAAGCTGAGCCTGAGCAGTGGGAAACCGAGGATAAATCTGTTTTATACCATCAAATCCATAAAAACATGAGGAATTGGCACATGGGAACTCCTGGAAGTAGAGAGATACTGCTATATAGGACATCAGTGGTTTAAAATATGTTTAAACTTTCTTATATTTGATAAAGGGGCTAAAAGCATGCAATGGAGGAAGGATAGCATCTTCAACAAATGGTGTTGGGAAAACTGGAAATCCATATGCAACAAAATGAAACTGAATCCCTTTCTCTCGCCATGCACAAAAGTTAACTCAAAATGGATCAAGGACCTTGATATCAAATTAGAGACTCTGCGTCTGATAGAAGAAAAAGTTGGCTATGATCTACATATTGTGGGGTCGGGCTCCAAATTCCTCAATAGGACACCCATAGCACAAGAGTTAATAACAAGAATCAACAAATGGGACTTACTTAAACTAAAAAGTTTTTTCTCAGCAAGAGAAACAATAAGAGAGGTAAATAGGGAGCCTAAATCCTGGGAACAAATTTTTACTCCTCACACTTCAGATAGAGCCCTAATATCCAGAGTATACAAAGAACTCAAAAAATTAGACAATAAGATAACAAATAACCCAATCAACAAATGGGCCAAGGACCTGAACAGACACTTCTCAGAGGAGGACATACAATCAATCAACAAGTACATGAAAAAATGCTCACCATCTCTAGCAGTCAGAGAAATGCAAATCAAAACCACCCTAAGATACCATCTCACTCCAGTAAGATTGGCAGCCACTGTGAAGTCAAACAACAACAAGTGCTGGCGAGGATGTGGAGAAAAGGGTACACTTGTACACTGCTGGTGGGACTGCAAATTGGTGCGGCCAATTTGGAAAGCAGTTTGGAGATTCCTGGGAAAGCTGCGAATGGAACCACCATTTGACCCTGCTATTGCCCTTCTCGGACTATTCCCTGAAGACCTTAAAAGAGCATGCTACAGGGATACTGCCACATCGATGTTCACAGCAGCACAATTCACAATAGCTAGACTGTGGAATCAACCCAGATGCCCTTCAATAGATGAATGGATAAAAAAAATGTGGCATCTATACACAATGGAGTACTATGCAGCAATAAAAAATGACAAAATCATAGAATTTGCAGGGAAATGGATGGCACTAGAGCAGATTATGCTTAGTGAAGCTAGCCAATCCCTAAAAAATAAATACCAAATGTCTTCTTTGATATAATGAGAGCAACTAAGAACAGAGCAGGGAGGAAGAGCAGGAAGAAAAGATTAACATTAAACAGAGACGAGAGGTGGGAGGGAAAGGGAGAGAAAAGGGAAATTGCATGGAAATGAAGGGAGACCCTCATTGCTATACAAAATTACATATAAGAGGTTGTGAGGGGAATGGGAAAATAAACAAGGAGAGAAATGAATTACAGTAGATGGGGTAGAGAGAGAAGATGGGAGGGGAGGGGAGGGGGGATAGTAGGGGATAGGAAAGGTAGCAGAATACAACAGTTACTAATAGGGCATTATGTAAAATTGTGGATGTGTAACCGACGTGATTCTGCAATCTGCATTTGGGGTAAAATTGGGAGTTCATAACCCACTTCAATCTAATGTGTGAAATATGATATGTCAAGAGCTCTGTAATGTTGTGAACAACCAATAAAAAAAAAATAAAATAAAATAAATATGTTTAAAAAGCAGTTTGGGGGGCTGGGGTTGTAGTTCAGTGGTAGAATGCTAGCCTAGCATGCATGGGACATTGGGTTCGATCCTCAGCACCACATAAACATAAAATAAAGATATTGTGTTCACCTAAAACTAAAAAATAAATTAAAAAATCAAGCTGTTTGGGATCACTACTTTCTTCCTCCCACAATTCCTTCTCCTTTTTTAAAAATTTTTTTTTAAGAGAGAGAGAATTTTTTAATATTTATTTTTTAGTTTTCGGCGGACACAATATCTTTGTTTGTATGTGGTGCTGAGAATCGAACCTGGGCCGCACGCATGCCAGGTGAGCTCACTATCGCTTTAGCCACATCCCCAGCCCCAATTCCTTCCCCTTTCCAACTGTGCCTCACAGAATGGCTTCTGCAAAGCAGGCTCATTCAGCCATCAACAGGGTAGTGACTTAAGAATGTACCATGAACATTTTCAAGCTTGTCCATGATGTGGGCTTCAAGAAGCATGGCCTGCTGGCATTCAAAGAGATCCAGACATTGATCATGAAGGAGGTGGTGCTTACAGATGTGTGCATTGATACCAGGCTTAGAAAAGGTGTCTGGGCCAAAGGAAGTAGGAATGTCCCATATTGTATGCCTATGTGGTTTCCCAGAAAACATAATGAGGTTGAAGTGTCATCAAACATGCTCTGCACTTTGGTTATCTGTGTACTTGCTACCACTAAAACAATCTGTAAACAATCAATGTCTGATTGTCCAATAGTTATAAGACTACAAAAAATAAAATAAAATAAAAGCAGTTCCATCTTCTCTTCCAAAAAAAAAAAAAAAATCCACAGACTTACAATTGTTTTCTCCCCAGCCCATCCTGGAGGACAGCTGAAGAAAATTGCTCACCAGAGATTGTAAAACAGAGGGTTCCTGTGCTAGGATTTGTTAGGAACAGTTAAGGGTAAGACTATAATACTGAAAACGGGGATTAAACAAATATTTTTATTATGAATACTGATTCCCCCTTTTTCCTCAGACTTCTACACTTAACTTCAAAAATGTTGATAGGTAGAGCAATGTCTTCTAGATAGGAGACTGGAAGATCCTTTTGTAGGAAATGGACATTGGGGAAGGGGCTTTCCAAGGAAGTGAACTGGCTAGATCAACAAGTACAATGAGGTTCATGGTAAACAAACCTCAATCATAGGCTTGGAACTTCCAATCTGCGCCTTTGGGTACCTTCCTAAATATGAGTAGACAAAAAAGTCCCCCAGCTAGCTGAGAAGAGATATCACCATGAAATATAGAGACCAAAATAAACACACAGGAATAAAGGCAACTTAGGAAAAAAGATTTTATTTTCCAGAGGAAAGACTACTTAAAAATCATAATTACTGTCCTCAGAGAAATATAAGATAATATTGAAACCGGAATTTGAGACAAAACTTGATTCTCTGCTTCTGTTGGCAGGTGGGGCCTATGCAAGCTGCATGCCTCTGTGTCTGAGAAAGCACATTTTAGAGTTAGCAGATAATCACAGTAGGAAACACACTTTCCTTTCCCTCAGACTTAGAACAATAATTTACTCTGGGTGATTGCACAATGACCAGCGTGGAGAAGGAATCAATAAATCAAATAAAATGCTCAGTTGAACATCTTTCTAATAAAGTAGACCACACTGAGGACAGAATCTCAGAGATGGAAGACAAAGTGGCCGACCTTGAACACTCAGACACAAGAAGATGTCATAATAGTAAATAGTTTTTCCCCAAACATTGGTGCAACTAAACAAACAAAAGAGACCTACTCAAATTAAAGCCTCAGATAGACCTCAGTACAATAATACAGGATGATTTCAACTTACCTCTTTCACCAATAGATAGGTTGTCCAGACATAAACTCAGTAAAGACTCTTCAGACCCCAGAAATACTATAAATTAGATTCAATAGCTATCTATAGAACATTTCATCCAACATCAGCCTAATACACTTTCTTTTCAGCTTCTCATGGACTTTTCTCTAAAACAGATGATATTTTAGGTCACAAAGCAGCTCTTAGCAAATACAAAAAATGTTGATATAATTTCTTTCATCTTATATAATCATAATAGAATGAAATTTGAAAGCTATATCCCACAAAACTACAGTAACAAATAGACACTTGGAGACTGAACAATACACCTTGGAATGATGAATGGGTGATAGAAGAAATCAGGAGAGAAATTTAAAAATTCTTAGAATCAAACAAGAATAATAATATGACATACCAGAATCTCTGGGACCCTATGAAGGCAGTTCTAAAAAGAAAGTTTATAGTTATGAGTGCCTACATAAGAAATCATAAAGATGTCAAATAAGCAACCTAATGATATATCTCAAGGACCTTGAAAAAGAAGAACAAAAATAGAAAGTCAGAATAAAATTTATTCTGATTATATCACTGATAATTATCTACCTTTTTTTTCTAGGGGGGCTGCTGGGGATTGAACGCAGGGCCTGTGCTTGCTAGGCAAGTACTCAGCCACTGAGCTATACTATGTAACTTTCTTTCCTTCTTTCTTTTTTAAAACTTTCTTAAGGATTATTTTTCATATATAAAATGAGCATTTTAATAATTAAAAGATCTAATTTTTGCCAGTCGTTCTGATCTTTATTCCCACAGAGTCATTTGCCTGTACCCCAAGGAGCTTATTTGAAAGTGATCTATTTTTTCTCTTGTGTTTGCAAAAGGTTCTGAGAAGCAATGAAAAAGGCAACAGGGAGATGGCAAGAGGGAGGAGAACGTTTGGCTCTTCCCACAGATGGATGAGTAGTCTATGAATTAAGGGGGATCCTTGTTCCTGGATAATTCTCAATGAACCCACTCCCCCTTTACTCAGAGCTGGAACAATGATTTAATCTGGGTGATTTACACAGTGACCAGTATAGAGAAGAAACCTTGTAATATAATTAAAGAACCATGGCCCTATAATTGACATATGTTCAGGTGTAAGTCATTGAAAAATGACCATCCTTTCTGTGAAATAAGACTGGTCCAGGTGAGGATGGTTCCTCAAAAAAGGAAAACCCAACATGGTGCAATAGGTGCATCACTAAGGTACTGGGTGTAATTTTGGACACCAAGTTGCCTCTGGTTCAGGTTCCCTTGGGCTCAAGTCTCAGCTTTTTGCTTTAAAGTACTCTATTGCTTGTCACTGTTAAGCGGAGCAGAGCTTCTCAAGCTTGAGCGAGACTTGGAATAACCTGGAGGGTTTGTTAAAACACACATTCCTGAGTCCTATGTTCAGAAACAGATTCAGCGGGTCCGCAGAGGAGCCCAGAATATTAATTTTTAACAAGTTCCCACATGCTGCTGCTGCTAACTGTTGGATCATACTTAGCACTGGCTAAGAATTTTGTAGCACTCTACAGAATTTTGAGAGGTTCAGACAAGTTTATTAGGAAACAGTGTGAATGGCAGACATTCCTAGGGATTTTTATAGTAAATATCCTATAAAAAGAAGAGTGTACAAAATGTATTTTTGAACAAATATGTATTTGTTAATTTTAGAAGATAATGATTTAAAAAACCCATTCTACTTACTTTCAGGATCAAAAAATAGAATATTTCAGTACATTAGAAAACCCTTTGGGGTAACTTGATTAGCTTGTATTTTGACTGGTTTTTAGTATCTATGTTCACGATTGAAAATGGCCTATAATTTTCCTTCTTCACACTATTTTTGTTAGTTTTGAAATAAATACTATGCAAAGTTCAAATAGTTTTGAAGAATATTTCTTCTATTTTTAAATAATATATGCTAAATTATAATTAAATCAGAAAATCAATTTGTATGCCTTTATTTTTTTTAAAGAGAGAGAGAGAATTTTTAAAAAAATATTTATTTATTTTTTTTTAGTTTTTGGCGGACACAACATCTTTGTTTGTATGTGGTGCTGAGGCTTGAACCCGGGCCGCACACATGCCAGGCGAGCGCGCTACTGCTTGAGCCACATCCCCAGCCCAATTTGTATGCCTTTAATAACAAATATTCTCATATTATAAGAGGAACAAATGTCTGGGGCTAAGGGTGTAGCTTAATGGTAGAGCATGTTTACAATGCGCTAGGACTTGGGTTCAGCCCTCAGGAACACACACACACACACACACACACACACACACACAAACATGCACACATAAACACAGATGAACAAATGTCATAGAAGTGTAGAAGTGGCTAAACTAAGTCATTATCTTTAATGGTTTTAAAACTACTAATGTTTTCTTCTACTTGAATTGATTTTTGCAAGTTATATTTCCCTAGAAGTTTATATCAGCTAAGCTGTTTTCAAATGTATTTTACCTTCTTCAATTTCTGACATTATTTGTGCTTTTCTTTTCCTTTCTTAATAATCTTACCAGAGGTTAGTCAGTTATATTAGTTTTTTATTTAAAAGTATTTTTGCTTTGTCAGTTGTCTCTATTAGATGTTGTAAATCTGCCCACTTCTAGTTGGACACAACCTTTATTTTATTCATTTATTTTTATGTGGTGCTGAGGCTCAAACCAGGGCCTTGCATGTGCTAGGCGAGCACTGTACCGCTGAGCCACAATCCCAGC
Organism: Spermophilus citellus; assembly: GCF_964194105.1. Taxonomy (NCBI): domain Eukaryota; kingdom Metazoa; phylum Chordata; class Mammalia; order Rodentia; family Sciuridae; genus Spermophilus; species Spermophilus citellus. The sequence continues at coordinate 86,676,463 of NC_138188.1, forward strand.
CCATGTATATATATATATATATATATATATTTTATTTATATGTGGTGCTGAGGAGCAAACCCAGGCCTCACACATCCCAGGCAAGTGCTCTACCACTGAGCCACTACTTCAGCCCCTTGTTTCTTTTCCACTGTTCTTCTTACCCACTTACTTTTTTATTATTTGATATCCCTCTTTTCAGGAGCTGGGGTCCATGTCTCCCGCACTGGAGTCTCTCTCAGTGGGCTTGTGACTGGCTAAAGTGGAGTGACGCTAGGTGATCTCTGAGGCTGAGTCACAAAAGGTAATGTGGTTTCTTCCTTGTTCACTGTCACACTTGCTCTTGGAGTCCTTAACCATCATGGAAGAAGTCTCATTATCCAGGATTGCCATGCTGGAGAAGCACATGTAGGAACCCTGGTTACCAGCCCCAGTTGAGCCTGTCCTGTGATTAAAGAAAGTAAGATTGGAATTGGATTCTTCTGTCCCTAGTCCTCCAGACATACCCTCCAAGTCACTTCGCAGTTTTGGGGTCATCATAGCTGAAGCTCAATTGTCACTGAGCAGAGATACACCATCCTCTCTATGAATATAATTGCATGTTGTCATAGTATGTTTCTGTGTTTCCAGGTGGTTTCTTATGTATATAGATAACCAAAAGAAAAAAAAAATGCCTACACAGGCCTTTGAGAGTTCACGTTTTTCAGTCTGTCACTATTTCTTGATTTATTCACATCCACTTATCTGTGAAGATCAAGAAATTTGCTTGGATATGGAAAGGTATACATAGCAACCATTGTCCTTGAACTTGGCTTAGGATCTTTGCCTGCCAGGCAGCATCAATCTTTTAAAGAATGAATGTCTCGGGGCATTCCAGCCATCTCAGAAGAACATGATGCACCCCACCTATGGGATCATCTTTCACTGATAGGTTTCCTTTTCCTGTTGCTAAACACATTAGGCGATCATCTGGGGAGACATCATGTCTGGAGCCTACTTCTGTTCTATTTATTTGCTTCTGAAAAGCAAACTAAATAGCACTTCAAGATTACTTCCCCTTGACAAGAACTATTTTAAAATCTGCTCTGTAAACTTGGAAAGGAATTATCATTTAACCAGTTATCCCACTCCTTGGTTTATACCCAAAGGACTTAAAATAAGCATTCTATAGAGACGCGGGCACATCAATGTCTATAGTAGCTCAATTCACAATAGCTAAACTATGGAACCAACCTAGATGCCCTTCAACAGATGAATGGATAAAAAAATATGATACACACACACACAGAGAGAGACACAGACACACAATGGAATATTACTCAGCCTTAAAGAAGAATTAAATTATGGTATTTTCAGGTAAATGGATGGAGCTGGAGAATATCATGCTAAGTCAAATAAGCCAATCCCAAAAAACCAAAGGCTGAATGTTTTCTCTGTTATGTTGATGCTAATTCAGAATAAGTGTGTGTGGGGTGGTGGGGGCTAGGGAAGAATAGAGTTACTTTGGATTAGGCAGAGGAGAGTGAAGGAAGAGGAGGGTGTATGGGGTAGGAAGGATAGTAGAATGAATTGGACATTACTACCCTATGTGCATATATGATTACATGACTGGTGTGATTCTATACCATGTATAACCAGAAGAATGAGAAGTTATACTGTATATATGTGTGATCTGTCAAATACATTCTACTGTCATGTATAACTAATTAGAACAAATAAAAAAACCAAAAAAGAAAATAAAATCTGCTCTGAGGAGGTCTGTGCTTTCTTTTGAGGAAGTTTTAGGAGAAAGGCTGCCTTATCGTTTGGCCAAACATCGGTCCTGCCAGATTCATTCTGTGGGTATGAATGTGGCCTTGTCTTTGTCCTTTGAAGTACTAGGGCATATTGTACAGGAAGTTCTTTATTGGGAGTTATGAATAATGTCTATTTAATGAGGATTTAGTACTTTTATTTTATCTTCCTGGGTGTTATCATGCAGAACTTTACTTTTCATATCTTTTCTTCTTCTTTGGTATCATAATATCAATATACTAAAATCCTTGAATAAACTCATTGACAATATTTATCCTGTTTATTCATAGGAAAATTAAGCAGGTTACTCAGTAAGCTGTCTCTGAACTTGGATCACTTACGGTGTTCTGCAGTGCTTTGAATTTTTATCAGGAAAATCCTGGAGGGAATGAACTGAGACTTGGTAAGGAAATTTGACAGTTAAATGAATGACAGAATCTAGTTAATTCTATTTTCAACATGTCCTTTAGATTTTTTAGGCTTCACCATCTTCTCAGACCATGAGAGAAGGCTGCTGACAGTTTTTGCCCCCAGACTCAATTCCCTATCAGTTATTTTACATGTAGCCATCACATGGGTTTGTAAGGGCTCAGGCTATGTCTTATTTGTGGCTATATTTCCATTACCTAGCACAGTGCTAACACATAGTTGATGTACAACAAATGTAGAAACCATCAATGGAACCATATTGCTTAAAGAATAAAGTCTATTTTCCTTGGCATGACCTTAGTAGGCAGTCGATACATTTAGACAGATGAGCAGTGTTCAAAAGGGTGTGGGTGACATTGAGGCAAGACAGGTGGTAGTCAGCGTTTAAGCTGGAAGGTTTAAGCAAAAATATCCTGGGAGACACTGATAACAATTTATATAAGTGTGTACATGTACACATACAAACACGTAAGTATTTGAGAAGTGGGGATTTTAATGAGAATAATGAATACTGTTTTTGTATTTTGCAGCAGGTAACTTTTAATTTTTTTTCTTTGAAAAATATTACTTTTGCTTCTAAAAAAGTCAAAAGTAAAGTTAAAAAAGTACTTAGCCAGACATGGTGGCACATGCTTATAATCCTAGTGAGTCTGGAGTCTGAGGCAGGAAGAGAAAGTTTGAGGCCAAGCTTTAGCAAGACCTTGTTTCAAAACAAAAAGATAAAAAGGGCTGGGGATGTAGCACAGTAGTAGAATGTCCCAGAGTTCAATCCCCAGTATTCCACCTGCCTTCTGGCTACCACAAGTACTTTTTGCAGATTCAAAACCCAATCTGGTATATTCGTAAACTTCTTATAGTACTAAAAATTCTATCTAGATTGGTGTTAAATAAAAAAGTTTACAAATAAACCAGACTAGTTTTTATAAATCAGAAACATCAAGCACTTTATAGTAAAAACATATCCACCTATGAATTCTCTGTTCCTCATGAGCAGGAGGCCTGCTTCCTCATCTTTCCCCTGACAGGAATAGGAAGGGACGGTGTGTGTGTGTGTGTGTGTGTGTGTGTGTGTGTGTGTGTGTGTGCATGCACACAAGTGAGTTAGTGAAACATCCAGATTCCAAACAATACATTACTTCTGATTTTTCTTAAATTTAAGAATTTTTTTTCCTTTCAAATTTAAGAAGACAAATTTTCAAAGGTATTTTTTCCAGGTATTTGAAAACAATTGCATATATAGTCAGTGCTTCAGAAATAAATTTCTGTCCATTTTAAGTACACATTACTGTTTTTTTTTGTTTTCCTCAAGAAACTAATATTGAGTTTTTTATTACAAGCTCAGTAGTCTCCCCTTATCCATAGTTTCACTTTCTGCCTTTTCAGTTAGTCATGGTCAACTTTGTTCTTAAAATAGTAAATAGAAAAATTCCAGAATTAGGCTAGTCATAAGTTTCGAATACTTTTTATTATAGTACATTATTATCATGGTCTACTTTATTGTTAGTTATCATTCTTAATCTCTTACTGTGCCTAATGTATAAATTAAATTTAATCATATATATAATGTACATATAGAAAAAAACATAATATATGTAGGGTTTGATACTATTTGAGGTTTTAGGCATCCAGCTGGGGATCTTGGAACATATCCCCCATGAATAGCGGGGAACTACTGCGTCGAGGTGTTTTTTTTTTTTTTAAATAAAGAAAGCCTCCAAAAGCTCAGTTGTGTACAAGGAAGTGACAATGAAAATCCTATATTTGAAAAAAAGCAGGATTTATTGTAGTCACCCGAATCTAGTGTGTCAGGGAGACTTGCTTTCAGGGCCAGTGTCTGAATTGGCTTCATTGTAGGAGTCAGACCTGAAAGTGTGAGGGCCTTCCCTCACACTTTCTGTGAAAGTTGTGTAGTTTATTATCAAAACCACATAAGTAGAAACTGTCTGTCAATTGTTTCTCTAATAGAAAAAGCTAAATCCTGGAAAACACAAATTTGAGATGCTGGGAGATGCTATGGGGTTGGAGGAGCCCTCCCTGTTTCCTGTCTTCCACTCCATACTGCAAACCCCAGTGTCTGTACATACCAGCTAGAGAAATCCTTCTAAAAATGCCTCCGGTAGGTCATGTGACCTCCTGGTTCCACATAGCCTAGGGCTTCACATAACATTTATGAATAGAATCCAATAGTCTCAGATTTTGGCCAGCTCTCAAACTAATCTGTACCATTCTCCCCTTTGAGCTCTTGGCTTCATCCATGTTGAAGGTTTCCTTGCTGTTTCTGGAACATTATTTCATTAAGACTTTCTACTCGCTACTCCTTCTGTTTTGAACACTGTTCTCCCAGATACTTGCATACTTCATTTCCTTGCTCAATGTCAATTTTTCAGAGGCCTGTCAGACCACTCTCTTCTCTGCCCACTTTGAACACTCACTCTTGTCTGATAGTCTAGATGCATGTCTTTTCACTGTCTACTCCATTGGAAAGTGAGTTCCTTAAGAGCAGGAAGTTAGCCTCTCATGAACACTGATGTAAATGGTGTGGTTGTCTGTCCATTCTAACAGGCAAAAATCTTCAATCAAATCTGAAACAGTTTCTGTGGTGAAAATCCATAGAAAGATTGTATGAATGAGTTTAAGGGTTTTCCTGGTCAGCAATAGAAACACGAAACAGATTTTAGTAAGTGAACAGGGTAAGATTTGTTGACATGCTCAGTGTAGGAATTGAAAAACTTAACGAAAAGTCCTTGAGAAATATTAAAGGAACTGATAAAATCACCTACAGAAGACACTGAAATCTATGGGACATGTTAGGGGTTTTCAAGGGTAATTTGAAATACATGAGAGTTTGCACTTTATGGACCACCCCCGCCTCCCCGGCCCCCGCAATCCTGGAGTAAGATGTGACTCCATGACACAGAAAGACTAAGATTCGACCTAGGGGTATGCTAGAATTGGTAGGGTTGATGGAAGGTCTTTACAATGGAAGTGATTCTGTGCCTCACCCATCTTTCAAGATAATAAGTATTTAGGGAGGATCTTGATTTTGCCCAAAATCAAACTATTGGAAGTTGTGAAATCCAAACACCTCTATCTGGTTTATTGTCACCTCTACTTGGCAAACATTAAAGAGGTTGAGTATGGGCTGTTGATTTCCTTGTTTGTCATAGAGTTGGTGATTCATTAGGATTTTCCAGTGAATACTACCTTAACTAAATTTCTTGTTTGGAAGTACCATGTGGCTTGCCTACAATTTGCAACTATGTGATACACAAGAATGCTTTTGAAAAGTGAACTACAAGTTGAGGAAAAGGTGATTTTGCTTCTGTATTACTGAGGTGTACATTCAGTCTCCTTCTCCTTTTGTGACATGTGGATTTGTTTTGGTGTGTCAGGGCAGGGCGATAAAATCTTATGGACCTTGTTGGGTGATTGGTTCATACTAACTGTGTTCTGACTCTGAGAAATCACTGAGGCTATTTTTAAAGAGGAGGATGGGAAACAGACAAGCAATTGTGACATCACCTTAGCGCATAGGAAGCTACATTTGTGATATCTTCACAAATTCTGAAATGTATTATTGACCTGGGTTAACTCTTTACTGTAAAATTTCCTGATTTTCTGTGTGTTTCTGTGTCTTGCGCTCTTTTGCTTTCTAAAGCAAAAGGATATAGCCTTTTGTTAACTTTTAAAAAGTTTTACAGAGCAAAATGATAAAATAACTGTAAAATTTAAGTGGTGAGGCTAGTCACTGTGGAAAAATTGTGATCAAATTTTTAATTTCCTCCATTATCTAGGTCAATAAGGAAAGTAGTTTCCCCACTTTTCCCCCCTTTGCTCCAAACTCAGTTTTTAGTGACTGTGGAAAGTTGTAGGTTTTATCAGTGTAACACAAAGGAAAGCCATTTTGACAATCATCGGCTACATTAAAATGAACAATAAAGAGTTCAGCCCAAGAAATATACAATGTAGTTTAATCATGGAAAAGACCCAGTCAGTTTTTAAACCACTGGGATTGAAATTTCATGGTCTCTGAGGATGACTCATAGCTTCGCTGTGTCATGAGTTTCATTTTGAAATGAAATACACTGTGTGGTTTTATTTGAGGCTTCATGTTGATGCAAAAAGGAAATGAACCCATATTGGGAAGTTAGGTTGAAATACACAGATTAATGAAGAAAAAAGCGTCAAGCTGTTGCTCACCCATCCTCCCTGTGCCTGTCCTGGTGTCACCAGCCTGTCCTACAATTGTGTAACACCTGTCTCCTTGACTTGTCTGAGAACTCATCCAGGCAAGGGCTGGGGCAGACGAATAGAAGGTACTCGGTGGAAAGCTATTGAATGAACTAGTCAACACCAGTTTGGGATGAAATCCTCAGCTCTTTCTGGGTAACTGTTGATGAGAAGGATCCATATCATCTTCACCACATTCACACACTTGACAGGAACAGTCTTATTTATGGAAGTGTTTTTACAGTGTTATTTTCAGAACAATAGTCACATGGATATCTTGAAACCAAGGAGTGGTGAGTATAAGAAGAGTAGTAGAAAGGAGGCAGATATAATAAAAAATGGATTGAATTAGTTATTTAAAAATATCCTTTTCACAGTGTAGGAGATTAAACCCAAGTCCTTGTGCATGATAGACAAGCACTCTATTACTGAGTTACACCCCAGGCCACAAGATTAATCTTTTTAAAGTTGCTTTTACTCTTATTTCAATTTATTCTCATATTTTTTTGAGTGTGTACAATGTTCTGAATTCTTTCAAGGATACTAGACTTTGTATGCGATTTCATTGAATTGATATTCTCAAGGTGTGGAATCAGGCATAGAAGAGAATTCTTATATAAGCAAAGAAACCAGAGAACAAGAAAAAAATACATATAATAAAATATCCAACTAAATTTTGAGGAGGTACAACTTGGTCTTTAGTTACACAAGCTTTTAAAAATACCTTTATTTTATTTATTTATTATTTATATGCAGTGCTGAGAATTGAACTCAGTACCTTACACATGCTAGGTAAGTGCTCTACCACTGAGCTACAACCCCAGCCCCAGTTGCACAAGTTTTTAAGTCAGATCAGAACAGGTACTGGTTCTACCATTACTAGCTCTGAGACTCTGGAGAAGTTACTTTGTCTTGTTCTTATTTACCTATTTGGGAAGAGTAATAATACCTACATTATAAAGGCCACTGTAAGGATTAAATAAAATCATTTGTGTACATCATACATTCAATGTGGAGTAACAGCTCAGTAAATACGCACTCTTAGTGATTAAAAGTGAGAATGGAAAGGGCCAGGAAAACAAAAATAGCTCCAGTAATTGAGCTTATTTTAAATCTTCCATTGTTAATCAATGTACAATATAATATTTTGATCAAATATGGCATTTGCTACTTCTAGACCAATGAAATTTACCATCTAATTGAAGATTTTGATAATGAACATTGACATCAATACTTGCTTTGGCAAACTTTACTATAAATACATTTAACCTTCTCAAAAGAGGACAGATGAAGTCAGGGAGTTTTTTCATTTCTGACAACAAAAAAAGGGCTGTCTTCTTCTTCTAAATTATAACCCTGCACTCCAAGGGAGGTGAGTGTGCTTTTAGGGGATAACTTTTTTTTTTGACTCTGAAAAAATGGAAAAAATGCTATAGAGAGTCACTGAAGAAATTGCTGAAGTTTGGTAATTTTTCAAAATTGAATTTCCATTTTCTGACCTACATAAACATTTTTCTTCCTTTTAGAGTATGAACTTCAACCTTTTGGAGGAGATCCTCTTTTACTGTTTTATTTTAGCTATTTGTCTTATGATTCATTGAGAATGAGGCCAGTCTAAGTGAGTCCATGTGAATTTGCTCAGTGTGTTCTGAGGATTGCCCCCCTCGTCCTTTCTTCTACCCAGAAGGTAACCTTGTCTCTTTCTTGCAAAGAACACTGCTTTTGATTCTGTTATTGCTTACCTCCTCTCAGTTTTGCTTCATCCTTTCAGCCCTATCTTTCCTTCATCTTCAATCTTTCGTCTTCTACCCACAAATATGGTCAGGGCCCTCCCTATCCTAAAATAACCCTACTCTGACCCTGCCACTCTAGCAGGCTTATAGCCTTATCTCTCTTCCGTTTACCACCAAACTTCTAAAAGAGTACAAATTCTGCTTTCACTTCCTGTTCATGCAATCTCCTCTTAACCCTTTATAATATGGCTCTATCTGTAGACCTCTGTGAAGTCTGGGGAAAGTCATTAGGAATTCCACATCCAACAACCCAGCAGACCTTTCCTGATTCTCATTCTCCTTGTTCTTTTATGAAGAATTTCACTTCTTGGAACTTTCTCTTCCTGTGGCCTCTGTGATGCCATAGAACCTCTGTGATGGTTCTTTTGTGTTCCTCAGGACATCTCTTTTATCTCCCTCACTAGTTGCTTTGTCTTCTTTCTGCTCCATAGTGAAATGATTCTCTTCTCTATATTCTTTGCCTTGGATAACTTCTCATCTCTTCATTGCTTCACACATGAATTCATTCAATCTCTTTTTCTTCATCTCAAATTCTTCCCTGATGATTCATAAATCTAGTTTTCAACTGTTAGGGTTTTCCTACTTAGATAACCATCCAGGATTTCAAACTCTGCATATCTAAAATGAAGCTCATTAACTTATATTCACCAGACTCCAAACTCCATATGATTGTCTCTATTTTTTTGAATGACACCGCCGCTATTGAGTCATCTTTCAAAAGTCATATGTAATTTTTTAATTCTTCCTCACTTCTCATGCTCCATGCATAGTAAATTGTTGTGTGAGAAATATTCTACAGGCTTTGTGGTACACAGGATGGTGAGAGCATCTATTTTGCAGTCAGATAAATCTAACTTCAAAAACATGGTTTTACTGCTTTCTTTTTAAGTTACTTAAGCTCACAGAGTCTTGGTGTCCTTATCCTAGAGGGAAAATAACATCCCCTACATGACCAGTTGAGAGGATTGCATGAGAACTGCATATTTTATATGTAATTCTCAACAGGCAGTAATCACATTCTTTTCCCTTGCCATGGTTATATTGTCTCTATCCACCTTTATTTTCCATTTAATGGTACCACAGGTACCAAGGGACATCATGTAGCTCCTGACATGTGGGTTCCCATCGCATCTTGTTTTCCTTTCTCCTACCCTCTGTTCTTTTCTTCACTCAGGCCTGCATTGCTTCTTGTTTGGATAGTTGTTCTGGCTCCTTACTTGACTCTGGCTCCTGCCCTAGACATTTGCCACACACACTGCTGTCTGGTTTGCCTTCCTTGGGCATGCCCTGACTCCTCTACTCAGAAACCTCACTCTTCCATCACTTCCAAGAAAATAAAGTAGGAAAGCATATGGTCTGAGTTTTCTTTACAGATGTATGTATCATGGTTTCCTTTCATAGGACATGAATGTTGGCTGAGTGAAACCACTTGTTGTTCTTTCACCATGTCCTTGTTTTTCTGTTCTGTTACTTCCCTCGTACCTCTGGAATGATATCTAAATGGTCTCCCACCTTCAAGATCCATTTCTACCATGATTCTTTCCTGGATCACCCAAACACTGAGGAGTTCTCTTTCTTTCAACTTCATCTAGATTTCTCTTCCTAACCTTATTTTCCATTTTCGTGGTTATTTATTTACTTGTTCACATTCACCCACTACCCTTTCCAAGAGACTGTAAGCTTTTTAGAGACGATATCTAATTAATGTACCTATTTTTTGGAGGTAGATTGTCTATGAGGCCTTCAGTACCTTTTGCACAGTTAAATTAATAAAACTAATCTGCAGATCCATACTTTTATTTAAATTTTTTTTAGTTGTGGATGGACTTTTATTTTTATTGATTATGTATATGCAGTGACTGAGAATTGAACCCAGTGCCTCACACATGCTAGGCAAATGCTCTACCACTGAGCTGCAATCCCAGCCCCTGCAGATCCATCCTTGAAAGTGAAAGTCTCATAGACAATAGAACTACTGTTTATAGAGGAGAAAGGGAAAAAGAAGAGGAATAATGACAAGAATAAGAAGAATAAGAAGTCAGGAGAGAGGGGCGGTTGGTTTGGGATAAGAAATGGAAAGAAGTATGTGTCCCAAGAAAAGTACCAATAACTAGGATTATGCTGACAGAGTGAGGGGGTTTTGGAAGCGGTCTCCATTCCAATTCCATTCTCATTATTGGCATAGTATAATGATTAATATCTACGACAGAAGATCTGCTGGCAAACTATTCTTTTTGAAAATGGAGGAAACACCCTGGAAACAATGAGAGAGGAAATGACAATATATTGAAAAGACTAGCTGTAAGTCATCACAGGAGTACCCCAAATCCTGGCTAAGTCAGGCAGGCTGTTGGAATTCTGGAATCTTTCTTGTCACTGTGCAGAGTTGTAACTGTGACAGAAGCAGAGATAAAGCAACCCAGTACATGGAAGAGTTTCAGGTTTGGGGATTTTAAGTGCTGGCTATATAACATTGTTTTGTAAAAGCTTGCCAACTGATGGATCACAGGCTTGTGACAAGACTTCTCAAAGCCAGATTCTTCCAAGATGGGATCCAAGATTATGGAGAAGCACCTCAGAAAATGCCTAGGGTTTTTTTTCCCAGGCACTTAGTGCTGTTGGTATAGGAAGCTTGGCTTGGATTTATTAATCTTACCCTTCCAGAAGTTATGTCATTCACAGCTTTAAATCATAAGGGAGAATTTGGATTTAATCCAAGAAGGGCTTTGAGCAGCTAAATTAAGTATGATTTAGAAAAGTTCTTTCGAGGTGAAAAATACCAGTTCTACCCTGTCGTCTTCTAGTTAAGACAGCATTTTATCTGTGTAGTTGAAGAAGTCTGATTTCATCATGGATTTGTCTAAAAAGAATAGTATTCAAAACACATTTTAAAGCATAATATAGAGTGTCGACTGCTCCCCTGAACACATTTTGAAAACCTGGAGGTGATCTCTGAGATGCTATGATCTGCTGAATTTTGTGTAACTTGCTTAACATTCAGAATTTGTGATGATTGGGCCGTGTTTGTTACCCTTTCTACGACTTGGTGTATCTTAGATTTGAACACATGCCAATAACTCAGATAATTTGTTTACTCATCATTTTATAATCAAGTACACCACTATAATTACAACAAAGACCAAGAAAATGACCAAATTATTAATATCGATGTTTTAATTCAAATGCAAGATTAAAAAGTCTAGTTAATTTCACCCACCCAGTTATAAACTATGAAAATGAACTATTTGAAATAGTGATTTTTTAAAAGCCTTCCTTCGTTTGTTTTACTCTAGTCTACAGTCTTCACTTTCTAAGGGGCTTCTAAAATTGCCTTTGAAGAAAACTTCAAGTATTTTTTTTTATTTGGCTTTTATGAGTGGGCTTTTCATTGAATTCTGGTGCTCTTAAAATTTGCATGTTTGGTTTTTCAAAACTTCTACTAGCATAATGATCTCATACAACTGTTATTCCTGAATTTCTTGAATAAAAGTCACAAAACTTTTTTAAATATCCCAGACTCCAAGGGAAAGAGTTTCCCTCAGCATGTGAGAACTGCCTGTAATTGCCTTCTGTTGATTTGCTGCTTGTTTGGCAGGACATGACAATCATGCTTTCTGATACCAAGTTAATGTGGGAAATACTCAGGAACTACTCTGTGAACAATTTCAGATTTTTCTGAATTTCCCTCATTATCTTCTGTATTTTCACTGGTTTCAAGGTTACTCATCAAACTTCCTGTTTTTAACCACCGATCCATGCTCCTAGTTGAAAATGTAATTTGAAACAGTTCACTTAAAAATTAAATGCAATATAACTTTAAAACACAAAATTTCTCAAAATTTGGGTTATTTGTTTTATGAGAGAATTTACTGTGTTTAGAGAAAAAACTACGTATAGGTATGTATTTGTGAAAAAAGATGTTTGATCTTCTGAGTTGCAGTGATAATTTAATCTATAGGAAATGTGTGGGTGCATCCAAAAATTAATCAAGACCCAGTAATTTATTTTTAAAAAATTTATTTATTTTTATATTGAAATATAGATACCATTAATTCTTAATGAGACAAACTTATTAAAAAATGCCAACTGTGAAGACTCTGTGAACTTGCCCAGATGTTATGTAACCTGATAGACTAGTGCTACTTTCCCCACTGCCTAGTGAAATTTTCATAAGCTCATCTTATGTGTTTTTAGCTTTTCTTATGGTAGGAGTCATGTTTATGCTATTTGGTGTCCACTTTGATTGGGGGAGAGGTGATAATTAAATCAGCCTGGGTCAATCAGATCCTCTTTTATTTTTATTTATTTTTATTTAATTATTTCAACATGACAGTAGAATGCATTTTGACACACCATACATAAATGGAGCATAACTTCTCATTCTTCTGGTTGGACACAATATAAAGTTACATAGGTCATGTTATGTATACATATAGGGTAATAATGTCAGATTCATTCGACTATCCTTCCTACCTCCATACTCCCTCCCCTCCCTTAACTCCCCTCTGTCTAATTCAAAGTCCTCTATTCTCTGCCCACTCCCCCATTGTCAATTAGCATCTGTATATTTGAGAAAATATCTGGCCTTTGGTTCTTTGGCATTGGCTTAGTTTGCTTAGCATAATATACCCCAGTTCCATCCACTCACCAGCAAATACCATAATTTCACTTTTCTTTAAGCCTGCATATATTCTTTTCTATAACTAGGGAATTGGGATAAAAACCTTCTAACTAGTTACATTTTGTGTCAGTTGGAATGCTAATATGTTATTTTGGAAAAGCACTGGCTGATGATATCTATTAAGACCTTCTGAGGTGTGGAAAACAATCTGCTTCTTTGCAAACAAACGAACAAACAAACAAATCACTATGTCAAAATTTTGAGTTCTTGTATTTGTTTTTATACTTTTCTAATTCTTCTCTTAAGCTCTTAGCTGCCATTTCTTATTTTGGTGCCCATGCAAGAATCAAAAAGTAGTCATGAGTCTCTCCAGTTCTGTCCCTTTGGGTCCCATACTTTCTATACTGTCCTTTCTAAACTTTTTACTTGAAAACGTACCATAAAAACATCTGATCATTGAGAATGTACTGATTTCTTGGCAGAAGTACAGCTTTTAAGTTCAGCCTAGATACTGTTGGAATCTTTCAAAAGGAACTTTAACAAAAACTAAGCATAGAGAGTGGGAATGAAAAGGTGGGATGATGGGACAGCGCAGAAGCCAGTGAATTCTCATGGGGCAGGCTTCTGCTCTGTACCTACCAACAGTCAAGGTCCAGTTTGGCTAGAACAGCTTTGGGACAGGGAGGACCTGGTCCCTGGACTAGCTTTAACCCTCTCTGTATGTATATATATTTCAATAAGTTACAAATTTAAAACAAGACACTAAAAGCACAAGCCATCGAAGGAAAAATAAAGATAAATGGGACATCATCAAAATTAAGAGTCTTGTGCGTCAAATGACACCATCAAGCAAGTAAAATGACAACTAATGGAATGGGAGAAAATGTTTGCAAATTATTTCTCTGTTTATATTCAGAATATAAAAAAACTTTACAACTAATAATAAAAAGGAAATATAATTTAATTAGATATATGGAAAAGGACTGAGTAGACGTTTCTCTAAAGACACAAATGGTCACTAAATACATGAAAAGATGCTCAACATCATTAGTCATTAGGGAAATGCAAATCAAAACCACAATGAAATAACCCTCTTATACACTAGGATGGCTAAAATAGAAAGAAAGAAAGAAAGAAAAAAAACACCAGACAATAACAAGGGCATGTGTGGTTACAAATGTGAATACTTTTTGCTCAACAGCTATTTTTTTTTAACAGTCTGCATAAACTGAGCCAGATGGTGCATTAGTTATATTTTGGTTTCATTGTGATAGCATTTTACAGTCTCCTATAGTATTACCTGCCTTATTTGATCCTTGCAACTATTTAATGTTGGCAAAGTAGTTCACTATTTTCTTGTTGTGGAAGACAAAGCAGCTCAGGCGCAGAGATGTTAAGTGACTTGGCCAAAACAACCTATAAATTTGTAAACTAGGACTTCAGTTCAGGTTTTCTTTACAGGATTCCACGCTACTCCTCAAATAATACTGTCTCACATTTAATTGCAATGTTTAGATGGCCTTAAAAATAGTACATTTGTCTGTATCATTTTGTTTTAAATGTCACAACTGTCTTATGAAGTAAATAGGCCAGATAATGGTATATTCATTTTATAGTTGAAGAAAGATGACACTCAGAATGACCAAAAGCTTTATTTTAAGCTCCAGAGTTCACTTACCTTGGATAAATTATGTAACTTCTGTTTCTAAGCCTTATTATGTATAAATTGAACTCAGGACTTTACACATGCTAAGCAGGTGTTCTTCCAGTGAGCTGCATCCTCAGCCCCTTGAAGTTTCCTTTTAAGCTCTGTGACTCTGTCATTTCGTATGCCTCTCCATTTGCAGCATGAGTTTTAGGATGATTTTTCAGTCATGATGAATGAGTTCCTGTTGGGTCATCTGTGCTTGCTTATTGAGTCATTCCTGTAACCTTAATACATCCTTGAAAAATCTGGTCAAGGTCAGAGAAGAAGGCTTTAGCTAGTAACCAAATAATATGAGGGTTAAATTTTATTTAATTTGGGCTCTAAATTAAATGACTTGAGTCCCTAGAATGTAATAATTTCACTTAATTGGATGGCAAAATCCTAAGACATCAGTGTTAACCTTTTATGGTAATTAATATGCCTCGTGGTTTCATAACAAAGGGTTTGTGCTGTTTCAGCCCTTTGTAATCTGGCTATAGAAAAACTGTCCTTAATTTCTACCTCAACAGGAGGAAATACACCAGAGGAGGTTCATCTTTTACTGTTTATTTCCTGTACTATGCATAATTTATTTTTATTTATTTACAATGATAATACAACAATAGACCTGAAAAGATATGTTTAAAAAACACTTTTTATGTTTTTACATTTTCTTGGTACCTAAAAATGACAGAGTGAACTAGGTAGTTTCAAAATGCTTCTAGCTCAAGTCTTCTGTGACCTTTCCTTCACTGAAAATGCAAGGTAAATTTCAGCTCTTTCCAGGATATTGGTTAAGGAGAATCGGTGGGTGTGAATGTTGCCTAACAGTTTTTGAGCTGTCAGCATAATCTTTTGATAACAATCAATTAAGTTTCAGATTCTGTCAGTTTTTCCCCTACAACCTAAGAATCAGTGATCTTATGGAAAGGGAAAATTACCCTTTTCCTTTTCAGCAGTTATAATACTTAAAAAAATATCTGCATCTCTTCCTCTTCCTCCCTCCCCTCCTCTCTCTCTCTCTCTCTCTACCCTACATGCTGATAGTACTCTCAGCTCATTGACTATGTGGGAAATGATCATCTTTTAATTTTCTTAAGAACTGTAAAAGTTCCCTCAAAGAAAAGGACTCTCAGTGGTTAGCTGAGTTAAATATAGAAATCAAATTGTATGGGAAAATCGTGAATCCTTTCCATACAACTCCCTAGAGACGTTCTTATGGAAGAAGAAAACAGGAGACATAGCTTCAGGAAAGCTTAACTTTGGCTCAATTTATACCAGCTGCCCTTCAACGTCTCTATAAGAGCCACTAAGATTCAAGAGTAGTAGTGGTTCCTCACCTGATGATACTTTAGAGATGAAGTTCATCAGAAGAGACAAAAGTGCCATGTTTTCTTTGAAAATTATTAAAAAGTAGTCACATGTATAATACTAATACAGTCTTGTAGGGCAGGAAGCTAATTCTTAAAGAGGCAATGACTGTTTCTGAGATGTGTTCACAGATAAGGAGCACATTGGTAAGATAAATAAAACTTATTTCATCAAATCATATTATGAAAACTTTATTTCAGTGCACACACCTCATTTATCTTATGAAATGTATAAATTTTGAAGAAAAATTTAAAACTTAAAATAAGAAAGTAAATTTAAATATGTAAAGGATTATATATACATTTTAAATCTTTTAGCAGGATTGTGAGCCAAAAATTTTGAAATCATGATATAAGAATATATTGAACCAGGACAGTTGGGGCTGACCATTTATTTGCAGTATTATGGGGCCTCTAGAAGTTTTATAATGGAAGCTTCAAAAAGATAATTCTCTTCATAGCAAATCTTCCATAGAACATATTTTACTGCAGACAGTTCTTGATCATCTTCCTTGAATATAATTCTTTAAATTCATAATGTATTAAAATATGCTGTTATCATTGCCATTTGATATTTACTGATTACTTGAACATATGACTGCATAAGCTATTCTGCTAAGCATGTTCCATGTATAATCCTGCATTAATAGCACCATAATCTTTTTTTATGGTACTGGGGATTGAACCCAGGGGCACTTAACCACTGAGCCACATGTACAGCCCTTTTTGTATTTTAC
Source organism: Spermophilus citellus (assembly GCF_964194105.1). Taxonomy (NCBI): domain Eukaryota; kingdom Metazoa; phylum Chordata; class Mammalia; order Rodentia; family Sciuridae; genus Spermophilus; species Spermophilus citellus. The sequence goes on from NC_138188.1 coordinate 86,693,103, forward strand.
TTAGAGACAAGATCTCACTGAGTTGCTTAGGGCCTTGCTAAGTTGCTGAGCTAGCTTTAAACTTGAGATCCTCCTGCCTCAACCTCTCAAGGTGCTAGGATTACAGGCATGGGCCATTGTGCCAGGCAGAACCATAATCTTAATGAGGCTGCTACTATTACTAATTGTGAATGAGAAAATCAGGCTCAGTAAAATTAATTAACTTGTTTTAAGAATGCACATAGTAAAACGGTGGTAGTGAGAGGATTATTTCCCTCAGACAGTATGATTTAAGGGCTACTATTTTTAACTACTTTTCCTCATTGCACCTTTGTGACATTCCTGCCTAACTCCTAATTGACAGTATTTCTATTTGCACATTATTTTTCTGAGGATGAGAAGAATCAGAAGGATATAGAACCAAAAGAATGTAGAATTGCTATTTTAGTGTCTGGATGTAAGGCTGAGTTCTCAAATGACTTTGAGAATCATGGTTACTACACTAACATGAGCTCATTCAAGCACTTTGGGGCATCTAATACTGGGAGGCTTTGTTGGTTTCACATCAGTTCACACAAATGCACTTTCCATGGGACAAATATGTAGACTATTTTGTGTAAGTAATAATTTCACACTGGGCCCAGGTAGTAGTATTTTTACTTAATAATGTTTATAAACTATTCAGTGTTACTTGGTACTTTATTTTATTTATTTATTTATTTTGGGGTACGGGGATTGAACTCAGGGGCATTTGATCATAGACTCATATCCCCAGCCCTATTTAGTATTTTATTTAGAAACAGGGTCTCACTGAGTTGCTTAGTGTGGGAAGCCATCCTGACACGTGATTGGGCGGCTCCCGTTAAGGGTCTGAGGTGTCTGGCTGTGTCGGAACTTTCCTGATGAGAGAACCTGTCCGTGTGGGGGTGTGACTGACCACTGACCCTGGGGGCCCAATCACTGGCCCTGACCTTGGAGTTCGGTCCCCCCTCAACCTTCATTGGATGGAATTCTCCCCTGAATCTCTTGTTCCCCAGAAAAAAGCTACTCCCAGGCGTGTTTTCTCTCTCTCTCCTGCTAGCCCTGAGTAATCCTTGCTGCCCTGCTGGGCGGTTAGAGGTGGGAACCAGAGAGGGGAGCCGTCTCGGACCTGGCAATAGAAATAAGGTAACTGAGTCTGTGTGTTTTATTTCGATCTCGCTAACTAACTTTTATGCCAAGAACCTCATTCATGAAACCATTGCGCTGGCCGCATGGTGGAGCTTAGCACCTCCCTTTTGCTGAGGCTGGTTTTGAATTCACAACCCTCCTGTCTCAGCCTCCTGAGCTGCTGGGATTATAGATATGCACCACCATGCTTGTTAGTCCTTTATGTTAATGGGTTTTTTTAAAAAAATGTTTTTGAGTTGTCAATGAATGTTATTTTATTTATTTTTATGTGGTGCTGAGGATGGAACCCAGTGCCTCATGCACGCTAGGTGAGCACTCTACCACTGAGCCACAACTCTAGCCCTATGTTAATGTTAAAATGTCATATTGCCATTAAAGAAAATTTAGTGTGTGCCAGGCACAGCTGGGACCTGTTAAATCTTGATGTAAATTTCTACTATCGTCTCTTTCTCAGGGATTGTATCCTAAAATAATTAAGGAAGAGTTTTAATTCTCAAATCATTTCGTCATGCCACTAATCCAGAATTCTTCTGACATATGTCCTTCCTTTTTGACAGTGGTGTATTCTAAGAAATCAATCTTTTTTTTTAGTTAGCCTAATTACAATATAAGTGGGAAAGCAAGTGCACTAAAAATAAAATTTAGGAGAAATTAGAATTCTTGCAAGTCCTTCCTCAGTCTTAGGATGACTAGAGATTTTCCATATAATGATACTTGACAGAAAACAGAGCCCATTCATTCAATTAACATCTTGGGTGCCTATTATACCTAAGCCAATATGAAAATTAAAAAAAGTGGGGGGACATGGCTCCTTCAAGGGAAGGAAACATACATATAAAATAAATAGAGTAAGGAAAAGGAAACATTAGTGGTTCTAATATAGTATTATGAGTTCAGATTAGAAAGGAGTTAATCCATTTTTGCTGGGGAGTTAATCCATTTCTGCCAGAGCAGGTATCTGGAAAACATGATATTAAAATGTTAGTGGAGGAAGGCTCAGTTTATTTGAGGACACAACTTTGGTCAACTCAGCATTTTAAGCCAGCTAACGGGTTTTTAAAAGCTCCTGACTATCTGATGCAATTGCTAAATCTTCTTGGCCCAACCTGAGTCAGTTGGAGGTTAGCTGATTTTGTCAAAGAACGAGGGTCAGTTAACATTTGCGTGGCTCCACACTCTCATTTCATTTCTTTCATAAACCACAAGATAAAATGTCCTTTTCAGTAACTTAAATTTTCAAAGTTTGCTCAGAGTATTTTCACTGGTTCCTTGTAACTCTGTATGAGAGAAATCATGAGAAAATTTAAGAAAGGCTTAATTGTGTCCACTTATGTTGATGAGTCATATGTTCCAAGTCCTGGACTCTCCACTTCTTCCTGCCTCATTGGTGCTGATTGTTTCTACTCTGCTTATTAAAGTAGTTTTGTCTGAGCTGTGCTGAAGTAAAGGATCCAGCGTGGGGGGGGGTGTGAAACACATCACAGGTAAATGAAATTGTCAGCTGAGGTGAGAACCTAAGGAGATGAATGTAGATATGTAACATATATTCCTTTAAATTTGTACCTGAACTTATTTCAAGATAGGTATTCAATATTCTAAGTTGGAAACAATTCTGAGTTGATGCTGTATTGAGAGATTGCTTACTTCAGAGCAGAGGAATCAAAAATAGTATGTACCACAAAATTATAATATTGGGAGAATTTTCCCAAAATGTCATTTCTGGTTTTTTTATACATGTCTTGGGATCTGTCTGTACCCAAAGTAGCCTGATAAACTTGGTCACTTTGGTGGATTTTCCAATTATGTGGCTTTATGCCTATAAATAGAAACTCCTACTTTACCAGTGGATCCAGTTTAGAAGTTGTGATTTGTCAACTGAAGGAGCACATAAAAAAATAAACAGCCAGTGAAAAAAATTGAAGATGGCTAAGTAGAAGTGTCTAGCAATCACCTGCTCCTCCACAAAGAACAGGTATATTGTTGCATTTTGAGATGAGTGACCATAGAGAACAATGGAAGTCAAAAGTAGAGAAACGGATACTGAGAAATCCAGAGACCTGGGATAGCAAAATAGCAAGAGAAATAAAATATCTCATCACTTGTCACTCTTGCTCCATATATGAGGGAGGGGAGTCTCCTCTCTGTGTGGGTAAAGGTGAAAGAGTTGCAGCAAGCCTTACGGATGTGAACATGACAATCCTAGCTATAGGAATGTTTCATAGCCCTTGCTGGCCTTTGGCCTAAATAGATAAGAGGACTGACATGGCATAGCAGTCTGGCTTTGGAAAGGAATTCACCTATCTCCCAGTGAACCCTCAGGCTACTACAGCCAGAAGTCATCTTAGGGGGAGACTAATTGTCTGAATTTGGAATGCTTTAAGGGTCAGAAGCCCCTTCACATTCCCCTCTGAGACCCCACAGACATTGCACTGAGCTGGTTGAGTGGGTGGCTGCCTCATGAGTCAGGCTTGGCTTGGAAGAGGGATAGACACAACTCCCCCGAGAAGGCTACTTAGTGAAGAATTACTGTTGAAAAGTGGAGGAGAGTAGAGGGTGTAGTACATGAAATGAGGAGCTATTGAATTTGGAAGCCTGCCCCTGAGACCAGGGATGTGGCCAGTCACGTGGTTTCATGTGGGTTCCAGGGCTGGGGGTAGTTGCCTGCATAGTTCCTGCCTCCCCCTTTCCAGCTCTGTGCACCAGTGTCTGTTGCCAACAAGGCAAAGAAAGAATTCTTGAGTTTCCATGGCTCTCCCACCCACAGAGGTGTCCTGGGGCAGTTTTGAGCAATGCCACCTCACCTTACTGGAGCCTCACCCCTGAGGTGCACAGCCTAAGTAGTTTCCAAAAGAAACAGCCCAGCAAAGGCCATGTCCCATCTCCCTCTTCCATACAAGCACCTCAGCTGCGAGGACTTTTACCCTGTTGCAGCCATGACTCACTCCTGCTCAATCCCTGATGGGCATGAGAACTGAAAGAATAGGGTGGAGAACAGCCCCTGGGTGCTATCCTATTCCCAGGTGTGCCTGTGTAGGAGGGGCCTGAGGTCCCACTCCTGGGTGCACGCCCATAGTGGCAGCAGAGAGGAATAACAACTTTTCTTGCCTCCACACCTATGCGAAATCCCTGCATTGACCACCCCCACACCTTGTCTGATCATGCTCTGCTGACAAGACTGGGTGTGAGTGCCACAGTGGGGTTTGTGATTCCTGCTTCCATCTTGAACGTGAACCAATACTGGGATCTAATTAGAAACCAAATACTTCAGGCCCCCACTCCTGGATCAGTCGGAGACCCATTCAAGTAGCAAAGTCATCTCTATGCCTGAGGAAATGCCCAGCACTCAGTAGGTGCCACCACTCCCATGGTAGGAGTAACCACATAGGGTGCACGATCTGCTATCTATACCACACTTTCCTGAACTGCTGGAGTGTCCCCATTCTTGGGCAACCTGCAGAGGCAGTGGGTCTCTCAAACTCTGATAAGGTGTTTGCTGTGCTCAAACTCACCAATCACAGCCAAAGAAACTAAAGGGAGACAACACCATGAAACCCAGTTGGGAATAAACAAACTGATATACCATGACACTTTTTTGGGAGAAAACTGTTTACTAATAAGACCATCCCATAAAAGTGGTAGAAGTATCCTTTTTACCAGATGTGAAAATATCAACATAGGAACACAAGAAATGTGAAAAACAAAGTAACATGACACCTGAAGTTTATACCTCTTTAGTAATAGATTTAAAAGACATTGAAGTAGACGAAATGCCCAATACAGTAATTTTTTTTTGAGAAAGAGAGAGAGAAAGAGAACTTTTTTTTTTGTAGATGGACACAACACAATGCCTTTATTTTTATGTGGTGCGGAGAATCGAACCCAGGTCACGCCCATGCTAGGGGAGCACTCTACTGCTGAGCCACAATCCCAGCCCAAAATACAGTAATTTTTAACAAGCTCAATGAGATCTCAGAGAATATAAACACTTAATTGAAAGTAGAAAGACAACGCAGGATATGAATGAGAAATTCAGCAAAGAGATAGACATTTTGACAAGAATAATCAGAAATATTGGAAATGAACAACATAAAAAAGTTCAGTTGAAAGCCTCAGCAGAGTAGATCAAGTGGAAGAAAGAATATCAGAGCTTGAATACAGGTCTTTTGAAATATCACATTTAGATAGAAATAAAGGAAAAAAGTAATAAAAGGAAAGAACAAACAGAGCATACTAGGTCTTTGGGGCTCTGTGAAAAGATCAAACATCTCTGTCATTGGCATACCTGAAGAGGAAGAAATAAAAGTTATGAACATGGAAAACCTGTTCAGTGAAATAACAGCAGAAAACTTTCCTAACCTTGAGAAACACATAGGCATCCAGGTACAGGTTACCTATAGAATCACAAATAGACATGACTAGCAAAGAGCCACACCATGACATTAGAGTCAAACTGTTGAAAGCACAGGACAAACAAAGAATTTTAAAATCTATAAGAGAAAACTGCTAACTCATACTAAAGGGTGACCTCATTAGACTAATAAAAGATTTCTTAGAAGAAATACAAAAGGCCAGGAGGTTACAAATGATGTATTTTTAGTGTTAAAAGAAAATAAATGCCAATCAAGATTACTATAATAAGCAAGGCTATCCTTCAAAATCTAAGAAAAAAATAATCATTTTCTAAGATAAGAAAAACCTAAATGATTTCATGATCACCAGACCAGCTTTCCAAAAGATGCTTAAAGGAGTCCTACACCCAAAAGTGGAAGAAAGATAACTACCATCACGATAGCATGCAAAGGTATAAATCTCACTAGAAAAGTAGATAGACAAATGAGAACAATAAAAATAATCAAACATTATCAGTACAATAAACCATCAAACCACAAAGATGAATAGAGCAGAAAGTGAATAAAGGATACTCAAAACAACTAGAAGAAAGTCAACAAAATAATAGGTTCAAATCCATAAATAACTCTGAATGTTAATGATCTTAATTCTGTGATTAAAAATACAGATTAGTTGAATGGATTAAAAACAAAGACCTTATAATATATTTCCCACAAGAAACTCATCTATCAATAAGGGCACACACAGACTGAAAGTAAATGAATGGGAAAAGATAGTCTAAACAAATGGAATCTGAAAACAAGCAGGAGTAGTATACCTGTATCTGGGGTGGGATGGGGACAGACTTCTAAAAAGAGCAAGAAGAGACATAGAAAGTAACATATGATGATTAAGGGATCAATCCATAAGGAAGATATAACAGTTCTAATGCACCTAATAGTGGAAAACTCAATTTTATATAACAGATGGTATTAGATCTAATGGGAGAAATAGGCTGCAATAGTTGCAGATTTCAGTGGATAGGCCATCTAAATAGAAAATCCATAAATATCAGTTAAACTGTGTTTAGATCAAATGAACTTAGACATTTATAGAACATTCCACCCAACAGATGTTTCTGTTTGTTCATCAGTACCTGTAAATTTCTCTAGAGTAGACCATATATTAGGTCACTAAACAAGTCTTAACAAATTTGAAAAAAATTAAAATAATATCCTTTATCTTTTACAATCACAATGGAATTATAATAGAAATGAATAGTAAGAGAAACTTGAGAAATTATAGAAAGATGGAGACTGAGCAGCACACTTTTGAACCAACTGTGGGTCATTGAGTAAGTCAGAAGGAAAATTTAAAAATTCTTTGAAAGAAATGAAAATGGAAATACAACTGTTTGAATAACTGTGGGGTATAGCAGAACCAGTGCTAAGATTGAAGTTTATAGCAATTAGTGTCTACATTAAAAAAAAAAAGATTAAAATTAAACAAGGTATTAAGGTACATCATTTGAAAAACAAGAACAAACTATACCTCCAATTAGTAGAAGGAATGTAGTAAAGATAAAAGTAGAAATAAATGAAATAGAGTCTAAATTAACAATACAAGTAATCATTGAAACAAAGAGTTGATTCTTTGAAAAGCTAAACAAGATCACTAAACCATTAGTTAAACCAAACAAAACAGAAGACACAAATAAATAAAATTAAAGATAGATGAAATAGGAGACATTACAACTTATACTACAGAAATTCAAAGTTTTATTAGGGATCATTTGAAAAATTATATGCTAACAAATTGGGAAAAACTGCTGAGCATTGGCATAAAAAACAGAAAAAAAAAGACCAATAGAACAGAATAGAGAATCCTTGCATCTAAAGCTGAGCCTTAACAAGAGTGCTAAAAACACACTGGAGAAAGGACAGCATCTTTAACAAATGGTGCCAGGAAAACTGGATATCCACATACATAAGATTGAAGCTTGATGCCTGTCTCTTACCTTGTACAGAAAACAACTCAAAATGGACCAAAGACTTTAATGTAAGACCTGAAACTTCTAGAGGAAAGCAGAGGGGAAACACTTCAAGATCCTAGTATAGACAATGATTTTCTGGTTAGGATTCTAAAAGCACAGAAAACAAAAGCAGGAATTGACAAATGGGATTATATCAAACCAAAAAGCTTCTGCACAGCAAAGGAAATAATCAAAGAGTGAAAAGACAAACTGCAGAATAGGTGAAAGCATTTACCAGTTACTCACCTGACTCAACTAAAAATAATTTAACAAAGACCTCTTCTTAAATAATTCAATTAGAAGTGAGAAAATGATATGAACTAACACTTCTTAAAAGAAGAAATACAAATGACTTGTAAATATGTAAAAATGCTCAATATAATTAGCCATCAGGGAAATACAGATCAAAAATAATGAGATGCCATCTCACCCCAGTTAGAATGGCTTTTATCAAAAGACAAAAAAATAACAAGTGCTGGTGAGGTTGTGGGAAAAATAAAAGAACTCTTATACACAGTTAGTGGAAATATAATTAGTACAGCTACAATGGAATATTATAGAGTTTCCTGAAAAAGAAAAAGACAGACTACCATATGATTTAGCTAACCCCACTCCTGGATGTATATTTAAAGGGAATGAAGTCAGCATACAAAAAACATTTGCAGGCCTGGGGTTGTGGCTCAGTGGTAGAGTGCTTGCCTAGCATGCATGAGGCACTGGGTTTGCTCCTCAGCACCATATAAAAATAAAATAAAGATATTGTGTCTATCTAAAATATATATATATATATATATATATATATATATATATATATATATATATATAATATATAGCACAATCACATTTATTTATTTAAAATATTTTTAAATTTTATACATTTATTTACTTATTTATTGCTTGTGCTGGGAATTTAAGGTTACCCTTCCTTACTTAATTTGTTTTTGGTACTGGGGATGAAACCCAGGGCCACTTAACACCTGCGCCACATCCACAGCACTTTTTTTATGTTTTATTTTGAGACAGGGTTTTGCTAAGTTTCCAGGGCTGGCCTTGAATTTGTGATCCTTCTGCCTTAGCCTCCCAAATGGCTGGGATTTCAAGCATGTGCCACCACGCCGGGCTTGCACACCCTCAGTTATTGCAGCTCTATTTACATTGGCCAAGATAGGGAGTCAGCCTAGGTGCCCTCAATAGATGAATGGATAAAGAAAGGATGGTATATATACACAATGGAATATTATTCAGCCATAAAGAATAATGAAGTTATGTCATTTGCAAGAAAATGGATGGAATTAGAGCATATCATGTTACGTGAAGTAAGCCAGACACATAAAGCCAAGTATGTGGAAAAAAAGATGACTTGAAAGCAGAAAGTAGAAGGATTACTAGTGATTGGGACTGGTGTAAAGGATAGGGTAAGGGGGAGAGGGGAGGGAAGTGGCAGGTAGATGGACTTGATCAATGAATGATGTATGAATGTATGGAAATATCACTGTGAATATCATCAACTTGTAGAATTAATATGCTAATAATTTTAATAAAAGATTAAAAAAAGAAATTTAAGAGTAATTTTTGTATAGTAATTGTAAGTAATTTTCTAGTAATTATTGTATATCCTCTGTTGTGCTTAGCAGTGAAAGAATTGATATTCAATATAGTTATTCAGTAAATACTTCAACGAGTATATTTATTTATTTAATGGTCAATATATGATACTTGGCTTATTGAATAAGTGAGTCAATTATATATGTGTATACATATTCCTTTATTACATTCATTAATTGGAAATTTATGGTTTACATCTGAAGGACATGGTTACCTACCTGTCTTCCGGCCCCACCCTAAATGATCCTGCCACTAAAACTCCCCCCATGACCTGGCCCTGCCCCAAGCCAGCCAAAAGGGCCCACCAAAAGTAGCTAACTCCTCCCATGGCCTGGCTCTCCTAAGGCTGTACATAAAGCCCAGAACCTCGTGGCCAGTAGCCACCTCCCCTGCCCTCCCAAAAAGGAGCCACATCGTTTGTCCGATTGACCTTGCCACTGAATAAAGGGAAGCTACTGATTGGAGACCTGCTCCCCACCTCGGTCTTTTGTGCATTCTTGTGCTTGTTACTGCTTTTGACTGGTGACGAGTCCTTGCTTCCCCAATGTTGAAGAGAAGCACGCCGAGGCAAGGTCAGAGTAGAAATTAGAAGTTTATTAAAAGGACAGCAGAAAAGACTTCTCCTGGAGGAAGAAGGGGACCCAAGAGATGGAATCCGTGGAAGTGTGGTTGTCTCTCCATTTTATAGTTTTCGGTGATGGAATGTAGGTGGGAAGGCCGGAGGGGTGGGACACAGGTGGGCCAAAGAAGTAATCTGGGCACTTCTGAGTCAGCATCTTCAAGTTTGCTGTTCATTTTTTTTCTTTTCTTTTTTTTTTTTTATTATTAGTTGTTCAAAACATTACAAAGCTCTTGACATATCATATTTCATACATTTGATTCAAGCAGATTATGAAACACTTCTTTGGGATGAGCCATCTTCAAATCTGCTGGGGCTGTTCATTAACATTTCTTTGGGATGGGCTATCTTCAAATCTGTTGGGGGCTGTTTCCTGGACTTCATTAACATTCCGAGAGTTGCTCAACTTTTCCGGGAATTCATTCTCATGGCCTCCCTTTTAGATCTCACTTGATATTAGACCCGATTTACCTAACTACACTGACTACCTAATTTTAAATCTGGCTTCATGCTTACAATATCAAGACCATAACAACAGTAAAATGATCCTACGTTTTGAAGCTCATGTTAGAATACTTCATCACTTAGGTGAATTACAAGTTTCCAAATTCACACATCTGTTACATTCTGTAGCATCTCATTATAACTGCTGGCTGTGAAGTTTAAGCCCTGCTCCTAAAAGACTAATGCTTTAAGTGTCACATGTAATCAAATATTGCCTAGTTCCACCAATCTTCTAAACATTTATAAGAAACTGCAGTTGTGATTTTATTAACAAATGGTTAATATTAATGAATTTTCCTTTAGAAATGTAAATGCATAGATCTGGTTCCCAGCCATTTTTTTTTCTTATGGTGATGGGGATTGAACCCAAGGCCTTGTGCATGTGAGACAAACATTCTACCAACTGAGCTATACCCTCAGCCCCCAGCCAATTATTTATTTCATTCCAGTTAAGAACATTGGTCTTTAAACCAAGTGAGAGAATCTGTATAAGGTCATTTGTTTCAATACTTTATAACCCAAAGCTACTTACTATAGTGGTATTTAATAATTTAAAAATCTCTCTGAAACAGTTATAAACTTTTTAAAAGGAAGAATAATAAACTTCTTGAAAGAGTATTTAATAGTAAATTTCTTGTGAGCATGAACAAAGTTGTCTTGCTCACCCTGAGCAAGGCTTCCACAAGATTTATGGTGACCTGACTATTCATTAAATTGAATTAAATAATTGAATAAAATTAAGCATAAAATATGTATTCTTTATTATTTATGAGTTCCATTAAATCAGGTTGGTTTTCTTGTCTTTTTTTGTATTGTGAACTTCTTTAGTGGTGTGGTCAAATCTATGCCTTCCTCAGATCATGCTTTTAAATATATAAAATAAAATGCATAAAATTAGGAGGTATCAAATTCATGGATGCCTTGAATTGTGATCCTGGGTCTCTTAATACATGGATTGAGATTATGAATTCCTGGGCTTGGGGCATGGGAACCTAATAAAGTGTATAAGTCATAATTGATAAAAATTGTGATTACTCTGTGTATAAAACCAGGGAAAATCCCATTTGTGTTACTTGTGACAAAATCATCCAGTTTTCTAAAAAGTGTCAACAATATTGTTTGTAACTTTATTCTGTGAAATATACATTTCCTCATATATGTAAACAAGTGTATGACTAATAAGTGAAGGATATTCATAGATTCTTATGGGGAAATTTATCTCCTCGAAGACATAATCTTTTCACGTGTAACATACAACAGAAAACATGAAGATATATGTATAACTACTGGGAAAAAAAAAGAATGAGCAACCAATTCACCATGTGTTATTTTAGCTCTTTCTTCTATTTCACCTGAGATTTTACTAAGATTATAGTTTTCAAAGCCATAGCAAGAATGGGGCAGGGGCCAGGGGGCAGAGCAGATGGAAAAGAATACAAACCTTTGATTGAAGACAAAGCTTCCCTTCACTGTGCAATCCCAGAAATCTTAGTGTTAGCTTCCGTTCCTCATCTCCCATTCTTTATTCCAGACAATAGAACCAGTCAGGCCTGCAGGCTGTATCTCAGACTCTGCAATCTACTGTGACAAATATGTCAACAGATAATGTGGCTTCTCTCTTCTTTCCTGAAGCACTATTGCTTTATTATTAGAACTTGGAAATTAACCAGAAGGAAACTCTCCAAAGAATTAATGCACTTAAATGGGATGTTTTAAAACTTGCTCTCTCTTTTTTATATTTAGCAGTGGGAATGCTGTAAGGATTTCTGGATAATTAGCTTTGAGGAAAATCATTCCTCCTTTAAAGTTTCAACTGAAAGAGTTTATAGGAAGCGCATTGTGTACTGGGTATAGTTCTAAAGGTGTCATGAGCATTAACTCATTTAATCCTTATTACACACATTAGTTAGATTTTATCATCATCACCATTTTCCAGCTTAGAAAACTAAAGTACAGAGAGTAAAGAGGTTGTTCAGGGTCCCAGAGGTTGTAGGTGGCATAGCCAGTATATTTTTCTAGGCAGCTGCCTGTAGGACTCTGCCACCCAGTCTCTAGCAGCCCCATTGACACCCAAAGACATGATATAACTTGCCAAGATTGGGTGCTTAATAAGTTTTAGAAATGGGAATTGACAACATGTCCCTTGGGTTTCTTTCCAATGGTTTTGTTTTTATCTCAAGTTGAGTTCTAGGTAAAAGCTAAAGACAGTAGAATCATTTAGTTCACAGAACAGTTGAAAGGCAGTTTGGTTTTTAGCCATTATGATGGACAAGTGCATGAAACCTGAAAAATATGACTTTACTATTTCCAAATATTATATAAGCACACGATCAGCATGATTTTCCTGGATGAACTTCTTGATTTGGGTCTTTGATCCATCCACATCTGATAAACCTTCATTCCTCTGTTCTCCTACCCTGACCCCCCAAAATGGTCCTGGGTCAGGGCTGAGACCTTGGCCACCAAAGCAAACAATTAAATGCACTTGGGGTTCCTGCCTCACTGTTTCACAGTCTATTGCTAGTGGGGCAGCTCTGAAGATGGTCCTGGAGAAGTCCAGTGTTGAGGAGCTATCTTGTGGGATCTCAAAATCAATCTTATGGTTGTGGTTGCAAATGGGAGTAGGCTTGCACTATACAAGTCACCTGGAGGGAAACTGACCCATGTTTTCTCAAAATTACGTGACACATTGGCCTCCTGATAAATCTGAAAATGACATAACATGTCATAACATTGACAGTAAGCAGGATACCCTGTTGGAGTCCTGATTTTGATGGAGCATTCTTTTGTCTTTTGAATTTTAAAGGATTAGGTGAATTAGGCTATATTAAACCTTTAGTAATATTGGGGATATAACAGGTACTAAGTATTTGTTTCTCTGCTTGTTTTCCATTCCCTTCCCTGTGCGTATAAACGATGATCCTTTCAACCAAGAAGTGGAGTGATGGATCAATAAATTGATAAATTTTAGGTACCTACCATGTGCCTAGCATTCCTGAACTGAATGTGGGAAAGCAGAGTTGTTGGATAATGACCAAGACTTTAAGAGACACACTAAAAAATATATACAAAAACGAATACTCTAACCATTTTAAGTGTACAATTTAGTGGCATAAACTATAGTTATGATATTGCACAATCATCACCACTATTTCCAGAATTTTTTATTATCCCATACGGAAACTTTGTATTTATTAAATAATAACTCATCATTCCTCCCCTCCCAGCCTTTGGCAAATCATTCTGTCTCCAGGAATTCAATACAATTCTAGGCACCTTCTGTAAATGGATTCATAATATTTGCCTTTTTGTGCCTGACTTATTTTAGTTGGCACAGTGTTTTCAAGCTTAATCTGTATTATAGCATGTATTAAAATCCCTTCTGTTTTAAGGTTAATATTCCGTCATATGTATCTGCTACATTTGTTTACACAATCATTTGCTGATGGACACTTGGGTTGTTTCTACCTTTTGGCTATTGTAAAAAATGCTGCTTTGAATATGGGAATACAAGTCTCTGAGTACCTGTTTTCAATTCTTTCAGAACCTGAAAGAAGAATTCCTGGATCATAAGGTAATTCTGTTTTTAACTTTTGAGAAGATGACAAAACATTCCCTACAGTTTGTTATTTTACATTCCACCAGCAATGAATTCCAATTCGTTACATCCTCATCAATAACTTCTTTTTTTTTTTTTTTTTTATAATACCTATCCTAATGGGTATGAAGTGGTATCTCATTGTGATTTTGATTTGCACTTCCCTAATGACTAATGATGTTGACATCTTTTCATGGCTAATTAGCTGTTCCTGTATTTCTTGAAGAAATATCTATCAGGTCCTTTGTCCTCTTCAGTTTTTTTTTTTTTTTTTTTGAGATGGGGTCTCTCATTGTTGTCCAAATTGGTCTCAAACTCACGTGTTCCAGTGAACCTCGGGTTTCAGAATAGCCAGCACTGCAGGTGTGCATCTCTGTGTCTGACTTCTTTGTTCATGTCTTGAATTGGATTGTTTGTATTTTCATTTCAAGTTGTAAGAGGTCTTTATAAAATCTGGATATAAATCTCTGATATATAACTTGCACATATTTCCTCTCCATCTCATGCTATTCATGGTATCCTTTGATGCAGCAAATTAAAAAAAAATTATATGTTCTTTTTTATAGTTATACATGACAGGAGAACGTATTTTGACATATCACATATTCATGGCATATAAATTCCCATTTTTGTGTTTGTACATGATGTGGAGTTTCATTGGTTATGTATTCATATATGAACATATAGGAAAGTTATGTTTGCTTCATTCTACTGTCTTTTCCATTCCCATCCCCCTGCCTTTGCCCCACTACATCCTGTCCAACCCGGTGAACCCTGCCCCACCTATTGTGAGTCAGCATCCACAAGTCAGAGAGAACACTCAGCCTTTGGTTTTTTGAGATTGGCTTATTTCACTTAGCATGATAGTCTCTAGATCCATCAGTTTACCAGCAAATGCCATAATTTGATTCTTCTTTAAGGCTAAGTAATATTCCATTTTCTTTATCCATTCATCTTTTGACGGGCACCTAGGTTGGTTCCATAGCTTAACTATAGTGAATTGGGCTCTCTATAAACATTGATGTGGTTGTGTCACTGTAGTATGTTTATTTTAAGTCCTTCGAGAATATGCCAAGAAGTGGGATAACTGAATCAAATGGTGGTTCCATTCAAAGTTTACTGAGGAATCTCCATACTGCTTTTCAGAGTGGTTGCACCAATTTGCATTCCCACCAGCAATATATGAGTGCATGTTTCCCCCCACATCCTCGTTAACATTTATTGTTACTTGTATTCTTGATAATTGCCATTCTGAGTGGAGTGAGATGAAATCTCAGTGCAGTTTTAATTTGAATTTCTCTAATTGCTAATTATGTTGAACATTTTTTTCATATGTTTTTCATATATATCTCATATATTTGTTGACCTATGTTATTTATTCTTCTGTGAAGTGTCTGTTCAGTTCCTTTACCCATTTATTGACTGGGTTATTTGTTTTTTTGGTGTTAAGTTTTTTGAGTTCTTTATATATCCTGGAGATTAATGCTTTATCTAGGTGCATGTGATAAAGATTTTCTCCCATTATGTAGGCTCTGTCTTCCTATTCTTGATTGTTTTCTTTGGTGTGAAAAAGCTTTTTAGTTTGATATTATTCCATTTATTGATTCTTGATTTTATTTCTTGCACTTTAGGAGTCTTGTTGAGGATTTGGTTCTTAAGCTGACACAATGTAGATTTGGTTCTACTTTTTCTTCTATTAGGCACAGGATTTATATTCTAGTGTTCAAGTTCTTGATCCACTTTGAGTTGAGTTTTGTGCAGGGTGAGAGGGTTTAATTTCATTTTGCTACATATGAATTTCCAGTATTCCCAGCACCATTTGTTGAAGAGCCTATCTTTTCTCCAATATATGTTTATGACACCTTTGTCTAGTATGAGTTAATGTATTTAGGTGGGTTTACCTCTGTGTCTTCTATTTTGTACCATTAGTCTTCCTGTATCTGTTGGTGCCAATATCATGCTGTTTTTGTTACTATAGCTCTATAGTATAATTTAAGATCTGGTATTTTTAAAATTGCTTTTATTTTTTAAATACGTGACAGCAGAATGCATCACAATTCTTATTACACATATAGAACACAATTTTTCATATCTCTGTTTATATATAAAGTATGTTCACACCAATTCATATCTTCATACATGTATTTTGGATAATGATGCCATCACATTTCACCATTATTGCTAATTCCATGCCCTAAGATCTGGTATTGTGGTGCCTCCTACTTCACTTTTCTAACTGAAGATTGCTTTGGCTATTCTGGGCCTCTTATTTTTCCAAATGATTTTAATGACTGCTTTATCTCTTTCTATGAAGAATGTCATCAGAATCTTAATAGAAATTGATGTATCAAATATTGATAATTTGAAACAATTTTTAAAAATTATATATTTTTAGTTGTAGTTGGACACAATACCTTTATTTTATTTATTTATTTTTATGTGGTGCTGAGGATTGAACCCAGTACCTTGCACATGTTGGCAAGTGCACTACTGCTGAGCCACAAGCCCAGCCCCAATTTTTAAAATTTTGATGAAGTCCAATTTATTTATTTTTTCTTTTATTTCCTGTGCTTCTGGTATCATATCCATGAAATCATCGCCAAATCCAAAATCCTGAAGAGTTTTCCCTATAAAGAAATATTGATTTTTGGAAAAGAAAAATCTTAAGGGAAATAGAGAATAATCAAGGTGAATGTATAATCATTACTAATTGAAGAGGGTATAAATAAATATCTAGTTGTTTAGAGAAGAGAGTAAACAATCCAAGTATCTTAATAAAATCTTAACTTCACACCAGTTTACTTCTAGCAAGAAGAAACAAATTACAGGTACAGAAGATGTAGTGGTTACCCAAGTAAAAAGGAGTACTAGAAATAAGACAAATACTTGCAATAAGTGACTATTAAGTAACCACTTCAAATAAATAATCTGGATTTATTTAGGAATGTGTGTGGATACATGTGTGTGAGTGTATGTGTGTGTGTGTACTACATATGCTTTTTTTTTTTTTTGAGAGCAGCATCTTGGGGTTTATTCTACCAAATCATACTACATATGCAAATGTTGTTTGAATGCAATTTAGCTGCATGCTAAGCAGTACAGAAATCTCAAGGGTCAAAGATTTGAAAATGTCTCCAGCATGAAAATCATACAGGCAAATGTTTGATATACAGATGGGTGTGCTAAAATAGGACATGGTTAGATGGATTCATCTATTTTATTCAATCCCTTATTTGGAATTGTTTTTTTTTATTGGTTGTTCAAAACATTACAAAGCTCATGATATATCATCTTTCATACATTTGACTCAATTGGGTTATGAACTCCCATTTTTACCCCAAATACAAATTGCAGTATCACATGGGTTACACACTCACGTTTTTACATAATGGCATATTAGTGACTGTTGTATTCTGCTACCTTTCCTATCCCCTACTATCCCCCCTCCCCTCCCCTCCCATCTTCCCTCTCTACCTCATCTGCTGTTGTTCAATTCTCTCCCTTGTTTCCCTCCCCTTTCCCCTCACAACCTCTTATATGTAATTTTGTGTAACATTGAGGGTCTCCTACCATTTTCATATGCTTTCCCTTCTCTCTCCCTTTCTCTCCCCCCACTCGTCTCTGTTTAGTGTTAATCTTTTCCTCATGCTCTTCCTCCCTGTTCTGTTCTTAGTTGCTCTCTTTATATCAAAGAAGACATTTGGCATTTGTTTTTTAAGGATTGGCTAGCTTCGCTTAGCATAATCTGTTCTAATGCCATCCATTTCCCTGCAAATTCTATGATTTTGTCGTTTTTTAGTGCTGTGTAATACTCCATTGTGTATAGATGCCACATTTTTTTTATCCATTCATCTATTGAAGGGCATCTGGGTTGGTTCCACAGTCTAGCTATTGTGAATTGTGCCACTATGATCATTGATGTGGCAGTATGCCTATAGTACACTCTTTTAAGATCCTCAGGGAATAGTCTGTCGCAGTCCGGCTGCAGCAAACTAACCGGGGGGTGACGAACAACTTGTGTACCTTGATACAGCAGGAGTGGGAGCCCTTTATTGTAGGACCGGAGTGATATTTATACATTCCACACAGCTTATCTTAATTAGCATAAACTAGATACATCAGTCAACCAATAAGGAATCTCCACACTTAATGGCTCGCTGGCCTTACTTCACAAACCACTCCCTCTGGCATTTTGCCAGGTGCCATCCTGACTTGTTTACAGACTAACAATAGTCCGAGAAGGGCGATAGCTGGGTCAAATGGTGGTTCCATTCCCAGCTTTCCCAGGAATCTCCAAACTGCTTTCCAAATTGGCCTCACCATTTTGCAGCCCCACCAGCAGTGTACAAGTGTACCCTTTTCCCCACATCCTCGCCAACACTTGTTGTTGTTTGACAACAAGTCAAAGTGGCTGCCAATCTTACTGGAGTGAGATGGTATCTTAGGGTGGTTTTGATTTGCATTTCTCTGACTGCTAGAGATGGTGAGCATTTTTTCATGCACTTGTTGATTGATTGTATATCCTCCTCTGTGAAGTGTCTGTTCAGGTCCTTGGCCCATTTGTTGATTGGGTTATTTGTTATCTTATTGTTTAATTTTTTGAGTTCTTTGTATACTCTGGATATTAGGGCTCTATCTGAAGTGTGAGGAGTAAAAATTTGTTCCCATGATGTAGGCTCCCTATTTACCTCTCTTATTGTTTCTCTTGCTGAGAAAAAAACTTTTCAGTTTAAGTAAGTCCCATTTGTTGATTCTAGTTATTAACTCTTGGGCTATGGGCGTCCTATTGAGGAATTTGGAGCCCGACCCCACAGTATGTAGATCGTAGCCAACTTTTTCTTCTATCAGACGGAGAGTCTCTGATTTGATATCTAGCTCCTTGATCCATTTTGAGTTAACTTTTGTGCATGGCGAGAGAAAGGGATTCAGTTTCATTTTGTTGCATATGGATTTCCAATTTTCCCAGCACCATTTGTTGAAGATGCTATCCTTCCTCCATTGCATGCTTTTAGCCCCTTTATCAAATATAAGAAAGTTGTACTTTTGTGGATTGGTTTCTGTGTCCTATATTCTGTGCCATTGGTCCACCTGCCTATTTTGGTACCAGTACCATGCTGTTTTTGTTACTATTGCTTTGTAGTACAGTTTGAACTCTGGTATTGCTATACCTCCAGATTCACAGTTCCTGCTTAGAATTGCTTTTGCTATTCTGGGTCTTTTATTTTTCCATATGAATTTCATGATTGCTTTATGTATTTCTACAAGAAATGTTGTTGGGATTTTGATTGGCATTGCATTAAACCTGTAGAGAACTTTGGGTAATATCGCCATTTTGATGATGTTAGTTCTGCCTATCCATGAACAGGGTACATTTTTCCATCTTCTAAGGTCTTCTTCTATCTCTCTCTTTAGGGTTCTGTAGTTTTCATTGTATAAATCTTTCACCTCTTTTGTTAGGTTGATTCCCAAGTATCTTATTTTCTTTGAGGATATTGTGAATGGAGTGGTTTTCCTTGTTTCCATTTCAGAAGTTTTGTTGCTGATATACAGGAATGCCTTTGATTTATGCATGTTGATTTTATATCCTGCCACTTTGCTGAATTCATTTATTAGCTCTAATAGTTTCTTTGTAGACCCTTTTGGGTCTGTTAAATATATTATCATGTCATCTGCAAATAGCGATAATTTAAGTTCTTCTTTTTCTATTTTTATGCCTTTAATTTCTTTTGTCTGTCTAATTGCTCTGGCTAGTATTTCAAGAACTAAATTGAATAGAAGTGGTGATAGAGGGCATCCCTGTCTTGTTCCAGATTTTAGAGGGAATGCCTTCAGTTTTTCTCCATTTAGGATGATGCTAGCCTGAGGTTTAGCATATATAGCTTTTACCATGTTGAGGTAAGTTTCTGTTATCCCTAGTTTTTCTAGTGTTTTGAACATAAAGCCATGCTGTACTTTGTCGAATGCTTTTTCTGCATCTACCGAGATGATTATATGGTTCTTGTCTTTAAGTCTATTGATGTGGTGGATTACATTTATTGATTTCCGTATATTGAACCATCCTTGCATCCCAGGGATGAATCCTACTTGATCATGATGCACAATTTTTTTGATATGCTTTTGTATTCGATTCACCAGGATTTTATTGAGAATTTTTGCATCCAAGTTCATTAGAGATATTGGTCTGTAGTTTTCTTTCTTTGAAGTGTCTTTGGTTTCAGGATCAGGGTGATGTTGGCCTCATAGAATGAATTTGCAAGAACTCCTTCTTTTTCTATTTCTTGAAATAGCTTGAAAAGTATTGGTATTAATTCTTCTTTGAACGTTTTGTAGAACTCCACTGTATACCCATCCGGTCCAGGGCTTTTTTTGGTTGGTAGTCTTTTGATGGCTTCTTATATTTCTTCCTTTGTTATTGGTCTGTTTAAATTGTGTGTGTCTTCCTGACTCAATCTGGGCAGATCGTATGACTTAAGAAATTTATCAATATCTTCATTATCTTCTATTTTATTGGATTATAGGGTTTCAAAATACTTTCTAATTATCTTCTGTATTTCTGTAGTGTCTGTTGTGATATTGCCTTTTTCATCCCGTATGTTAGTAATTTGAGTTCTCTCTCTTCTTCTCTTCTTTAGCATGGCTAAGGGCCTGTCGATCTTATTTATTTTTTCAAAGAACCAACTTTTAGTTTTTTCAATTTTTTCAATGGTTTTTTTTTGTTTCAATTTCATTGATTTCTGCTCTAATTTTAATTATTTCTTGTCTTCTACTACATTTGCTGTTGTTTTGCTCTTCCTTTTCTAGGTTTTTGAGGTGTAGTGTGAGTTCATTTATTTGTTGGTTTTTTCTTTTTTTGAGGAAATAACTCCAAGAAATGAATTTCCCTCTTAAAACTGCTTTCATTGTGTCCCATAGATTCCGATATGTTGTGTCTGTATTATCATTTGTCTCTAAGAAATTTTTTATCTCCTCCTTTATGTCTTCTGTAACCCATTGATCATTCAGTAACATATTGTTCATTTTCCATGTGATGTAGGATTTTTCCTTCCTTCTTTTATCATTGATTTCCAGTTTCATTCCATTATGATCAGATATGGTGCATGGTATTATCTCCATGCCTTTATATTTAGTAAGAGTTGCCCTATGGCATAATATATGGTCTATCATTGAGTAGGATCCATGTGCTGCTGAGAAGAACGTGTATCCACTTGATGATGGTTGATATATTCTATATATGTCACTTAAGTCTAGGTTATTGATTGTGCTATTGAGTTCTATAGTTTCTTTATTCAGCTTTTGTCTAGAGGATCTGTCTAATGGTGAGAGTGGTGTGTTGAAGTCACCCATAATTATTGTGTTGTAGTCCATTTGACTCTTGAACTTGAGGAGAGTTTGTTTTATGAACGTTGCAGCTCCATTGTTTGGTGCATACAAATTGATAATTGTTATGTCTTCTTGGTGGATGGTTCCTTTTAACAGTATATAGTGTCCTTCTTTATCCCTTTTGATTAGCTTAGGTTTGAAGTTGATTTTATTTGATATGAGTATGGCCACTCCTGCTTGCTTCCGAGGGCCATGTGAGTGGTATGATTTTTCCCAACTTTTTACGTTTAGCCTGTGTAAGTCTTTTCCTATCATATGAGTCTCCTGAAGGCAGCATATTGTTGGATTTGTTTTTTTTTGGTCCAGGTTACTAGCCTATGTCTCTTGATTGGTGAGTTTAGGCCATTAACATTTAAGGTTACAATTGAAATATGATTTCTACTTCCAGTCATGTTTATTTATGTATTTATTTTAGTTTGGCTAGTTTTTACTTTTTGGTTATTTTCCTCCCCCTTTACTGAGATACCTCCTGTTGTTAGTTTTGGGCACTCTTTTTCAATTCCTCTTCTTGTAGCCTTTTGCTCAAAATGCTTTGCAGTGCTGGTTTTCTTGCTGCGAATTCTTTTAGCTTTTGTTTATCGTGGAAGATTTTAATTTCATTGTCAAATCTGAAGCTTAATTTTGCTGGATACAGTATTCTTGGTTGGAATCCATTATTTTTCAGCATTTGAAATACATTGTTCCAGGATCTTCTTGCTTTCAAAGTCTGTGATGAAAAATCAGTCGTTAACCTAATTGGTTTACCCCTGAATGTAATCTGCCTCCTTTCTCTCGTAGCTTTTAATATTCTCTCCTTGTTCTGTATGTTACCTATCTTCATAATTATACGTCTTGGAGTTGGTCTATTACGGTTTTGAATGTTTGGGGTCCTATAGGCTTCCAGGATTTTGCAATCCATTCCATCTTTCATCTCTGGGAAGTTTCCTAGAATTATTTCATTTAATAGGTTGTCCATTTCTTTGGTTTGATTCTCTATGCCTTCTTCTATCCCAATGACTCTCAAATTTGGTTTTTTTATGATATCCCATATCTCTTGAATAGATTGCTCATGGGATTTAAGCATCTTTTCTGTGTTGACTATATTCTTTTCAAGTTGATAAACCTTGTCTTCATTATCTGATGTTCTGGCTTCTACTTGATCTAGTCTATTTGTAATATTCTTGTTTGAGTTTTTAATTTGGTTTATAGTTTCCTGCATTTCTAGGATTACTGTTTGATTTTTTTTTAAGATCTGTATCTCCTGGTAAAGCTCGTTTTTTGCCATTTGAATTTGTTTAATTCATTTTCCAAAATATACTTTTATTGCTTGGACTTGCTGTCTCATGTCTTCTCTAATATTCCTTTCCATCTGAGTTAGGTATGCCTTGAGTTCTTTCCCTATCCATGTTTCTGATGCTTCTAGGTCCTCCTGTAGATTTAAGTTGTTCTGCATTGTTTGTACTCCTTTTTTCCCTTGTTTTTTCATGATGTTCATGTTACTTTTCAGCTCTATTTGATTGCTGTGTTTCTGCTCTCTTCTATAGATTTGTTTTGGTTTTGTATATCTCTGTTGTCTCTCCTTTGTGTTGGTAGACTATGCCTGATAAAGTGGATTCTGCTGGGAAGGAATTCTGATGGCCAAGCTCCAGTGACGTCACCTCTCTGCTATGGCGGGCCCCAGGCTCCTTGCCGGGGTGTCTGAATGGGGGGGTGGGACTGGACTGTCTCTGGTTGGTTTCAGCTCCTGGTCGCCGGCGGGCGGGCGGTCTCCAGCCGCCCAGTCGAGTGGGCAGCGGGTGGGCTGTCGCCGGCAGGCGGGCAATCTCTAGCTGCCCAGTCGCGTGGTCGGTCGCCAGCGGGCGGACGGTCTCTAGCTGCCCAGTCACGAGGGCCTGGACTCTAGTCCCCTGGTTTCTCCTGTTAGTCATGGTTTCTCCTGCTAGACCAGATTTCCCCTGAGTGATGCCTCTCGGCAGTTCAAACTGTACTCTGGGCCTGCCGTTTGTTGGGTATCTATTGTTTTGATTTTTTCCACTTGCCCCTCTCCCAGCACTGGCAAGACAGGTTTCGTTTTCGCCGCTGATGGGAGGGGGAGTTGAAGGTCAGGTGTCTCTAGTTTTCCCTGCGTCTTTATGCAGGCTCACTCTGATAATCCCTCCCCTGGAAAGCCTAGGTGAGATTTTATGCGAATTCCCAGCTGTATGGGAGATGAGCCGAGTAACACACACCTGTTTTATTGTTGCAATCTGTCGAAGAGTGGCGGTGGTTACTTCAGCTCTCCAAGATGGTGGCCGCTGGTTTCCTTGGTGGAGTTTCCATTGTGGGGGATAGAATTGTACTGCTTCCTTCCCCGTCTGAAATCCCGAACTCAGCCTGGGGTTCAGTGAGGGCTCAGCCAGCAGGATTCCACAGAACCTGCAGCAACATTTCTCTCTGCTTGCTGGCCGCTTCTCGGCGGCGCCCCGCCGTCTGTAGCCGCAGGGCGGGCACACACCGGTTTTATTGTTGCAATCTGTCGGAGAGTGGCTGCATATGCTTTTAAATTAATTGGTTTTAATTAGATATATATGACAGCAGAATGCATTTTGATTCATTGTACTTAATTGCAGCACAACTTTACATTTCTATGGTTGTACACGTTGTAGCATCATACCACATGTGCAGTCATACTTGTACAACCAACTTTCCTGCCCTCATGCACCCTCCCTCCCTCTCCTCTCTCCCCTTTGCCCAAAGTTCCTCCATTTTCCCGATGCCTCCTCACTCCCCATTATGGATCAGCATCCACTTATCAGAGAGAACTTTCAGCCTTTGTTTTTTTGGGATTGGCTAACTTCTCTTATCATGATATTCTCCAACTCCATTCATTTACCTTCAAATGCCATAATTTTATTCTCTTTTAACGCTGAGTCATATTCTATTGTGTGTATATACCACAGTTTCTTTATCCATTCATCTATTGAAGGGCATCTAGGTTGGTTCCATAGTTTAGCTATGGAACTGCTGTAAATTGAGCTGCTATGAACATTGATGTGGCTGTGTCCCTGTAGTATGCTGATTTTAACTCCTTTGGGTACTGACTGAGGAATGGGATAGCTGGGTCAAATGGTGGTTCAATTCCCAGTTTTCTAAGGAATCTCTATCTGCTTTCCATAGTGGTTGCATCAATTTGAAGTCCCACCAGCATGTATGACTGTGTCTTTTCCCCCACATCCTTGCCAACACTTATTGTTGTCTGTATTCTTGATAACTGCCATTCTGATTGCTGTGAGATGAAATCTTAGAGTAGTTTTGATTTGCATTTCTTTAATTGCTAGAGGTGTTGAACATTTTTTCATATATTTGTTGATCAAATGTATATATTCTTCTGAGTAGTGTCTGTTCAGCTCCTTAGCTCATTTATTGATTGAGTTGTTTGTTTTTTTGGTGTTAAGTTTTTTGAGTTCTTTATATATCCTGGAGATTAGTGCTCTATCTGATCTGTGTGTGGCAAAAGTTTGCTCCCAAATTGTAGGCTCTCTGTTCACCTCATTGATTTCTTTTGCTGAGGAGAAACTTTTTACTTTGAATCCATCCCATTTATTAATACTTGATTTTATTTCTTGCATTTTATGAGTCTTGTTAAGGAAGTTGGAGCCTAATCCAACATGATGAAGATGTGGCCCTACTTTTTCCTTGATTAGGTGCAGGGACTTTGGTCTAATTCTTAGATTCTTTATCCACTTTGAGTTGAGTTTTGTGCATGGTGAGAGATAGGCATTTATTTTCATTTTGCTGCATATGGATTTCCAGTTCTCTCAGCACCATCTGTTGAAGAGGCTATCTTCTGCATACACTTTTAACTCCCAAATCCAATTACTCTTTCAAGAATAGGAGATAATAGCCTGTTGACAGTTGGTGAGTTGATGGTGGGTAGGAGTAAGTAGTCGGCAATTTTTAGAAGCAAGGGGATCTAATTTTGCAATTTGGAGCCTCTTCTTTTTTGATTTGAAAATGACTATGTGTATGATTTTTATTTCAGTGATGAAAATAAAGTATTTGCTATAGTACTCATGTGTCCTGGTTTCCAGGGCACTTGAAGTTTCAGAACATTCTATCCTGTTGAAAAGCTACAGACCACAGTCATTTGGTTTAGAAAGGGAGGATTTCCAAAGAACCTAGATAATATTTTTAATGCCATGCCAATTACCATGACAACTAATTGCCCTTTAAGTCAGAGTTAGAATTTGCAACTAAATGCTAGGAAGTTCCTTGAAATGATTCTGGGTTTGTTAAAGACTTAGCACTAAATTTTATTGCTACCCTAACTTCCACTTCTTGTTTGTTATATAATTCTTTATTGGACTGCATTTTAGACACACATCTCTTCATCATCTATTTCCTGGAAGCCTAATTTTCTTCTTTGAGTTAACTGAAACTCACATTTGGGAGAGGCCAGTTCATGAAGGGTCTTGTGTGTCTAGGCAAGATGTACAGACATTATTTGGCCTAGATTGGAAAGCTACTGAAGACAGGACCATATTGGTTTGCCTGGCAGCATGGTGGAAAAGGTTTTAGAAGCAGGTGGGATGGACTGATGATTTTTCTCTCCCCTTCTTCCCTTCATACTCCAAACTCACTGGGGAAAGCAAACCTATAATGGTTATTTTAACCTCATGAAGAAACAGGGAGAAAGGAGTTTCCAAAACAAAGATATAACCAATGCTGAAACACAGTTCCTATGGAGTTCTGCTGTCAGAACCCTGAGGTTTCTTTTTCCTTGTTTCTTTTTTTTTTTGCCTGTTTTCTATTTTTTATTTATGATCAGTCTTTGCCATTGTTCTTTTTTTTATTGGTTGTTCACAACATTACAAAGTTCTTTTTTTTATTGGTTGTTCACAACATTACAAAGCTCTTGACATATCATATTTCATACATTAGATTGAAGTGGGTTATGAACCCCCAATTTTACCCCAAATACAGATTGCAGAATCACGTCGGTTACACATCCACAATTTTACATAATGCCCTATTAGTAATTGTTGTATTCTGCTACCTTTTCTATCCCCTACTATTCCCCCTCCCCTCCCCTCCCATCTTCTCTCTCTACCCCATCTACTGTAATTCATTTATCTCCTTGTTTATTTTCCCATTCCCCTCACAACCTCTTATATGTAATTTTGTATAGCAAAGAGGGTCTTCCTTCATTTCCATGCAATTTCCCTTTTCTCTCCCTTTCCCTCCCACCTCTCGTCTCTGTTTAATGTTAATCATTTCTTCCTGCTCTTCCTCCCTGCTCTGTTCATAGTTGCTCTCATTATATCAAAGACGACATTTGGTATTTGTTTTTTAGGGATTGGCTAGCTTCACTAAGCATAATCTGCTCTAGTGCCATCCATTTCCCTGCAAATTCTATGATTTTGTCATTTTTTATTGCTGCATAGTACTCCATTGTGTATAGATGCCACATTTTTTTTTTATCCATTCATCTATTGAAGGGCATCTGGGTTGGTTCCACAGTCTAGCTATTGTGAATTTTGCTGCTATGAACATCAATGTGGCAGTATCCCTGTAGCATGCTCTTTTAAGGTCTTCAGGGAATAGTCCGAGAAGGGCAATAGCAGGGTCAAATGGTGGTTCCATTCCCAGCTTTCCCAGGAATCTCCAAACTGCTTTCCAAATTGGCCGCACCAATTTGCAGTCCCACCAGCAATGTACAAGTGTACCCTTTTCTCCACATCCTCGCCAGCACTTGTTGTTGTTTGACTTCATAGTGGCTGCCAATCTTACTGGAGTGAAATGGTATCTTAGGGTGGTTTTGATTTGCATTTCTCTGACTGCTAGAGATGGTGAGCATTTTTTCATGTACTTGTTGATTGATTGTATATTGTATAGGAAAAGAAGAACTTAAATTATCACTATTTGCAGATGACATGATTCTATACTTAGAAGACCCAAAAGGGTCTACAAAGAAACTACTAGAACTAATAGATGAATTCAGCAAAGTGGCAGGATATAAAATCAACACACATAAATCAAAGGCATTTCTGTATATCAGCGACAAAACTTCTGAAACGGAAATGAGGAAAAACACTCCATTCACAATATCCTCAAAAAAAATAAAATACTTGGGAATCAACCTAACAAAAGAGCTGAGGTTTCTTTTTCATTGTTTACCAAACTGGCACCAGACACAGGGGCTCACCTTCACTGCCGCTTCAGTCTTTGCTTCTGGTGAGCAGGCTTCCTCATTAGCTGTTTGCTTACCTTCCCTGTAGGGAAGCTGGTCAGATATTGAGAGCCAGAGATTGGGACAGGCAATTTGTATTCTGAAGTGACAACCTTATATTTTAATTTTCTCTTGAAAGGTTTCAAACATACACAAAAAGGATGATAGTATTATAAACTTCCTCCTCATTCCATCACCCATGTTCAATAATTTGGAATATTTTGCCACACCCACTTTGTTATTGAACCTACTTTTAGCTGAAGTATCTTTTCATTATTAATATTATTTTTGATTGAAAAAATCATAATTATATCAAATGGTATAAGGGGTATAATATGACATTCTGACATCTGTGCACAATGTGGGATGATTAAATCAAGCTAATTAACCTCATGTAGGTCACAATTTTGAAAAACAGTCTTGTCCATCTCATTAAATTAGTTGCTGTTATGGTTTCGATATGAAGTGTCCCCGCAAATCTCCATCATTTTGCTTACCTGCCATTTTTTATGGTGAGAACTTTGAAATTCACTCTCTTATTTTGCAATACAGAATAAATTATTATTGACTATAACCACTCTACTGTGCAACAGATTTCAAAGCCTATTTGTTATGATTTGGATATTAAATGTCTCCCCAAAAGCTCATGTGTTGAGGCTTTATCCCCATTGCAAAACTGTTCAGTCTAGGTCCTTTTGGAAGTGATGGGATCATGAGGGCTCTGACTTCATGAGTGGATTAATTAATTTATGGGTTCACATTTTAATGGGTTTTGGGGTGGGGCTTAATTATAAAACTGATCTCTCTCTCTCTCTTTTGCTTCTCAGGCACCAAGTGTTCCCTACCATGATGTTCTGCTTTGCCACAGGCCTTAACCTCATTTTTCAGTTTGTATTTGAAGTCATGTAGGTCACAATTTTGAAAAACAGTCTTGTCCATCTCATTATATTAGTTGCTGTTATGGTTTAGAAATGAAGTGTCCCCGCAAATCTCATGTGTGAGACAACACAGGCATTTTCAGAGGTGAAATAATTAGATTATGACAGGTGTAACCTAATCAGTGAAATAGTCCATTGATGTAAATTAATTAAATGGTAACTGTGGGCAGGTATAGTATGGCTAGAGAAGGTGGACATTGAGGTATATACCCCTTTGGGGTATTTATTTTGCCCCTGGTGAGCAGAGCTCTCTCTGCTTCTGGTTGTCATGTTCTGAGCTGTTTTTCTCCGCCATGATGTTCTACATCACCTGGGGCCCAGAGATATGGAGTCGACCAACCATGGACTAAAACTCTGGAACCATGAGCTAAAATAAACTTTTCCTCCTCTACATTGTTCTTGTCAGGTCTTTTGTTCACAGCGTTGACAAAGCAGACTAAAACAGTTGCCATGTATGGTAGGTGGAATAATATGGCTAGGTCCTAATCTCTGAAACCTATGAATGTTACTTTATATGGCAGAAGAGACTTTGTAGATATGATTAGGTTCAGGATCTTGATGTGTATACAATATCCTGATCAATAGGTGAGCACTAAATGCAATCACAAATGTCCTTATAAGGAGGCAGAGGGAGATTTGATACAGGAGACAGAGGCCATCTGACAGAAGCAGATTCCTTCTGCTTCTGTTTCCACAGTCAGAGAGAAAATACAACACTGCTAACTTTTGAGACGGAATTGGAGCTGGGGATGTAGTTCCATGGTAGAGCACTTACCCAAGGTGCTTGAGACTCTGGATTAGATCCCTAACACCTCCAAAAGGAAAAAACAAAGATGGAGGAAGGGACTATACACTAAAGAATACAAGTGATTCCTGGAAACTAGAGAGAGAAAGGAAAGGGATTTTCTCCTAGAATGACTACTCCTCTGCACATTGATTTCATCTGAGTGAAAGTGATTTGAGACTTCTGGCCTCAGAATTGTGAGAGAGTAAATTGCTCTAAGTCACCACGCTAATAGGAATTTGGTACAGAAGTCATAGGAATCTAATACACCAATGTTCAAAGATATTTATTAAGGTAGGAATTCCATTTTCTGTAGAAGATGAGATCCTTCAGAGGTCAGAGCTACTGGAGAGGCAACATAAACTGAAAAAAGAGCAGTGATGTGGGAACTGGATTCTAGACCCTGTTCTGCCAAAGACTTTGAGCCAAGTCACTTGGTTTTTCTGAGATTCAGTTTCCATATACATAAAATCAAAAGAATGACTGGGATAAATTATCCTAGAGAGATTTTTAATCTCCTTATCTTGTTTTACCAGATGAAATCAAGTAAGATGGATAAGGAAATAGGTTTAAAAAGGACACTAGATTCTCAACAGCCTTCTTAATAAGCCTGGGAGGGGCCTCTGGCTGGGAATATTTATTGAAAATTTATTTGGCCTCCACTGGGTGGACAGATTTCAGATGAGCAGTTTCATACAGTCTGCATAATGATCTTGATGATGTTGTTATTGGCACCCCTGTTGTGTTGGTGAAGAAATGAAAGATTAGAGGAGACTTGGTTTTACTCAGGCTGACACTGCTGAGCATAGGTTTGGATTAGGTTAGCTGGCACCAAAGGCCACTTGCATGAGATGCTCTTTTCTTGAAGGGTAGCTTGAGGTGATGCAGTAGGGCACTCAAAACTTAGGGAAGGTGCCCAGTTGTGTCTCATCCTGAGTCCTCCTTTTTTTTTTTTTTAAACTGTTGAATGCCAGTATTGTCTTGTTGGAGGAAAGAATAACTCAAAACTTTCATGCTGGAAACTGTTTTGGAAACTGTTCTGGGGCAGTTTAGGTGAACAGCTACTTCTCATCTATCACCCAGAGTCACTTTATGTGTAAGTTAGAGTTTGGAAAAATCTGAATTTGTGGTGTACTAGAAATATCTAACATGTACTTTGGTATTTACTTAAATCCAGAATTCTTTTCTCTGGGATCATGATCTTAATTCTTAGATTATGTTTTCAGTCAAAAAAAATGGGTTCATTGTTTTTTTATACACTCCCTATTCCCTAGGGAGCACATTTTATAAGTAAATGCCCTTTTTGTTTGAAACTTTCAATGGATTGTAGAAAGGAACACAAAAGAAAACAACTTTTTCATTGATTTAAAATGGGGATAATGATACTTACATTACATGAAGATTGAGTTTGTATATACAAAGCTCCATGCAAAGTAGTTTTGATTTTTATTGAAATAAAGGGAGTGCAAAGTATCATCTGGCTTAACTTAATGTCTTTTCTTTTTTTAACCTTTAAAATGAACCATTTATTAAATCAGACTGTTATTTCTTACAATTATGTAAGTTACATGTATGTTTAATTCAGAGTATTTCACATGGAAAATTTTTAAACTCCTATAGGCAAGCAAAATTGTATCACACAATATATAAGTGGGAAAGGAGTACTGCTAAACATTCAAATAAGGCAAGTATTTAAAACAATAAAATAATAATAAAAAATTTGGGGCTGGGGATGTGGCTCAAATGGTAGCGCACTTGCCTGGCATGCGTGTGGCCCCAGGTTCCATCCTCAGCACCACATACCAACAAAAGATGTGTCCACTGAAAAAAAACTAAAAAAATTCTCTCTCTCTCTCTCTCTCTCTCTCTCTCTCTCTCTCTCTCTCTCTCTCTCTTTCTCACTCTCTCTTTAAAAAAAATTTAAGCATTCCTTTAAGAGAATTCAACACTACAAGCTAAATGTACTTTCTGAGTATATTCATATATCAAGGCAGTGTTTCTTCTTTTAAAACATCAGGAAGTAGAATAAGGCTCATTGATATTACAGCTGCCCTCAAGATTTCAATCTCATTCGCTTTCTTTAAATTAAAATTCACGAAGTGCACAATTAAGATATATCAAAAAAGTGAATCTGCTACTCTAACAACAGCTGTCCATGCTTAATACTTAGTGGTTTGTTGGACCGAATTATGTCTTTTCAGGGAAAAAAATAAGCCACTGTAAAACATTTAGTTTGAAATGTATGCTTATACTTTTCTTCAAAATCAAAAATTATGGAGGAAAAGGGTTATTTATTATAAGGAATAGAAAGCAAAACACTAGAATGACCAAACATTTTCGAAGAACAAGCACCACAAAGGACATTTGCATTCAGTTTTGTAATATTTATCAATGCATTTTTCTTATTCCAACCAATCTACTTCATCAAATTCTGAATCATCTTCTGAATCACTATATTCCACAGCAATACGGTGAGACAGGATGGTGGCAACATCATTTTCAATGCGTTCATGCTTAGCTTCCTGTTCACGCAGCTCTTCTACTTTGTGTAGTTGAATACCTTTTCGTATTGCTTCCAGGTAGAGTTGATGGATGACGCTTTGGTCAGAAGCAGGTATAACTTGTGATGGAGGAGATGGAGGCATTAATGGACCATGGGGACCTGGGGCAGTAGATGGTGTTGGATGTAGCCCAGAGGGAGGATGAGCAAGAGCTGCAACTGTGACAGGTGATGATGGTCGAATGCCAGGTGGAGGCAGAGGAGGCGGTGGTGGGGGTGGAGGCAGCCCCTGGACTTCACCTTGTGGGAGTGGATGAACTGGTACAGTCTCACATACTAGGGCAGCTCTAGCTACTGGTGGAGAGGGTTGTACTAGAGGAGGTGCAATTGGAGGAGGAGCTGGGTGAAGAACTCCAGGCGCAATCTGAAGAAGAGCTGGAGGTGGTGGTACAGCTGGAGCTTGCAAAGCAGTGGTTGGAGGTGGAAGTGGGAGAGGTACTGGAGGGGGAGGAGTGGAAGTCATTGAAGCTCTTAATGAAGAAATTGACAAGACAGATGGAAGAGGTGGTGGAGGAGGTGGGGGAATGGGGCTCACAAACAGAGGTGTTCTGCCTGTGGCTGGTGACTGAGGGTGATTTTCTATCAAACCTGTAGCAGAACTGATACAGGTGGGTATGGGTTTTGCATCTCCTGTTCCATGGATGGGTGGAGGCGGAGGTGGTTCATGTGGTCTGACTAAGACCCTTTCCTCAGCTCTAGTCAGAAGCTCACTCATCTGACTAAATGGCAAGGCAGAAAGTGAATAAGAGCCATCCATATGATCCACGTAAGTCTGAGGTCTTGTTTCAAAATGAGAGGCTGGGCCATTAGTAACTTCAGTATGCTTATATAAGAGATTAGCATCTCTTCAGCCAGCTCTGGACCTTGGGCCAGCTTCTGCCATTCTCTCCTCCTGTCAGGAGGTGCTCTTGGCACTTTTTCTGGTTCATGAGGACGATCTAGATTTTTCTGCTTCTGTTTCCTCTTTTCCTTCCTCTTGTCCTCTGTATCTTGCAACATTTTTTCTTTCCACAGATCAAAGAAATATGAAGGATTGGTATTAAAAACTTCAAACCTTCTTTACCATCATCTCTATAAGGAGTGAGTATGTTGAGAGGTGGAGGTTGTTCACAAACATCTTATGTCTCTTGTAATGGAATAGGCAGAGTCTTGCAGTCGAAAAGCTGCTGATCTTGAATTGTAGAACTTCGGAAGGCTTTTCTCATTGTTATGTCCTGCAAAGACAATTCTTCTTCTTCTTGCAGTGAGTTAACTCTGAAGGAAAAACTATGTGCTTCATTGAATAATTCTCCAAATATATCTTCAGCATATTTACTTAGGCTACTTAGCTGTCTAATTATATTTGCCAAAGAAATATTGGTTACACATTCCAGTTCATTCTTAATGCCTTTAGGCAGTGCTGTGTGGCACAAGTGCCTAGGATCGATGTTTCTTTTCACTAACGGCATCTTGAGATAAACCTCTGTGCTAGTTCACCCATCATAGGGGGCGAAGATCGCTCTTCCCCTTTTCCTGAGGCTTTGTGGTATTACCCAATCCTTAGTTTGGGGGAGGGGGCACTTAATGTCTTTTCAATGAAATTTATGTATACATTCTAGTGAAAAGAAATTTTGTTTTGATTACAAAAAGAAAATTATTTTACTAATTGTAAAGACTTTAGTTTTTAAAATTAGTGTTCCTGAAACTGTAATCTCTGAGCATATATTTTGGGGTCCATGAGAATTGTGTACTTTAAAAGGGGCCAATATGTTCCCTGAGGTTGAAACTTATTTAGTTTCTATCCTGTTTCCAGGATGACTTTGCACATATTATAATTGGCCAAGATGGATATGTGCATAGATACACATACTCAGACACATACACTTTGGAACCAGTTGAGAGTACCTTACAGACATAATGTCTCTCTCTATCATTTTTACTTCAGTATATATTTCTAAAAAAAAAAGCTTTTTTCTTATATAAATATTGTGAAATTGTTGAAATCAGTGGTAGCTGGGGATGTATCTTAGTGGTACAGCACTTGTGTAGCATGTGCAACAACAAATCAATGGATTTCATATACAATCACTTATTTTTTAAAAATTTATTTCTTTTATACATGAAAATAGTCGAGTGCATTAAATTCATAATTATCCATTCACAGCACAATTTTTCATAACTCTGTATATAGAGTATGTTCACACCAAATTATGCCATTATATATGAGCTCTCTTGTTTTTTTTCTGCATCACAATTCTTTTTTTTAATATTTATTTTTTAGTTTTTTAGGTGGACACAATATCTTTATTTTACATTTTTTGTGGTGCTAAGGATTGAACCCAGTACCTCAAGCATGATAGGTGAACACTCTAACACTGAGCCACAATCCCAGCCCATCACAATTCTCAATACACCTTTATACCACAATTTATCATAACTCTGTTTGTATATAAGGTATGTTGACACCAAATTCACATCGTCACACATGCATTTTGTATGATGATGACCATCTCCTTTCACCATCCTTGCTATTTATATGATCAATAATACAGTATCTTTTTAAATATTTGCTATTTATATGATCAATAATACAGTATCTTTTTAAAGACAAACCTATTTAAATTTTTTCTAATTGTCTTACTAACGTCATTTATATCAAAAGAAAAACGTTGTTAGTTTTGGTTTGGGTTTTGGATTTTAATTCAGATCCCCCCTGCCCCCACCTGCCACACACACATAGGCCATTTGTTTTGTAGAATTACTCTCAATTGGGTTTGCTCAATTTTGTTTCTTCATGATTTGGTTCATATAATATATCTGCCAGGAATACCACAGAAGTGATTTTTGAAACTTTTTAGTCCTTCAGATCAAGAATCAAATATTTATTTACCTGTTTCTGATGATGGTAACTTTGATCTTGGAGTTTTTATATGTCTAAATGTGGTCCCGTGGTTGGTCATGGGTTGCTTATATTCCATTCTGTGGCCTGCCTTTTCATTCTTTTAATCTCTGTCATAGGACAGAAGTTTTTTTATTTTGATGTTGTCAATTTTATTATTACTTTTAGTTATGTTTTTTTGTGTCCTATTTAATAAATGTTTCCCATTTCCAAAGATTATAAATATATTCTCTATAATCCTTTTTATGAAAAGTGTATAT
Organism: Spermophilus citellus; assembly: GCF_964194105.1. Lineage (NCBI taxonomy): Eukaryota > Metazoa > Chordata > Mammalia > Rodentia > Sciuridae > Spermophilus > Spermophilus citellus. Next base: position 86,727,926 of record NC_138188.1, read on the forward strand.
TTTATTCACAAGCATGTTCCTAATTCTGTATAAAATGAAGAAAATTTGTAAGTAAATGGTGAAATTATAGAGTATCCATCCAATAGAAAATTATGTTCCCATTTAAAAAAAATCATGTTTTTGACATAAGAAAATGCTAACAACCCAAAATAACACTTAAAAAATAATAGCATGTGTAATCTGGGATTTGAGCCAAACTTGGGGAAAAATTGCAATGTTTTCAATATTCTTCTGTTTAAGAAGGTGGTATTTCTCTCCCTTATTCAGAATCTCTCATATTTCTCAATGAAATTTTATATGTTCTTTTTTGGAAAAATTTTAAATTTGTTTTAGTTATACATGATAGTAGAATGCCTTTATTCACTTCGATATATCATACATAGATGGGATATAATTTCTCATTTTTCTGAGTGTACATGTTGCAAAATCATATTGGTCATGTAGTCCCATGGGTTTAAATTAAAAAGCTTCTTCTCAGCAAAGGAAACACTTAATAATGTGAGGAGAAAGCCTACAGAATGGGAGAAAATCTTTACCACGTGCACCTCAGATAAAGCATTAATCTCTAGGATATATTAAGAACTCAAAAAACTTAATGCCCCCCCCAAATAACCCAATCAATAAATGGGCTAAGGAATTGAACAGACTCCTCACAGAAAAAGAAATACAATTGATTAACAAATATTTGAAAAAGTGTTCAACATCTCTAGCAATTAGAGAAATGCAAATCAAAACTACTCTAAGCTTTCATCTCACTCCTGTCAGAATGGCAATCAACAAGAACACAGGCAACAATAAATTTTGGCAAGGATGTGGTGCAAAAGGTACACTCATACATTGCTGGTAGGACTACAAATTGGTGAAACCACTATGGAAAGCAATATGGAGATTCCTCAGAAAAAAACTGGGAATGGGACCACCATTTGACCCAGCTATCCCACTCCTTGTTATACCCAAAGGACTTAAAATCAGCATACTCTACAGCAGCTACATCAATGTTTATTGCAGCTCAATTACAATAGCTAGACTATGGAACCAACATAGGTATCCCTCAATAGATGAATGGATAAAGAAAATGTGGTATATATATTCAATGGAATATTACTCAGTTTTAAAGGAGAGTGAAATTATGGCATCTGCCAGTAAATGGATGGAGTTGGAGAATATCATGCTAAGCAAAATAAGCCAATCCCACAAAACCAAAGGCCAAATGTTTTCTCTAATATGCTAATTCTTTAAGATGCTAATTCACAATAAGGCGAGGGGCGGGCATTAGGGAAGAATAACATTACCTCATATAATGTTTTAAAAACTATTCTATTTTTATTCACATTTGGATCCACACTTCATCAGGAGTTAATTTTTCTGTATGGTGTGAGACAGGAGTTACACTGTTTTTTTCCATGTGGATCTCAATTTTGCCAACATGATGTGTAAATCATGTTCTTTGTTAGTTGTAAGGAATTTTGGCCAGAAATCAAGTGTACATATACATATGGGCTGTTTTTGGACTTGCCATTTCATTTTATTATTCTATTTGTGCCCATATCACATTGTCTAAATTATCTTAGTTACTATGGTTTTATGTTTTTTGTGTCCTATTTAATAAATGTTTCCCATTTCCAAAGATTATAAATATATTCTCTATAATCCTTTTTATGAAAAGGGTATATTTTATTCACAAGCATGTTCCTAATTCTGTATAAAATGAAGAAAATTTGTAAGTAAATGGTGAAATTATAGAGTATCCATGATTTCTGGTATAGCAAATCACAGAAACTCTTCCTTCTTCAAGGCTATCTTGGATATGCTTGGCCCTTCATATTTTCATGTATATATTTTAGAATTATCTTGTTAATTTTTATACACATATGAAATTATTGGGATTTCATCACATTTATTACATCAATTGAGGGAAGACTGACACCTTTATTGAGTTTTCCAATTCACAAACACACAATCTCTCTGTTTACTAGGTCATTTAAATTTCTCTCAGTAATGTTTTATAGTATGTTTTGTTTTCCTTAACAAGGTGCTCATTTTTCTTTTAATTGAATCATTTGGTTCATTTGCATTGACGCGATTCCTGATATATTTGTGTTTAAATCTTAGTCTCTGCTTTCTATTTCCCCTTTGGTTCTATGCTGTTTCTTTTCTTCTTAGCTTTTGATTTTAGATTTCTATTATCCCATTTCCCCCTCTGCTAGTTTGGTCTTTTTGTCCCCTCTTACTGTTTCAGCGATTAGAATCACCATACCCATTCTTGACTTACTAAAACCAGTTTTGCTACTTGAGGCTGTGACTCATTGTTCCTCGCTGACATTCACAGTGGTGTGGGTTTCACTCCTATGAGAAGCTCATGTCAGTGCTTTATTAGCTTTGTCATTTTTCTCTTTTTACTTGGGTACAGCTGAACAACAATCTTATGGGTCCCTTAAAAGCAAAAGGGGAATAGTGGTGAGAGTGATGAGGTTGGAGATCAGGGGAGGTAACATCATGGAATCAAAGAAACTATTTTTGGTTTTAGTGACATCACCTTTTCCCTTTGCTCCAGTTGTCTCTTCTAGAGTTTTGGTCTCCGGTACTTTGCCACTGACCTCCCTATAACCTTCCTTTCATCTCCACTCTTCCTGCTCTATCTCCTCTTTCTTTCTCTAGTTCTCTGGTAGTTTACAGGCTGCTATTAAAAAGTACTGCCAACTTGCTGGCTTGAAACAAACATTTTTTGCCTCATTTTTCTGGCCTAGAATTCTGGGAAGAAAGGGTCATCAGGGAATGCTCCCTCTTACTTCTCTACAGGGGAATACTTCCTTTTCTCTTCCTATCTTCTGGTGGACTCCAGCAATCCTTAGCATTTCTTGGCTCCTAGACATATCATTCCAACTCCACTTCATATTTATAGGATATCCTTTCTTGTGTGTCACTGTGTTATTAGGTGACATTTTCCTCTTTGTATGTCTGTGTTTAAATTTCCCTCTTCTTATCAGGACACCAGTCATTGGATCAGGGCCCAGCCTAATCCAATATGACCTCATTTTTAACTTGATTAGATCTGCAAGACCCTATCATCAAATAAGGTTGTATTTTGGAATTCTAGATGGATGTGAAATTTGGGATCACAAAATTCAGCCAAGTGTTAACTAACTTACTCAGTATGGTACAGTACGAGTAGAACTGACCTGGAAGTTCAAGGTCCTAGTTACTAATTCTGCTATTAATTATGTGGATGCAAACTTCGTATTTTGAGAACAGGGGTTCAAATTTCATCTGTCACCTAACCTTACTCATCTGTAAACTAAGGATAACAATACCAATCCTTGTGGGACCTAGTGGCTTGCCTGCACTGGTGGTCCTGGCCGAGGCAGGAAGCTTGCTTGAGCCCAGGAATTCTGGGTCAATCTGAGCAACATAGGGAAACCGTGTCTCCTAATAAATAAACAACAAACAAAACCCTATCTTCCAGGTAGGACTGAAAAGAACACTCTTTTAAAATGTGTGGTTTAGTGCTTATTATGTGGTGTGGCTTAGTGCTTATTATGTGGTGGGTGCTTTACAAATGTTGGTTTTCTCTCACTCACTCCCCCTTAGTTTCTCTGCAGTAAAATTAAGTTGATTTATTTTTGAGATCCTTCTAGCTTCAATGTTCTGATAGTTCCTTTAGGCAATTTCTTTTCCTCCATGAGCCCTATCCATCTCTCTCATCTGTTTCCTCTTTAAAGCCTGACCTTTTCATCTCCGTGTCTGCCACCCTCAATCTCTCTCTAATCCCTTTCTCCCCACTTTTATTCCTCAGTTTATAACAATGGATATAAAAGTCCCAGTGTCGTTAATAATGCTCCCTTCCACTTTCAAAGTTTTCTGGTTTGGATGATGAGTTATGTGATCGCTCTTCTTAGGAAGTTCTCATAGCACTTAGGTCTGCTTCTGTCATCACAACGAGTATTAAGTTATATTTTAATTGCTTTTTGGGTTTGTCTCCCTGGCAAGATTTATGGCCATCACTGGGAATGATTTTGTTTTGTTTCGTTTGTTTTGTTTCCTCAAAGTCTAGGACATACCTGGCACATACAGAGCAATGTTTGTTGAACATGTGAAGGTTTTTGAAAATTGGCTTCTTTTATTCTTTGCATAACATCCATCTTTATTTATTTATTTATTTATTTTTTTAAGGTCCACTTTTTTTTTTATTGATTGTTCAAAACATTACAAAGCTCATGATATATCATCTTTCATACATTTGACTCAATTGGGTTTTGAACTCCCATTTTTACCCCAAATACAGATTGCAGAATCACATCTGTTACACACTCACATTTTTACATAATGGCATATTAGTGACTGTTGTATTCTGCTACCATTCCTATCCCCTACTATCCAACATCCATCTTTAAGTTGAAGTAGATGGCCACCTTTTATGAAAATGTGAAATGAAACAGACAAGAATGCTGCTCCTCTCTCTGCCTTCCTTTATTTGTGGGCATTAGCTCAGAGATCTCATTTTACCTCCAGATTAGTGACTCACTTCTTCCTCTTGCCTCACCCGTAGCTATTTTAATTCTTTGAAAACTGGAGTTATCCTTTTCAAGACTGCAGCGGGGGCTGTGGTGACCTGCTTTCCAGATGTGGAGTGCCTGCTTCGGGCATGTGTGTCTCCGTGATTAAAATCTCCACCTCATTGTTGTCTCTGTTTCAGACACGCTTTATCTGCCATCTTGTTTCTGCCTTTGGGGACACACCCTCTGTTGGTTACTTCATCCGGTGGCTGTGTCTGTACAAGTGAACTTAAGTAGATAATGAAGTCAATGATGGATTTAATTTAGGCCTCAAAGCCACTTTTGCTTGATATTTCTTCCTGGTGCTGTCTGGCTCACATCTTAGCACCCCACCCTCCTTTTTGTTGGTACATTGGAATCTGCTATGTCACAGGAATGTTTTCTGAGCCTCATCGTTTCTTAAAAATGATGGGAAACACTTCCTTTATTTGGGAATTATGAAATCTAGTCCATTTGGATTTACTGATTGGGTTGCTCTTTCTGCTGGTTGCTAAAGTCCATCACTTATTCAGCTTTCAACAATGTTTGAGAACTTAAAAAGTAAAATAATAATACAAATAATTATTATCTTCAGTTCTCTGGAAGTCATGGAGATATGCTGCTTTTATAAATCAACTTTCATGAGAACCTACTATGAGTGTGGTTAGCTGAGTTTATAGCTGCAGCATCTGCCCCTGCATAACTCATCATCCACGTACATTCCTTCTGGGCTTCTCCCTGTAGGGACTGAGCGAGGGGTAGTAGAGCCAGGCCATTTTTGCCTCCTATAATGGGCAATGTTTACTGGGGACTCCCAGGTGACCCAGAGCTGTACTGGCCTCACATATTTGAGGCCAGTCTCATCCTCCTACATCCAACCTCCCTCCTTTCTCCAGTGTTGACATGTATCACAGTCTGAAGGCTCTTCCTACCTGTGCCGCCTGCCTCTCCTGTTAGTCCTTCACAGGAATTTCTCCCAAGAAATCTCCTGCATGAATGATTTCATCTTGGTGTCTGTTGTGGGGAGGAGTATAGCTGACACAAGTTCCCAGTCCAGAACTATAGATGAGACAGGTGTACAAAGAACACAGAAAGCTTTTCATTTCATACCTCTCTAGAATTCAATGGTAGGATTAAACCACAATAATTATACATAAGTTTAATTTTTAAAAAGTGTTTATTTTATATTTCCCATGGTATATCAATTCCCTGAGGGCAATGACCATTAGCAATTTAAGTCTTTGTTCAGTTTTCAGAAAACAATGATAAATAAAAGCACTTGAAAGAGTAAAAATAACAGTTGCAGAGTAGTATTAATAATTCACGGAGGGCCCTTTCCATCTAGGTACTTTGCACATATTTTTTCCTTACGTTCATAATTATTCTAAAAGTAGGTATTGTTGTGACTCTCATTTTTCAGATGAAAGTGAAAAATGAGAAAGGTTCAACAGACTGCTCAAGATCCCCCTAGGGCTAGTGAGTGGCTCTACCAGACTCTAAGTAGCCTGGGGAGTTTGAGGAGTGTCCTTCCTTGTCACCTGGAGAATCTATAGATTAGATCAGATCTTGTCTCATGAGTTTTAAGCATTTTTATACAGTATTTTTTTTTTTTTAGTAATTTCAAAAAAAAAGAAGGAAAGAAAGAAAGGTGATGTCTTTGAGATAAGTTTCTCCTTAAAGATCCTGGGGTCTTTCTGTGGGTTAGAAAGCTGCACAAAAAGAAGCCAGACACCAAAGGTGTATATCATATTGTATTCCTCTGTTTCTGTAAAGTGTTCAGCATAGACACATCCATAACAGAAAGTAGATTAGTGGCTATCAGTGGCTGGTGGAGAAGAGAATGGAAAATGACTGCTAATGAGTGTGATGTTTGATTTTTGGGTGATTAATATGTTCTAAAATTACACAGAACTAATGGTTGTGAATATACTAATATACTGAATTGCATGTACTCTTTAAAAAGATGAATTTTTGGGTATGTGAAGTATATATTCATAAGAGTATATGTAATATCGTTATGCATGCAGCATAGTAGACTTTCAGATTTCTTGTAAAAACCTCCAAACTGATGACTAATGTGTGTGAGGGGCATATGCCTGACATCCCAGCCACTTGGGAAACTGAGGCAGGAGGATCACATATTTGAGGCCAGTCTCTGCAACTCACTAAGACCTTCAGCAACTTGTGAGACTCTGCTGTCTAAAAAAAAAAAAAAAAAAAAAAAGGACTGAGGATGTGGCTTAGTGGATTCAATCCCCAGTGCAACAAACAAATAAAACCCCTAAAACTATTGAGTCAGATGAAACTACTTACATTACAAAAGTTTAATGTTTAAATTATGATTCATCTCTGGGTTCTTAACTTGTGTTCTGAGAGGCTGAATGGTTTTCCTATTTTAAACTGTGTGCACAAGGTCCACACTTAGGGATTCCTTAAATGTTTCAAAACAACCTATTTGCATATGGATAGTCTAAACCAAGTGGTTAGTCAAGTTCTCAACTCTGCCCTTCCTTGGTCCTGTATCTAGTTGTTGTTAGACTCTGATGATGCTCCAGTGACCACAGTGAGCAGGATGACCCATACAAAACTGTTTTCACAGGTACAGCTTGAGCAATTTCTGTTCCCAGGTACCTGGCTGGGACATGGATTAGGACATGCCTGCATGTCTGCTGGGAACCCAGTGTGAGTGTGCTGATGTTCAACACTATGCACTCGGCTGGCAAACAAGGGTAGGGAACTTGCTGTTCTTGACAGAGGACAGAGAAACTAATTCGTTGTATTCACTGGGTGTGGGTGCCTCTGCTCTCTGCAGGCCGGGAGTCTTCTTCTTCTTCCCATTATATTCCACCCTAGCTGTGGCAGCCAGAATGTTCTGGAATTAGTTGGTTGTGGTGTTTGTGTCTCAGTTTTCCTAACTACAGAATGATGTTAATGACAGTGGACCCAGATGTTGAGCTCATGTGGAAAGAGGGACCTTATGAATCATTGTTTCCAATACTAGACTTAGAGACAGGGAGTGACATAGGCAGGAAATGGCAGGACTGGAATGAAACCTAGGTAGGTCTAAGTTTCTCATCTAGAATTCTTTTCACTTTGAATTCTTATAAGTGGCTATGTGATCACAAATGGAACAGGGATTTACTGATCAACTCAGAACCTTCTTCTCTGCTATATTATATCTGCAGCAATTCCTCAATCTTATCCCTGCATTTTCTATCTCCGAGCTTTCTTTCGACACTATTTCTAGCTATTTTGATAATTTTCCAGACATTTCTTATGTAGATCTTCAGAATTCAATTTATTTTATTTCTAGTCTGTTCCACAAACACTTTTTGGGCACTGTGGTGGCATTTAAGAGACAAAAGATGAATAAGACCTAGAATCCATTCTTGAGGAACTTACTGTTGAGAAGAGAAAACAGATGACATCATAGAGAGGTAGCTACTACAGTGTAAATGTGCCTAAGGTACTGATCAGAGAAAATGAAGAGTAACTTCAGAGTATGGGGTGTGGAAAGACAGGAAATGGAGGTTGGCTTCACAGAGGAGGAGGCACATAAGTTGGGGTAGCAATTAGAATTAAAAAATTACTGAAATGCTGTTATCGTATGCTTTTACTCAGGCACTATTTTAAACATTTAGCCTAAAAACATTTGTATCACAAACATTTCTAAAAGACGATAGGTAGGTACAAATTGGAATTTAGGTTTCATACTAAAAATCACACCAGAAAAGTTTAGGACTTGGCTCAGATGTTATTTCAGTAACATGCCGTGGCCAAGGAGGCTAATTGGTAAGCACTGTTGTCCCTATAGCCAGAGAAAAGATGAATGTGGCTGTAAAGGTTAGCTCAAGGGCAGCAGCGATATTGTTAAAATTTTTTTTTTGAGTATTTATCATGTGCTGTATGTACTTTGTGCATGTTACAGGCATTGTGTCATTTAATCCTCAAAATAACCATATAAATAGGGTACCAATATTACAGGTGAGAAAACAGAGACTGAGAGAGGTTAAGTAATGACTTATCTAAGCTCTGAGAAAAAAAAAAAAAAAAAAGCGAGTCAGCATATGAACCCAGTAGCATCTAATTCCAGGGACTGAATTTTAACTCTTACCCTGTGCTGAGGTGGGAACAGGGTTGGAATATAACCCAGAATTTATCTGAATTCTTTAAATCTCTTCACAAAAATTTAGCCATGAGGACATGTGGGTATGTGGATCAGTCATTATTCCTGCAAGGTGCTGAGCATCATATGGGGCCCTGTAAGGAGGCAGAGAATCATTGAGGGGAAGTCCTGGAGGATGACAGTCATCTAGAACAGAGGCCTTGAGAGAGCAAGATTATGTATCTAATGTCTCATGGGTAGCCAGTGGGACCAGCAACACCAGTGGAGGACTTTTGACACTGGAAATAGTGCTTTCTCTTTCATCAACCTTTAAGACAGATTTTGGCATCATACATAAAAGAGTCAGTTTCTGTAGGTCCAGAACCTTAAAAAAAATCTTGTGCAACTTTTAGGTGAAAGTTTCATTGTATATTTTTCTGATGTAAGATATCCTTTCCCAAACTCTATGTTGGAAGTGATGTTTGAGAATATGAGCCAGAAAGATTTCTAGGTCCCTCTTTTGATATGACACTTATTCTCTTTCTACTCTTCTTCACCACTGAGCCATGAACCACCTGATATGTTTTTTAAGTTCTTTTTAGCTTACATTTAAAATCATGCTAGTCTGTATTTTTTCCATATTTGGATAGCAAGATACCTACAGAATGAGCTAGCTTTCATATATGTAAGAGTTTAAAATCCATGGTTGAAGGTCTGAAATTGTATATGTCTCCTGACTTTGGAGAGAAAAAGTGTTAGTGTAGCCTAGGTCAACAGAAATAAAAATTCAGGTGAAAGCTAGATTAAGAAGCTAGGAGAGACTGCTGCTATGTGATATTCTGGAAGGCTACTGGGTCCATCTTATTCATGTGTTCAGAGCTGGAAGAGTTATTGTACGTCATTATGTGGTCATGCTATAGTATTCTGATTGTGTTGTAGCCAGAATCAGCTTTATTACCAGGTGGTTGACACTGAAGGGACTTCAGAAAGGGTTTCTGAAGAAAACCCTTCTCCACCCCTACAGTTCTATCAGCAGAGTCTCATTCTCCTGCGTTGAAAAGATTTTCTGAGTGTTTCCTCTTAAAATATAGTTACCCTTTACAGTAATAGCATGTCAGGCTCTTGCTTAATATCTGATAGACTGGCTATTACTTCATTTGACCATTTTAATGGGTTATGAATTCACATTCAATTCTCGAACCATCAAGCAGGAATGGCCTTGACTATCTCTGAGTCAATTGAGGCCCCAGGAGATAAGTGATTTGCTTCAGATCACCTAATAGTGCAGGAATGAGAACTTAGGACTTTTTATTTCCACCCATCCTTTTGAAAGATTTTGTTTGATTGTTTTTCACTACTTGTACGAGAATATATGTATATGTGGGTGTATGGTGTTCATAAAAAAATACACACTATTAAACTATAAAGAGTAAAAAGGAGGGCTGGGGTCGTGGCTTAGCATGTGTGAGGCACAGGGTTGATTCTTAGCAATGCATATAAATAAATAAAGATCCATTGACAACTAATATATATCTATATCTATCTCTCTCTCTATATATATGTCTTTTCAATTCCCCTGAATAAATGTTATTAAAACATTTTCTATGCACATATGTACATGGATGCATACATAATAAAATAGTGAACTTTTTATATTAATAGAGATCTCTAGCATGCATTTTCTGCGACTTATTTAGTTTTGTTCTTAAAATTTATATTCTGAGTACATATTATATAGGCATATTAAAAAACTTAAAAAATAAAAAGGTGTAATGTTCCTCACCTACTTCCCTGTCTCAAATCATAATTTCCCTTGGAGGCATTATTACCAGTTTGTCTTGTGTACAGAGATTGTCTTTGTACACAGAAGGCTTTAAAACCCTCTTTAAAAAACAAACAATAGCATATACATGTATGTATTTATTGCACCTTGCTATTTTTAAACACGATATATCTTGCAGGTTGTTATTAGCAAAAAAAGTATCTTCTTTTAAAAAACAGTTATATAGCAAATAAAGTATCTCCTTGTAAAAAAATAGCGGTATAATATGTTACATAATTCAGTTACTTCTTTACAATTAACACTTCTTTGTCCAATTGAGTATATAAATAACTGACTTTAACTGCTCTTTTGGGATTTTGTTTCCTTATTCAGTCTGCCATACCATGTAAAATTTGTATTAAATTAATTTGTATGTTTTTCTTCTATTAATCTGTCTTATGTCAGTTTTATTTCTGGGCCCAGCTGGGACCCCAGAGAATGAATGTGTTGTTTCACTGCCCTGACAACAACTATTGCCAAATTTCCTGGTATGGAGGTATGGAGATTTTGGCATTTCACCTCCCCTAGTAATGCTTGAGAGCAACTTGCCTTCCTATGACATTACCTAGAAATTTGCTTCATTCTTTTCCACAACTGCTTGATCTTCCACAAATGGTTGTACCATATTTTATTTGAACAATCCCTGTATTGATGGACATTTATTTCCTTTTTTTGGTTATATAAGCAGTGGTGCATTGAACATCTTGTGCAAGTATGTTAGCATTTCTCTAGAAAATATCTAAAAGTAGAAACCCTATTTCAAAGTTTATGTACACTGTATATTTTGATAGACCATACCAAGTGGTTCCATGAATAGGTCAAAGCAAAACATTGCCCAATCAAAGTATAACAGAGAATCTTTTTCCAAATATTCTCCCCCCAAATTGGGGGTTCATAACCCACTTCAATCTAATGTATGAAATATGATATGTCAAGAGCTTTGTAATGTTGTGAACAACCAATAAAAAAAAATAATACATAAAAAAACCCAAATATTCTCCCCCCAAATTAAGTGTCGTCTATTTGTGAAGTTTTGCCATTCTGATAGTTAAAAACTTAGTTCATGTTTTAAGTTTTATTTCCCTATTAATAGTGATATTGAGCATGTTTTCATTTATTTATTTTCTGAAAAGCACAGTAATCTCTAGAGCTACATTGTTTGGATGCAGACTCCAACTCTATCCCTTCATGACTTCTAAGTAACCACCCCTGTGCAGGTTACCTAATCTCTCTGTGCCTCAAGGGGTGTTAGAAGGATTTCATGAGATAATACTTGCAAAGTGCTGAGAAAGGTTCCTAGCTTATATTAAGTGGTCACTAAATGTTAGCTATTATTGCTAATGTAATTACTCATATTTCCTCTTCTGCGAATTACCCATTTGTATCCTTCAGTCATTTAAAAATGGTTCATGTCTTGTTAATTCACGAACACGCTTTAATGTTCTAATTACTAATTATTTTTTTATATCTATATCATCAATATGTTCTCCCAGTTCATTGCTTGTTTTTGATTCTGATTTTTTAAAATGCAGGTTTACATTTTTATATAGATGTATAATCAATCTTTTCTTTTATGGATTTTAGGTTTTATGATAACCTTTATTTCTTCAATATGATAAGTATGTGCTCCTACAATTACTTTCAATACTTTTAATTTTTTAAAATGTTTAGCTCTTTAAAATTTATTTTATCATTTTTTTTAATATTTATTTTTTAGTTTTAGGTGAACACAACATCTTTATTTTTTATTTCTTTTACGTGGTGCTGATGATCGAACCCAGTACCTCATGCATGCTAGGCAAGCTGGCTACCATTTGAGCCACATCCGCAGCCCTTTATCATTCTTAATTATAAACACTTACTCATATTAATTGCAAAAATTACTGGGTTTCACTGTGACATTTCCCTATATCTCTTGGTTCCCTTACCCTTTCCTAATCCTTCCCTAAAGGTTCCTCTTCGACTTTCAGGTAGGTCCTCCCTTCCTCCCTTCCTCCCTTCCTCCCTTCCTCCCTTCCTCCCTTCCTCCCTCACTTCCTTCCTTCCTTCCTTTCCACATGAGAGAAAAACAGTGATGCTGATCTTCCTATGTCTTGCTTATCTCCAGTTTCATCTGTTTTCCTACAAACGATGTGATTTCATTTTTCCTCATGGCTGAGTAATGCTCCTTTGTGCAGGCATACACCATGTTGTCTTTATTCATTCATCTGCTGAGGACACCTAGGGCGAACTCATGACATAAAGCTAGGTATGCAGGCATCCCCTTAACTTCATGTCCTTTAGATATGCACCCAGGAGGAGGGTAGGGCTGGTCACATGGTTGTTCTATTTTAATATTTTTAAGGAAACTCCATAATGTTTTCCATAGTGGCTGTACAAGTTTAGAGTCCCACCAACAGTGTATAAGCCTTCCTTTTTCTCTACATCCTTGTCAGCATTTATTTTCTGTGGGTTTTTTTTTTTCAGTTTGTTATTCTGATTAGAGTGAAGTGGAATCTCAAGGTAGTTTTGATTTCATTTCCCTGATGGCTAAATATATTGGATATGTTTTATACATTTATTGGCCATTTGCACTTCTTCTTTTGAGAATTCAGATCTTTTGCCCGTTTTTTACTAGATTACTTGTTTTTTTTTTATGTTGTTTTTTGAGTTCTTTATATGATCCGGATATTCACCATCTCTCAGATGAATAGCTAGCAAACATTTTCTTCCATTCCATAGATTGTCTCTTCACTTTTTTGATTGTTTCCTTTGCTGTGCAGAAGCTTTTTAATTCAATGTAATTTCATTTGTAAATTTTGGCTTCTGTTTCCTGAGCTATTCGAGTTCTATGCGGGTTATTATTGACTGTGCCTTTTTCTCCCAATCCACAAACTGGAAAATTCTTTCTATTTTTAAGTGTCTTCTTCAATTACTATTCAGTGATTTAAAATTTTCATTGTAGATGTTGTTCACCTTCTTGGCTAGGTTTATTTCTAGGTTTTTTTTTTTTTAAGCCTATTGTGAATAGGATTGTTTCCCTTTCTTTCTCAGAAAGTTCCTTATTGGTGCACAGAAAAATACTGACTTTTGTATGTTGATTTTTGTATCATGCTGTTTTGTTAAATTAGTTTATCATTTCTAAGAAGCTTTTGGTAGAGTCTAATGTTTTTATGTCATCTACAAACAGGGATAATTTGACTTTTTTTCCCCCTGTTTGTATCTCTTTTATTTCTTTCTTTTGTCTCATTACTCTGGCAAAAATTTCAAGTACTACATTGAATAAGAGTAGAGAGTGGACACCATTGTTTTGTTCATGATTTTAGAGAAAACGATTTCAGTTTTTCCCCATTTAGTATGACGTTGGCCATGGGTTTGTCATATATATATACATATATATTCATTATTATGTTGAGATATGATCTTTATCTACCAAATTCTTTCAGGATTTTTATCATGAAGGGATGTTGAATTTTATCAAAGCCTTTTTCTGTAATTATTGAGATGATCATGTAATTTTTGTTCTTGATTCTGTTTATGTGTTGTGTGTATTGATTTGTGTACATCGAGCCATCCTTTCATCATTAGAACAAAACCAACTTGACCATGGTATTTGATGTGTGTTGTTGAATTTGATTTGCAATTATTTTATTGAGGATTTTTCATCTACATTCATCAAGGATTTGGCCTAGTTTTTTTTTTTTTTTGTTGTTGTTGTTGTTGTGCCCTTATTAGGTTTTAGTTGCAGGGTAATACTTTTGTAAACTGAGTCTGAAAAGATTCCTTCCCATTCTATTATATGGACTAGTTTGAGGAATGTTGGCATTAGTTCTTTTTTAAAAGTCTGGTAAAACTCAATAATAAATGTATCCAGTCTTGGGCTTTTCTTTCTTGGGAGACATTTGATTACTGGTTCAATCTCATTGCTTGTTGTTGTTCTATTTACATTTTTAATATTCTATTGTTCATTAGTAGATCATATATGTCTTAGACATTTGTCCATTTCTTGAAAACTTATTTCCAACTTATTGGTGTATAAATTTTGAAAATGGTCCTTCCTGATCACATTGATTTCAGTGGTGTTTGTTGCAATAACTCCCTTTTTTCACATCTAATTTTATTTATTTGGGTCTTCTCACTCTTTCTTTTGGTTATTTTGGCTAATGTTTTGTCAATCTTGTTTATTTTTTTCAAAGAACCAATTTTTATTTCATTGATTCTTTCTATTTTTCTTTGAGACTCAATTTCATTTAATTTCGCTCTGATTTTCATTATCTTTTTCTCTCTATTAATTTTTAAGATTGCTTTGTTCTTGTTTTTCTAGAACCTTGCAATATATTAGGTTATTTGAGATATCTCAGTTTAAAAAATATAGGCATTTTTTAACTACAGTTCTTTTAGTACTGCCTTTGCTATATTCCACATGTTCTAGTATGTTATGTTTTCACTTATATTTGAGTTTAAGATTTTTTTTTACTTCCCCTTAATTTCTTCAGTGACTCATTGTTTGCTCAAGAGTGTATTCATTCTCAATGTGTTTGTATAGTTTCTCTTGCTGTTAATTTCTAGTTTCATTCTGTCATAATCTGATGAGATGAAAGAAATTATTTCAAAATTTTTTTGGTATTTGTTGAGACTTCCTTTATTGACTAAAATATGATCTATTTTAGAAAGAGTTTCATGTACTAATGAAAAGAAAGTTTACTTTGCAGTTGTTGGATGGAATATTCTGTAGAAGTATGTTAAGTCCATTTGTTCTGTAGTGCAATTTAATTCTGATGTTTCTTTGCTGATTTTTTGGTCTGATCTATCTATTTGTGAGAGGGGGGTTTCAAAGTTACCCATTGTTATTGTTTCAGAAAACATCTCTTCTTTTATGTCCAGAGTGTTTGTTTTATAAAATTGTGTGCTGTGACGTTCAGTGCATATATATCAACAATCATTACATTTTCTGGATGGATTATTCCCTTTATCAATGTTATGACTTTGTTTCTTCTGACTTATTTTGGCTTAAAGTCTATTGTACTAGATATGAGTATAGCCACTCCTGCTTTCTTTCAGATTCCACATGCTTAAAACATCATTTTCAGTCTGGCCAGTGATTTGAGTTTCCTACAGGTAATAGATTATTGAGTTTCATTTTTTAAATTCAGTCATCTGATCTGCATCTTTTAATTGGAGAATTGAGAACATTCAGGGTTACTATTGAAAGGTGTTATGGTTTGGATCTGAAATGTCCCCTAAAGGACTCATATGTTGAAGGCTTGGTCCCCAAGGCAGCAATTTACAGAGGTGGGACTTTGAGGAGGTGATTGAATCATGAGAGTTCTGACTTCATTAGTGTATTAATTAATCCATTGATTGCTGAATGGACAACTGGCAGGTGGTGAAGTCTGCAGATGGTGTGTGGGGGGGAAGGAAGTAGATCACTGGGGGTATTTCTTGTCCTCAACCCCTTTTCTCTCTTCTATTTCTGTTTCCTAGCTGCCATGAACTAATAGCTTTTGCTGTGATAATCTGTCTCACCTCAGGCCTAAAGCAATAGAGCCAGCTGGCCATGAACTGAGCTTTCTAAAATCAGGAGCTGAAATAGTTCTTTCCTCCTCTAAATTGTTTTTGTCATGTATTTGTCATTGGCAAAAGGCTGTTATTTATTTATTTATTTTCTGGTTGTTTAATCTATGTTCATTTCTTTCTCACTGATAGTTTACTGAATTAGTAATATTTGATTATTTCCTGATTCTTGTTTACCTACTCTTTGAGAGTTATTCTTTCCAGGGTTCTCCTAATTTCATTTTGCTTTCCCTCCTTTGTGAAGGGTTCCTGTAACTATCTTCTGTAATGCTGGTTTAGTGGTGATGAATTCCTTTAGTTTATGCTAGTCTTGGGAGATCTTCATGCTTATTCAATTCTGAAGGAAAACTTTGCTGGGTGTAATCTATGTTTGCTAGTTATTCTCTTTCAGGATTTGAGATATATCATTCCATGCCTTCCTGGCCTTTAGAGTTTGGGCTTAGAAATGGGTTTTCTTTTATAAGTGTCTTGACACTTACCTTTTGCAGCTTTCAATATTTTTTCTTTGTTCTGTACTTTCGGCAGTTTAATTATAATATGATTTGGAGAGGTTCTTTTGTGATCATGTCTTTTTTTTGGGTTCTAAATGCCTCCTGTATCTGAATATCCATGTATTTCCCAAGATTTGGGAAATTTTCAGCTATCATTTCACTGAAGGGCTATCTATGTCTTTAGCCTGTACCTCTGCTCCTTCATCTATACTTATGATTTGCACATTTGGTCTCTTAAATGTGTCCTATGGGTCTTGTATATTTTGTTCATTCTTACTTATATTTCTTATATCATTATTTAATTCATCAACCTGTCTTCAAGCCCTAATATTCTTTCACTTGATCTAGTCTATTGGTAAGGGTTTCAACTGAGGGGTTTTTTTTTTTTAGTTTTTGAGCTTTTCATTTCCAAAAATTTCTTTTTGATTCTTTTTCTAAATCTCTCTCACTTCATTGAATTGCTCATTAATATCCTGCATTGTCTTCTCAAATTCATTCAGCTGTTTATTTGTATTCTCTTTGAATTTATTGATCATTTTAACATCAAACTTTTAAATTCTTTTTCTGGAATTTCAGTACCATTAAAATTAGAGAGTTATGAATTTTTGGAGAGTCAGATTCCCATATATTTTTCATTTTCATCTTGTATATTTATATTGAGCTTTGTATATCTGTCAGGGTGTATATTCTCTCCACTTTAATTTTTTTTTTTTTTTTAGTTTTAGTTGGACACACTACCTTTATTTTATTTATTTATTTTTAGTGGTGATGAGGATAGAACCCAGTGCCTTGCATGTGCTAGGAGAGCGCTCTACCACTGAGCCCCAGTCCCAGCCCCATCTCTCCACTTTTACTTGAGGAACTTCTTAGGGTCTCTTGATAATGTGCCCTGTGCTATTGGTTTGCTCAGTGTTAAATTTATTTCCAAATAGACTTAGTAGTGTAGTTTTCCTGTGGCTTCTCTGGCTATAATCAATGGGTTTTGATGTTGTGCCTACTGTGTTGGAGATTGAGGGACCCTTTGTCTATAGGCTTCGTAAGAGTGAGATTTCTTTGATAGTTGGGACAGGTGTGTTGCAGACAGCAGATTATATGGGCCACACCCTCTGTGGTTACTCCTCCAGGTTTGTCTACAATGTGCTGTGTACAAGGGTATGGGAGTGACCTGTGCTGAATTGCCTCATAGTGCAGTTTCCACAACAGTTGTGTTATTTCTCTCTACTGTTGCTATGGGGGCGATTGCCTAGGTGTGAAACTTTGGGTGCCCCCTAGCTGTGTCTACTTGAGGTTAAGTCATCAGCTTGGGGCTTTTATCTCCACCAAGGTTTGAGTGGGACTTGGTCATGGCTGGAGTAAAGTACAATTTCTTTTAAGTGTCCTGTCGGTGTAGATCAGCAGCTGAGCATCCACCCAATCTGCTTGAGGTGCTAGGCTTGATCATCTGCTGTATTTGGAAGGAAAGTAAACACCCACAATAGAAACAAAAACAAAAACAAAAACCCAAGATGGAAATGCAGAACAGTCAATTGAAAACTTCAACTATAACACTAATACTATAGAAAATTAAGAGGCAAACATAGAACAAAGTTAAAACTTAGAAAGTAAAATTAATAATAAAGGGAAATAGGAGAGAGAAAAAAATCTTATTAAAGTATAATAAAAATAAAATAAAAGGAATAAAAATACAAATTAAAATAATAAAAGATATAATAATTAGAGAAAAAAAAAGAATAAAGAACCCTACTCGCACCACCTCCCCGCCAGAAAAGAGTCAAAAATTCCTTCTAGGTGAGATATTAGGATTGCTGACACTTCTTCCAAGTGTGCCTTTTATTCCAGAGTCTTGGTCAATGCCTACACTGCAGCCAGCTGTTTTTACCAGCCCAGCTTCAGCATTATATGGGCTACACCCAGTAGGCCCGTATTCAGCCCTGAGGATTTTGGACTGCTCAGTGTTGGGCCTCACCAGACTTGAGATGTGGCCAATGTTTGGGCTGGACCAAGCTTTTCTTACCACCTGAGTTTCAGTGTTATTTGCCCCACCGTGGGTGTGTGTGTGTATTAAGCCCTGCAGATTAGAGTCTTTGCACCTGGGGTTGTGACAAATATCCAACCCACAGCTACACCTGGCATGTCTCAGGGTGTGTGTGTATGTCGGGGCAGGGGGAGGGCAGTCCAATGGGTGAGCTCAAAGCTAAAGGGGAAGGCACAGGAATGGAGCCCTTTTCCACCTTGGTCCCAGACCTGGCTCTTTGCTGTGTACTCACATGGTATCTTGCTCCATCCTGCTTCTGGTTGCAGAAGGCAGGCCCACTAACAGCTGTGTACCCCCCTACCCCCCTTCATTCTGGTCTGCGCTCCTCATTGCTCAAACCATTTGATAGTCTCCAGAGCCACGACGTCTTGAGTAGCTATCTCCCGTTCAGTCACTGTGGCGGGGTGTCCACAGGAACCCCAAATTGTGAATGTTCTGAATTTTCTGTTCCTTTAGAACTATTTGGTCCCTAACAATAGGAACTTTGTCAAGAGTCTGTCTGGTTGTAGCGCTCAGAGTTTGCTGAGCAACTGACTTTGTTTCCTAAAACTAACTCACAGTACAGGAGACTCTTGGATCAAATCTCCAGACTGGACTGAGAGTTTCCATGAACCATGGATTTCTTCTGTGATTAGGACTGGTGGGTCTTAGCTTTTTCCAGGGCTAAATGCACTCTTGCCCTACCTTATGCTTGTGGTGTCTGGCTCTCTCCCCTCAGAGGGAGTCAAGCCCTGGCCACCTGCTTTGCCCTTTTCTCCACATTACCCTCCCCTTTCTCCCTGATGCTTAATTTCTAGTCTCTTCACTTTGGCTTCTCAGAGTTTCTTCTCCTTTTCTTTCCTTGAAATGTAGTTTCTCTTTTTTTTTTTTTTTTTTTTTTTGCCCTAACTCTTCTTCCTTACAGAGTGGTAGAGAGGAAATTTCTATTCTGCTGTCTTGCCTTCTCTCATACTAAACGTCTGGGAAGGGGATTTTACTTCTTGTAAGGGAAGAATTTTACTTCTTTTATTTTGCTTTGAACAATCAGTGAATTGTTACATAGTATTTATATCTATACCACAATTGATTTGATTTTCTATTTCATTTAATTTTACTGGAGAAAATTTACATTTGTGCGCTCCAATTGCCTCCAAATCCAGATATGTGTTGATTTTTCTCTTTTTAAAGTTTCCTCTTAATATATCCTTCCTTTTTCTTCATTTAGACCTTATGTATTTTTAGTTAATATTATTCAGGCATTTCATAGTTTCATTAGTACTGTGAAGAGTGTCATTCTTTGGATATTTTTCAACTGCTTATAGTTCATTCAGCATGAAGGAATAGATTTTTCTATGGTGCTATTTTATCTAATGATTTTACTGATTTTCTAAGGTATATATATTGTGAGAAAAATGTAATGTATAAAAGCCTTCCCTGTTTACTAGTTTATCACTTTTAATATTTTTATGGGTTTATATTGATATATTTTATTCTATATATTTATTGTTTTTTTGTTGATCAAGGCATCTAACTCAGGGCTTTGTGCTTGCTAGGCAAGTGCTCTACTAAGTTATATCGCCAGCTCACGATATATTTTAAAACCATGTAACTTACACAAAACTTCCTAAATAGATCTTCTTCTTTGTCTTGATTAAATATCAGCTGATCTTTCCATTGCCACATTTGCTTTCTCTGCTTAGCATTTCCACATTGAATCTTTTTGTATCTCCATTTTCAACTTTTTTTTCATTTTCTATGTCTCCAAAAATATCATAAATCTAGGTTTGTGCTTTTCTCCTCTAATTTGAGGCAAATTTAGTGCCATTTAAATTTATTGTGATTTCTAATATATTTAAATATATCCCCCACTTCTCTCTCCCTCTCATCTCACATCTCTCCCTTATTCTCTTCCTCCTCTTCCTCTCCTTCTTCCCGCCTTTACGATCTCATTATTTCTACCTTCCTGTTTCTTCAGAGATGGTGAAGTATTGAAATCTTCTTTCTTCTTGCTTCTCTGAAATGGTAGAAGAGTTGGTAGAAGCTCCAGTTTTTTGAGTCAAGGATTTCCTTATGTGGTTTCTGTGCCAGTCTACAGAGTTCTGCTAGTCTATCCATCAGAGGTCCTCTGTCCTCAAAATCTTACAGAAGATGCCTGTGCTGATTTATATGGTTGCTCTGTGCCTTTAGCACAGTGGTTCTCCACCCTGACTTATCATCAGAATCATCTAGAAGCATTTTAAAGATATAGTTTCCTGGACACCATCCTGCTCCGATATGAATCAGAAGCTCTGAAAATAGGGCTTGGGAATTTGCATTTTATAAATCACCTCAGATAAGTTTAGGTGTACATGAAAGTTGAGAACAATTATCTATCCATTAGTAGATACATTAAATATCTAAACAAATATATTTAAACACAGATTTAATCTAGAATTCATCAGTATCTATAGCTTATCTAATGAAGACATACCATCAATTCTGTTTATCTTTGCCCACATCATCCCCACAGTGTTGTAATTATTTGAATTCCCCAACTTGGATGAATGCCTTAGCATTTCCACATTGAATCTTCACATTTATGAAGCTGCAAAAGGTAAACAGTCCTTAGAATTTTTACGAGCTGTGAGCCCCACTATATTGTGCCCATGTGGAAAGGCATGAAGTTTATTTGAGGGAAACTGGGCTCAAGAAGAGAGGCATGCTGTGTCCCTGGACATCTGAATAAGCTGAATACATGGCCTTAAAATGTTTCTTAATGCTTTGCCTCACTTCAGTGATAAGATGGATACATTTGTGGGACTTTTAAATCCAGTTCCCACCACCATACTGGTAGTTTTAGAGTTCCAAAGTTAATAAACAGAATCAGTGTTGCGGGTGGGGACATTGTTATTCCATACATAGAGCAGTGCTGTCTCAATGAAGCAGCTGGGAATTTCTATGACATTACAGACATCCCACCTCACCTAAAAGCTGTGCCTCTGCAGCTCAAATTGGTCATAAGACTTTCTTGGGATTCTAAGGGCAAGCATATGCATTTAGTCACTATCATGCTTCTATTCCAGTGGCTTATTTGGGTCATGTACATCTATATTATTTTTAAGTCTTTCAAAGCAAAATCTACAAAGGGTATATCTGGGACATCTGCTCTAGCAGATATAAATGCTCCTATTTGTTGGAAAACTACTTTGAATCACTGATTCAGAGTGATCAAATGTTTTTAACTACCTAATAGAAGGATGCTTTCTGCTTACCTGCTTCCCCAGCTCTGACAGCTCTTGTGTGCCCCTATCTATTCCTAAAATGCCAGTGCTGCAGTCTGATTGTCAATAGGTTTTCTTCCTTGTACATTCCCATCATGGCTTCCAGCCACTGACATTATCTCAGGAAAAATGTGCATCACTAACAAGTTCTCCTTGAATATATCTCTTTTATCAGAAAGCAAAGAGTTGTTGTTTTTTTTTCCAGAAGCTCCAGGAAGAATTCCTTTTAATGTCACAAAGAATTCTTTTGGTGGGCATATGATCACTTTTCTTTTGAGAGATACCAGGGCACTGGGAAAAGGAATAATATAGAAGAAATTGAATTACTACAGTTAGCTAAATAATATATGATTGTTCTAAGCAAACAACACAAAAAAATCAAGGTGCTGTGGAAAAGGAAGAAGTGTGTGTGTGTGTGTGTGTGTGTGTGTGTGTGTGTGTGTCTGTGTGCTGGATAGACAGTCTGTGCTGTTTCTTTGCTTAGCTTGTTAGTTTATATCCATGTAATTACATCATATATAAATAGGCATCTATGGATTTGTTACACATGAGAACCTCTTTGGAGCTCATATAAAAATATAGATATTGGATTCTACATCAAGCCCACTGATGCTGCTGGGCTGGTTCACACCAGTGTGTTCTGAATCCCCTCCTTTTCACATGACATTGTGATTTAAAGTTTCCAATGTTATTACATTTTTACATTCACCTTTATTAGATGATTCTTAATGGTCATGCAATATTTATTTATTTATTCTAATCAGTTATACATGACAGCAGAATGCTCTTTTATTCGCTGTACACAAATGGAGCACGATTTTTGACTCCTCTGGTTGTACCCAAAGTCGGGTCACAATATTTGTGCAATCATACATGTACCTAGGGTAATGATGTCCATCTCATTCCACCGTCTTTCCTACCCCGTGCCCCTTCTCCCCCTCCCCTTTGCCCCATCCAAAATTCCTCCACTCGTCCCATGCCTCCCCTGGTCATGCGATTTTTAATTCCACTATTTTTTTAAATTTAACTTGTTTCCAGCCTTTATAATGTTATTAAAAATCTTGATAGAAACCTCTAAAATTCATGAATTCCTATTTTTTTTGCATAATTAGCAATATTTAATTTCCTAGGAAATACCAGAAGTGGGGTTATTGAATCAGTGGGTTCAAATATTTTGAAGATTCTTTGTGTATTGCTAGACTTATTTCCATAAGCTACTTAAGGTCCAGAACTTTCATATGTTATTAAAAAGGGACATTTTCTCAAAAAACAAAAGTTGCTATAATAAGAACGGATTATTAATATAAAACAAGTGAACTGTTTTTCCCATAATTACCCTTATAGATCTACCCTGGAGTGATGTTATTAATGAAGCAGTCCAGAAAGCAAAAAGTGATTCTGAAGTGACTTGTTTTTAGTTGAATTTCTGGAGTCCTGGGAGGGAATGCACCGCCCTGAGCAATGCCACCTACTGCTGTTTCTTCCTCCCCATCCTCTTTGCACCCTGTGATGCTTCTCTTCTCCATCTCTGGAAAAACCTTAAGATATTGCTTGGTGCCTTTCCCTTTCCGTTTCTGTGTCACAAAAGACAGAAGATGAATCTGGATTTGGCAGAGAAGTTCTGTGAGTGCGTGTTTGGCAAAACTGGGAACCCAAGTTAAAGACCAGGAGAAACGCCAGGAGCATTCATACGTGTCCCTTGGTATCTTGGAATCTGAGATTTCTGTCTATCCCAGATCATCCTACCTGATCAGGTTAGGCCCAGGGAAGGCAAGATCCAAACCCACCTCTTCTCTGTAGTATGATTAAGCTTGTTACATGTTTATAAAATGCAACTCCTAGGAAGGAAAGAATAAGTAGACTGTCTATTATTCTTATTAACTCAGACATAGCTGAGATTTGTTTCACTACTTAAGGAGAATTTAGCAAATACACTGGAGTTAAACACAGAAAAACTTTTAACAAAATAATAAGCATCCCCAATATTTAGTATTGAGTTGTTGCCAATAGTGTATGCAACATGATAATTCTCAGGTTACCCTTATTACTATATATCAGCAGTAGCACTCAATATCAGAACGATTAGGAAATCTGGATTTAAATCCTAGTTCTGATTTTAAAGTCTTGTGACTATGTCGCTTTACCTCTCTGGGCTAAGTTTTTTTTTTTTTTTTTTTTTTTTTTTTACCAGAAGTAAAGAAAGTAGACTATACTATTTTAAGGTCCCTTTCTACTTTGAAATTTTATTTTTCTTTGTATTCTCAAAGAATCTAGGGGTAAAAGAGCCTGATGTGGGTTGCAGCTAAGTTATTACAGGAAATCCAGTGAACACAGGGTAAAACAAACAATAGATTAAAAATTCATCTTCCCCAACTCTATGCTCCCCAAAAAGATACACATTTTTTTTTCTGGGGAAAAGTTAGTTCTCATTTTCTCCCGCAAATTTGTGCCCACTGCAAACCTTCAAATCTCTTTCCTGGAAGTTGTCCCCTTGTTACATGAACAAGAAGAGGTTTTCTTCCTCCCAACCTACTGCAGAAATCCTCAAGCAATGGGTTGTTGGAACCCATCAATGCAGGAAAGATGTGGAATCTGATAGAGGTTAAGTCCCAGAAAGAACTGGGAGAGGACTTGAAATAGAATGTTTCTCTATGGACCCACAATTTCTTACTAGAGCCGGCGTGGTCCAATGGTTACAAATATTAAGTCAACCCAAATTGAAATAAATAATGATCTGCCGCAGTCTTGGCTGGGCACAGAATCACAAGCCACCACACAGCTTTGTAGATTCAAACAGCAAATCTTTATTCCCGAACTCACACCGGCCTCCACACACGTACTGGGGCAATCCCAGTTCTGCTGCCACCCAATTCACCTACTCCACGAGGCTTTCTTCCCAAAATGCTCTCTGAATCTCACGAGAACTCAATGGGAGCTCAGGCAGCAGGAACGCCCTAATTCCAGCAGCAATAATCCTCAACATCGAACTTCCCTAAAATCCAAGGTCTTAAACTGGGAACGCCCTTAACCCAAGGACCGGGATACTTCCTCAAACCTGATCAGCTCTAAACCCGGATCCGCCTTCCTTGAGCAAGGTCACCTTACATGCAATGTCAACAGCGAAATTCCAAGGCAAGTCATTTAACATGGGGTACGCTAGCAAGGAAATTTTGATGCGTCATTTCTACTTGGTAATGGCCCTCAGAAATGATCCTTTTTATAAAGATGACACATCAAAGAATTCTCATATTACACTTAAAATTTTATACTTGGATCTATAAGTGGTTAACTGTATAGGAGTTTGGTGAAGAGGAATTTTGAAGGAGGAACTACAAAAAGTAGTAAAGGGGCAAGGATGTGACCCCAAGCACATCTTCTTTAGAAGAGACACTTCTGGGTCTTTGAGAAGAGTAGCACAATTATAGTTTCTATGAAAGTTGGGATGTGGTTGGTTTGAGGTTCTCACTGGGCCATTGTGTGACCTCTCAATGCAGTCCTGAAGCTGGCAGATGATAGGGATCCAGTTACATGAGTCCCAAAGGGCAGAGTGAGAAGCAGGGTCACAGCGCAAACAGGACAGATAAGATGCATACCCAGAATGATAAGGCACCACTGCTAAGATGACAGAGGAATGGGGAAATAAAAAGATATCCTGTTGGGTGGGACCCACATATTTTTTAATCAATTAAATAAATGCTTTTCTTGTAATGCAAGATAGATGTTAACTAGTTAGTTACTTGTCTTTAAACTGAGCTTTCTCATTGTACCTACTTATACCTTTTGATTATTTATTTATTCACTAAATAATTCATATGCCATCATTATTACATACTCACATTTACACACCATCAGCATTGTGTTGTGTGCTATGGTAGTCTGTGACCTCAAAGTGTTGGTAGTCACCTATCCAGCCAACTAGAACAATATAATTTATATATAAATCAGGTGCCATAGTATTGTCAGGGGTGGAATGAATAAGAATACTTAAAGTTAGAATTATTAGGTAAGGTATGACAAGAGAAAGTTAGAATAGCTGGTTTCCAAAATTCTTTCTATATCTTAACAGAGTCTAATTTTGTTTGTCCTAAATTTCCTTTTCAGGTCCCATAAGCCTCATGAATTTTATTACACAAGATAATATTTAATATTTCATGTGTGGTAGTTGCCTTCTGATATAAAATTAGTAGTAGATTTTATTATTTTCATTTTATTTATAAAGAAAATGGGGCTCAGAGCAATTAAGTAACTCCCTCAAGGTTGCAAAGCTGGGAAGAACAAGAACTAAAATTTGAACCAGAGAATCCATCTCCACAGTCTGTGGTCTTATTCATTTCACCATGTTGCATGAATTTGAATTTATATATATATATATATATTCACAGAAAAAGAGAAAAAATATTGGAACGATGAACACAAAGTCTAATTTCTATGTAACTTTCATTGAATAGGAAGAAAGTTCATCCCTCCCTCTTTAATAAAACAAGACATGATTATTGTTAGATAATTTTTGAACCTATATAATTTTGATTTTCATTGCAGGACATAAAAGCACAGGCTGAAACAGGGGAATGATTTGAGTGTTATGTTAAGATTTCTTCCAAAGTTCAAACTTTATTTCTGTGAAGCCCAAAGACTGTGCACATGTTTACTTGGGTAAAATGTCTCTCAGATCTGCTATTCTCTAGGCAGATTCTCTGATATTATTCTCATTAAATAACTATTAAGGGAATGGCATTTTTACATTCATACTGTGCTGGTTGAAATGGGTATACATGGCAGAATAGACATGGTACCTTCCATTAATGAGCTTATAATTTAACTGGGGGAGACTAAACATTCCCTTTAAGTGAGCTTCACAATCTAACACTTTGTAGATAATCACCCAAACAAGGAATTCAGGGAGCTGAAAGGCCAGTGAGCAGGGTTTGGCTAGATAGGTAGAAGGCTTACCATGCAACATAACTTTAACATCTCTGCAGATTCTCTGCGGGTCCTCATCTGTTTCTGGGGCCTTCACCTCTTCAACCCATATGCTCTGCCTCAACTTCTGCTGCACCTGATGGAATCTCAGGACAGGCCCATGAGCTTCTAGCACCAGAAACTGACCAGCTCCATGCCTGGACTCTCTGGCTTCTCCCACCACTCTGAGACTTACATGACAGACCATATTGCTAAGCATGGACTGTGGCTTCATCAGCAGCCACCAAAACGTCCAAAAAATACAACTTAAAAATGTGGCAAAGTTGATTTTGGCCAAAGAAAAGCAGGAAATGTTTGTGTTGGTGAGTACTTTTTCCCTTTCTTTCTCTCATGGACCTATCTGAGGTACATTTTCCATAGGTACAGCCTGTGCTGTGACATCCTGGTTGTCTAAGCAGGTGACCTTCAGGTAAGTGACAGAAACTCTTCAAGCTCATTGTAGAGACCATTGTTGTCATGCATTATCTCCATTGCTTCTATTTTTCTCTGTCTCCCTTTCATTTTTTTTTTAACTTTTTTGCTCTGGGATTGTACCTCCATATTAAAGTAATACCCTGTAAGCTTTGCCTTGGTTTCTGTTTCCTAGAAGTCTTTTTTTTTTTTGAGGGGGGAGGTTCCAGGGATTGAACTGAGGGGCACTTGACCACTGAGCCACATCCCCAGCCCTATTTTGTATTTTATTTAGAGACAGGGTCTCACTGAGTTGCTTAGAACCTTGCTTTTGTTGAGGCTGGCTTTGAATCCACAGTCCTCCTGTCTCAGCCTCCTGAGCCACTGGGATTACAGGATTACATTGTGCCTGGCTTCTAAAAGTCTTTGAGAAAGACAGAAGAGAAGACAAACTTTGTAGGGTATAGAACATGCAAACACAATCTGGGCTAAGAACATTTATGAGCAAAGTGGCCAGAGTCAAGTTTTGGAGGGCCATGGATTCTTTGAAGGCCTTTGAACAAAGGAGTGGCATGATGGGGACTGGGATTAAAAAGGTAGAACAGGCTGAGAGAGAAAATTGAAGTGATGGGAGAAACTGGATGCAGGAAAACTAGTAATGATTTCCATGTGAAGATGAGGCAGGATGAAGACACTTGGAATGACTTTAGCCATCTTGAGGAAACTGGAAACAAGGCAGTTGACTAGTAGTGAGGAAGAAGAAGGTAAAAATGGTGGGTCGCAGGTAAGGAGAACTTCTGTGCACTTTTCTGAGGTCATGTTCCTGACCATCCACCATCCAGATGGGGCCACATTGCTTCTTGCTGGGTCTGGCATTGTGACTCTTCACCAGTATGCTTCTAGGGCACCCACAGCATTTGTCATTTCATGATTAGCTTGTGTACTCTAAACAAATTGCCAAAAGACTCATCATATATTTACACGGTCCATTTCAATTTGGATTTTGTTTATTCAATATTGTTAATTTCATGCAAATCAAAGCTTCTCTAAATTTCATCTCACTTCAGTCAGAATAGCACTTATCAAGAATACAAACAATAATAAGTGTTGGTGAGGATGTGGGGAAAAGGGACACTTATATATTATTACTATGGGACTGCAAATTGGTGCAACCACTTTGGAAAACACTATGGAGATACCTTAGAAAAGTTGGAATGGAACCACCATTTGACTCAGCTATCCCACTCCTCAGTTTATACTCAAAGGACTTAATATCATCATACTAAAGTGATGCAGCACATCAATGTTTCTAACAGCTTAATTCACAAAAGCTAAACTATGGAACCAACCTAGATACCCTTCAACAGATTAATATATAAAGAAAATGTGATATATATACACAATGGAATATTACTCAGCTTTAAAGAAGAATGAAAATTATGGCATTTGCTGGTAAATGGATGGAGCTGGAGAATTTTATGCTAAGCGAAATAAGCCAATCTCATAGAACCAAA
The DNA here is from genome assembly GCF_964194105.1 of Spermophilus citellus. Classification (NCBI taxonomy): domain Eukaryota; kingdom Metazoa; phylum Chordata; class Mammalia; order Rodentia; family Sciuridae; genus Spermophilus; species Spermophilus citellus. Next base: position 86,756,587 of record NC_138188.1, read on the forward strand.
GGCCAAATGTTCTTTCTGATAAGCAGATGCTGATCCTTAGTGGGCTGGTGGTGGAGAGTGGGTAGGGAAGAATGAAGGAATTTGGTTTGTAGAGGGGACAGAGGGGAAGGGTGGGATGTGAGGATGGGAAAGACAGACATTATTACCCTATATACATGTATGACTACATTCCTGAAGGAGAAGTTGTGCTCCATTTGTGTGTAATATGTCAAAATGCTTTCTACTATCATGTATAATTAGAACAAATAAAAAAGCTGTTAATTAACTTAAGAAATTAAAATTCATTTTTTGTTAATTGAAACTGCTATCACAGAAAATGTTTCTTGTAGCACTTTTAATGATCAGCTAAGCTCAGTTGTTGTATAACAATTGACTTTTCTTCTGACTGTAAAGTCAAAATAACCACAGAACAGTCAGATAGCTATGACTTTTGTCTAGATCTCACTGTTCATGAGAAGGGAGCAAGCCAAACATTCATTCTGAATCTGAAATGTGAAAGTGTGTTACTCAATTAGTCTAATTTGAAAATTCCTCAGCTACATTTAAAATATTTTTGAGTATCTTTAAAATTTCTGGGTACTTGATGCTCTGGCCAGCTGTGTGGAATTCCTGGGTTTATGTTGAAACTCCTGTGTTCAAGATTGTTTGTTTTTCTAGAGGAAAGAAAAATTAACATTCCAAAATATAACTCAAAGGTACAGGTGGGCAGATGTAAACTATAAACTAGAGGAGAAAATAATCTACACAGTTTCTGAATTGAGGAAACTTAACAGAATCCTAAATTACAACAAATAAACACACAAACCCACGGAAACCACAAACATGGAAATGGGTCCCATAAGGAGAAAGGCAATTTGTTGTACATGATGTTGCACATGTTTTTCAGACTTAGTGTCATGTGGTGAGTGACTCAGGTAAGCGTCTGCTTTTGACTCTTGTGGTGGCGTAGGTGTGAAGGTCGCTCCTTCGAGGATGGTGTTCTACTATATTTTTTCCTTTTTAGTATGTGGGGATTGAACTTAGGGGTACCTGGCCACTGAGCCACATCTCCAGCCCCATTTTCTTTAAAGAGAGGGTCTCATTGAGTTGCTTAGTGCCTCGTTTTTTTGCTGAGGCTGGATTTGAACTCACGATCTTCCTGCTCCAGCCTCCGGAGCCTGTGGGATTACAGGCATGTGCCACCACACCGGCTCTACTAACTCTTGATGATGATAGTTCTGAGATGCCTGCTTTAAGCCCCCACAACTGCTCTTGCAGAGATCCAGCCTCACCCTGAGATGAGTGTCTTGGCAGCATTTTGGCTATACTTGTTGGTAAAGACTCATCTGCTTGTCATCAGTAATAACAGGTTTCAGTTTCATCACAGGAAGAAGAACAGCATTTAGAAATCAACTGAAAGATTGTGGGAATGTGACCAGTGTCATGAGTAGAAGGCCAGACACAGATGTAGAAGTTCAGAAGTAGGGGGAACCTCACATTTGCAATGGTAGGTTAAAAAAAAAGCCACCTCAGTGAGGAAGTGAAGTGTGAAACACAAGGGACATGTGGAGGAAACGGAACGAGACCAGAGACTTTATTTAGTTTGTCATGCCCGTTCACAGGATAAAGTGTGTGCTGAGTTGGCCCCTTTAACCATATCAAGATTTCAATGCCAGCGCTTTCAGCACTGCTTAAAATGTTGTCACAAGGTCATGGACCCTCTGCAGACCCAGTTTCCTTCCAGTTGCTTTCAATTTTCGCACCACCAACGTATCTGTCCCTGACTATCTTGGCTCTCTTGCCTTGCCTAGGCCCAGTGGGATTTGGCTTAGATCTCTTTAACATGGTTCTGATCTGACAACCTCAAATTATTGCCTGTGAATCTCATAGGTTAGAGGTTTCCTGGTCTGAGCTGCCCTCGTCCTGGGAGACAGATGGCCAATGTTTATTGCTCCCACGGAGGCTGTTGAGAAAGCTTTCTTCCAAGGGAAAGAAAAACATAAAATAAAATAGAATCTGACTAACGAGCCAACCAGCATACCCCCATCTCCAAAGCATCCTCATCTAGAGAGAGGGATTCCAGTGATCCCCCAAACAGGCTGCCTGCATCCCCTGGGTGATGACCCAGTACAGGCTGCAGCCACTGTGTACCCCTTCAGCTATGGGTGAAGAAAGTGCAGCAGGGCCAGCAGCAGCCCAGACGCCCAGCTAGATTCTGCTCCTTTCTTCTAGCTTTTTTTTTAATATTGTGTTTTAGTTATAGTTGGATACAATACCTCTATTTTATTTTATTTTTATGTGGTGCTGAGGATTGAACCCAGCGCCTCGCATGTGCTAGGCAAGCGCTCTACAGCTGAGCCACAACCCCAGCCCCCTCTTCTAGCTTTTCCTAATTATGTCTTTTGATTTGCAGAAGTGACATCTGAAAGGTGCCTGAGAGTGGCCCTATAAAGTACTGGTATTTGCTCTGGGTTCAAGAATTCGCCATCCTTTTTTTTTTTAAATATAGGAAAATGAGACAAAATAGGGCTTCACCATCATCCCTTCAAAGTTGAAGAGATACATGGCCTTGGTACAAGACACATGTTGTTTTTTCCATTCCTTAAATCAGTGCTAAGACCTTTCTAGACAACCTTTTCCCTCTTCTGTTTTTCTCTGCTGGATATATTCCCATCTGACATTCTATATTTTAGTTGTTTTTTATTTGTTTCCCTCAACTGGCATTCACGCCCCAGGAGGGCAGGGATTTTTGTCTGTTTTGTTTACTGCTTTTTCTCCAGCTCTCAGAATCATATCTGGCACAAGGTACATGCTTAATATACATACAAACATCTTTATATGTCTTTATAAATATTTGTTGAATGAAGAGATTCTCCAGCATAAAACCTTATTCACTGTTGGTCAGTCTGATCACTTCAAATATGTTAACATTTTTTTCTAAATAATTCTTTCTGCTATTTATCTGAGTAGAATTTTCTATTTTTTTCAACTCAAATTACATCTTGTTTTAGGTCCTGGTCTGATTGCAGTACCTGGGAGAAGCTTTCCCCAGAATCCCAAACCACAGCAATCATTAGCCTCTCTGCTCCTCAGGCTCTTGCTTCCACCATTCGTGTTTGGAATTATCACAACCTCTGAGGGCTGGACTGCACTGCTTGCCATTCAGGGCATCCTTCTGGCCTGGATCTCGTCCTTTCTAACTTCATCTTATTGTCAATGTTATGCTCCTTGGGCCTTAACAGATGTTACCTTCAGCTGTGTGCACTTTGCTCATTCAAACCTTCCTTAATCAACACACTATCCAACACCGTTTGGAGGTGACACCATGGAAAACAAATAAATTGGGGCAGTTACAAGCTCTAGGAAATCATAGTCTAGTGGGACCTAGAGGATCAACTAATACCAATGTAAACTCCATGAAGGTAGAAACATTTTTAAAAATATTATCTTTGTGTATCTTTGTTCAGATAAGGCCTCAAATAATGCTAGGTACTGCATGAGCTCCATCAAGGTACCACGATGGGAGAACTCTAGCACTGGCAGGAGTTCATTCCATTCTAATCCAACCACCTCATTTTATGAATGTGGATACAAAAAGAGGGGTTCACAAATTGCCTGTCACACAGCTAACTAAGGAAGGATCTGTCTTGAGTCAAATGCATTTTGCTATATCCCTATATTATTGTCAGAAAGAGTTAAAAACAAGGCTGATATATGTAAAAGTAATTGAGTTAAAAAGAACTCATTGAAATTCTAGAGGACTAATATCAATAAAATGAATATCTACTATGGAAGTGATTAATATTCCTTGCATGCTCCTTTTAATTAGAATTACAGAATATAAAAGATTCTCTTGGAATAAACACATCACACCAAATGTAAAATTCCTTGTGGTCACCAGTTTGTGACTGGTGGCCTCCAGGAACCAATCAAAAGTCACAGCCAGGACCATTATTTGAGATAGTGATAAGTACTTTGGTGGCCCTACCTTGACTGTTCCAGGCTGTGGCTCTGATCCTTATCTACTGTCTTATTCTGTTTGCTTCCATTAAGTTCATAGGCATCCTTAGAGAGTGAGAAAGTGCACCCTCAGGGTACTTGGCTCGGGGCTCCTCTTGATCCACATTTAGATTACCATGGCAGCGACCATAAGAATCTTGGTGACTTTGTTTGGCATTCTCAGTACCCTTTCTGTATAGAGGGTCTTCCTTCTCAGCAAGACTAAGCACTAACTTACTCTATTTCTTTTAAATTCCAAGTGATGTGTCAGTCAGTACATGAAGAAGGAAAGGTTTGGTAACAGGACTTTTCCAAAGTAGAATTTAAGAGGAGGATTTAAAGGTAGATGTGTGTGTGTGTGTGTGTGTGTGTGTGTGTGTGTGTAAGAAAAATTTAATTGCTATTGCAAAAAAACATATTTGAAGTAGAAACTGGTTTCAATAACATTAGTAGAGAATATGTTCTAAAAGTAGAGGTGACTGGATGCAAAATTCTGGTGGCAATTCAATAGCACAGTTCCAGATTATTAAGCTGAGGCCAAAACCTAATGAGGATGAAAGTTTTGTCTGTGGGGAATTTTGGATGATACCTACAGAAATATGCACTGACTGTGCATAAACCAAATTGAATTATTTTCACAAGTGTTGTGAAGTTTCATATAGTGTTATGGTTTCATATAGTGTTATGGTTATGTGAAGTGTCTACCAAAATATCATGTGTGAGACAATGCAAGAAGGTTCAGAGGAGAAATGATCGGGTTGTGAAAGTCTTAACCTATCAGTGAATTAATCCCCTGATAGGAATTAACTGAGTGGTAACTGAAGGTGTGTAGCGTGTGGCTGGAGGAGGTGGGTCCCTGGGGGCATAGCTTTGGGGTATATTATTTTGTATCTGGTGAGTAGAGTCTCTTTCTCTCTCTCTCTGCTTTGTGATCATCCTATGAGCCGCTTCCTTCTGCCACACTCTTCCACCTGCCTCACCTTGAGCTCTGAGGAATGGATTTGGACAGAGACCTCTGAAACTGCGAGCCTCTAAATTAACCTTTTCTCCTCTACAGTTGTTCTGGTCGGGTCTCTCAGTCACAGCAGTGAAAAGGATGACTAAAACATACAGTAAAAGCTTTTTTCTACATGCACTTCAATTTCACAGCAAGAGTGACATAGAATACCTAAACACAGAAGAGACCATTCATGCAAGATATCTAACTCCTTGATATAAGAATCCATATAATTCAAAATGTTATGCTATCATTGCATCTAAGACTTTCTGCAACAACTAGGTGATGGTTATGGAAAGCATGGCCCCCAGGATCAACATCTAGGAAGCAGCCGCCTTCTATGAATGTTCTCTTTTTGCATTTTTTTCTTCATTTTCCTTAATCAACTCAGCTGTTTTTGCTGCTTCTAAAGGTAGATTTTTGCCCCATCATTAAAAACTGAATAATTTTGAGTTCTAGCTCAGTTACAGTACTTCGTTCAATGCATTTAATTTTAGCAGAGCTTTTCTCATGGAAATCTTGTGTGGAGAAAATTAATAGAAGGCTAAATATACATAAAAATATGAATTCATACACAAAGTATTGCTTGAAACTATATGTTTACCATTAAAAATTGAAATTAAAGAATATCAACTGGCCACAGAGACCTGGGAGTAGCAGGAGAAAGAAAATTCTAGGGGTTCCCTTTACAAAGGAAATCTTATATCCTTTTTACTTTTCCCCCATGGCCATCACTTACTATGTGACAAGTGAAGATTGACCTCCACACAGAGATGGAAGAATTCCAAGTGTCTTCAGGAAGATTACTTACATTAATCTAGGATAAGCTGCTACTCTTTCTCCCTTTATTCAGGTATTAGAGTCTTGTCTTCAGAGGTGTCTGGTTGTTTTCCACAAACCAGAACCCACTTAGCCAGATTTTGTTTAATGTTCTCAGAGGCTCCCATTGTGGTAGAGATTGAAAAGCACCATCCAGAGGCATATGACGCTGCACAAATTTGAAGAATAGAAGTTAGGAGTAGTCCAAGAGCATGCAGATCCTGGGGTGAAGTGCTGATTTGGAAGTATGATCAACACATCAGTTTTTCCAGCCTGCTGTATGGCTTGGCATCATGGGGCAAACTTTATATTTTGTGTTTACTGTGTGCAGGCTTGGTGGGTAGTTGCCTTTCCAGATGAAAGGCATCTGGCTATACTTGGGATAGTGACTTACTCATGGACAAAGAGGCCAACCCCTAAACCTGGGTATTTTAGTGATGGCGTGAGAAGAGAGAAGAGGAGAGGAGAGGTATTTCATAACTTGAGCACCTCACCTTGAAGCCTGGGATTAGCAGCAGTCTTTGAACCATGGCCATTTTTTAGTTGAACATTGACAATTTCACTCCATTCACCAATCTGTAAATTGTCTTTCCAGACCTGGGGGAGATTGGTCTTTGCTTGTCTAGGGAACTGATCATGGCTGTGTATAGCTCAACAAAAACGACCTCTTATAGAGGATGCCTATGTTTTTTTCCTACCTTATGGGAGCGGATAGTTGAGCGGGAGGGCAGGACAGGGCCATGCCTGTTGCATTCTGTGGTTGAAAGGAGCAAAAAGTAGGTGACCTTATCTGTATAGTGTTTGGTGAAGCAATAAATGCTGTGGAATTAATGTTATAGAAACTGGTGCCCATAACCCATTCCAAGCATCTATTCTGGATCCAGGTCTAACCGAGACAAACTGTTTGAAGAGTTGAGTCATCTAATCTGATGGTGTCACTAACCCTTATTGTTCTTTCTTGCTCTCATAAACACAGGGATTTTTGAATCTACAAGTAGGATTCATTTGTTTTAATTTGGGATTCTATTTGAGCTGTATCTACCACATTTACATATAGTAGGCAAGTTCCTGAATGGCTTTGCCAAGTGAACTTCCCTGTTCTTCCAGGAATGGGAATGATCCAGAATTTACCAACATTTCTGGACTTTCCTCCATCTGGATCAGGGCCAATCCTTGAGTTAAGACATAGAATCATAAGTCTCTGAAGTATACTTGTTGCTTCTCTGAGGTTGACAAATTTAGGCAGTTAAAAAAAAGATGGTACTCCACAAAAATGAAATTTTGACCTTATATTTTATTCATCCTGGAGATACATATTTCCATAGGTCAAGGTGGTAAAAGTTTCCCTAAGGCAGAGTGGGAAAGATGTAGATGGGTGAGTGCACAGTGGAGAGTCTGTAGAGGTGAGATGAGAAGGAATGACTTGTGCGCTGTCAAGAGGCATATAGGCCAAGAAAGACCTTTCCCTCTTGTTCATGTTTTTCCTTGCAGATACTTTGGCTATGAAACAGTTTCATTAAGAAAGACAGAATGAGTTCTGACAAGAAGGGCTGGGAGCTGTGACAGGCAGAAGAAAAATGAAGCTGAACAACATGGAGATGTGTCATCACTACAGGTTTTACCTTGATCTACATTCAATCGTCTTTGAATGTTTTCTCATTCAAGAAACAGCATGTAGGTTCTGACTTTGAAGTAATGAACTTTCATGTGCAGTGTATGGAAGTAAGTCCTATTGCACTTTTCCCACATGGACCCCTGGACTCCTGCATTCAACCGTCACATATTGAGAGCTTTCTATGTGTTAGGCATGGTGGTACCTACTATCGGTACATCAATCACATATTTTGTAATAGTGAACAGTTTGCTTTTATATTTAAATTTGGTTTGGTTTCATGACTAAAAGGCTTCAAACCAGAAACTCCTGAATGAATAGAAGAGGTAGAGAGAATTCTGATTTATTTGTAAATTTTATAGCTTTTTAGATCCATATTTTAGTGGCCCTAAAAGCCACTGCCTTATTCACAATTTGAAATATAGTCTTGGTATTGCAAGCCAATCATGAGTAAGAGAAGACAGATTTGACTCTTGCCCTAGTTGTCATTGAGAAGTAAAGATTATGGGTGAAATATGTGCTTATTTTTCTGTGTAACTAGCAGCATCTGCAGCGATTAGACCCTTCCATTTATCAGGATGGATTTTGTGCCCATCATTATTTGCTATGCAATACTGTAGTAACTCCTACATAAACTCACACTCATGAGCATGGGAGATGGGATAGTAAAATAAGATGGTGGATCAAAGATCAAAGCAAAAGCTGTTAAGACAGAAGGAAAAACATACTAAAACATGCCGAAAACATAGAAATACAATCCCATCCAA